>NC_056726.1:1699700906-1699860906 GCF_019279795.1 Protopterus annectens | reverse complement strand
TGAAGTTTGAATAACTGCCTGCTATATATAGTCTGACAGTGTATCTAATGGCTGCTCTTTTCACTGTGATTGACCCTGCACCTTACAATTATGATCAATTGGGTGAAGTAGACTCAACATCATTATGCAACTGCTATTAACATATCTGTCTTGCAAATATTCTGAATGTAAGACCATAAGTTACTTTTGCCTCCCTTGCCTGTCTCATTGCTGAAAACGAACTTTGTATCTGGCCACCTACAATGTAACATAAATAAATAAACAAAATTTGTCTGACAGTAATCCAAAAGAGTTGCTCATCTAAGTAAAAGCGGCCTGTAACTCTTTGTAAACTACTTGCTCTTAACATCTTAGTCCTGCCCAGAGTCCATTTCATGAAACATATTCTTCTGGGATATATCAGTAATAAACAGCAGAATAGCTTGGTGTTCCATATAGAGGTTGACACTCTAATGGGGCTCTTCTAACTAACTGCTGAATTCTAATAAATTTCTGAGTGACTACACGAACTTGCAAGATCCCTGTGATGATTACTTTGTGTATACCTCTTAACTTAAAAAGCTCACCAATCTATGCCCCCCACACCACAGCATGATATTGTCAGGCTATTGGGGACAATGGCTTGTCATAGGGATTAGCTACATGGTTTACCACAACACAGTTATGTTCCTTGTTGATAATTCATGGAGGTTTTGTTCAGAGCCCTATTTATACATTTCAGTTTGTGTTTCACTCTGTTGTAACTCAGTTATATCCAATGCTATTTTTCTGAAGCTTGCTTAGTATTTCTAATTCATGTACATATGTAATGAATGTGAGATAAATAAGTATGCATAATTTGATAATTTGAAATGATTACCGAAAGTAATTTTATCTTCTTTTTGTAGCCAGAGTACCATGCACACAATCATAGAATTACACCCAGTCTGTTTTCTCCCACTAATATAATGACATTAAACAGCACCTTCCTGTGATATATAGAAAGTAGAAGTTCACTTAATTAAAATGACTATTTGATGAACAGCTAATGAAACTATTGTCTACTCCCATTCCATCATTCACATTTATTTATTTTATTTATTTTATATTTGTTGACCAGGTTTGTCCGATTGGTTTTCAAATACCCATTTTCAGTGGAGGCTCAAGGAGAAAAGCTCCAACAGAAAATATAAATTTTATATATTGAATATATATAGAAATACATTCATCAGTACCACAGATTACTGCATTACAATGCCACACCATTCATCAGTACCACACATTACTGCATTACAGTGTCATACATTAAACTGTGGCAAGTGAAATACATAGAAATACATTCATCAGAGGGATGCATTCATAGTTACACATTATATACATAATGGTGCAATAGTTACATAGCTGAAATATTTTATTTATTTTATTTTATTTTACAATTGTTGACCGGGATGGTCTAACTGGATGCATGTCCATTTTCAGTAGCGTCCTGGGGAGATAAGCTCCAGGAAGTTACGTTAGTACAACTATTCAGGTAAATGTTATTTATATAGATACAAACTTAAAGTTTCAACAGTTCAATAATATACACAGTTTCAACATAAATTTAGGTAACAATCTGGGGTACAGATACATAGTTAAAGTTTCAGCAATTGCAAAAAAAACAACTTGCAAAGTTTGTACAGAATTTGTTGGAAGCATTAGATGAGATATTTTATACTGTATTTACAAAAGACTTGTCTATACAAGTTAAATTAGCTGTAAAGGGTAAGATATGTCTTTGTAAAGGATAGGTATTAGGTGGATATTCACAAATGTCAAAGCAGATATAAGGTCTAAAGCAAGAGAGGGCAGGGAGCAGATAGGATTAGTCAGGATTTGTGCAGGGACATAACCAATGGGTTTTCAGATAGAGTTTCAGATTGTGCTTAAAAAGAGTATAAGAAGACAGTGATGTAAGTTCGTAAGGAAGTTGGTTCCAATTTTTTCCCACTGCATTAGAGAACAAGGCATCTCCTGCCATGTTGTTAGATTTACATGTTGATATAAGTAGTTTATTAGATGATCTTAATGTTTTGAGGTTTTTATATTGGGTAATGAGGCTGGAAAGAATTGGGACATTTGTGGGTTGGTAGAGGGTCTTGTGGGCAATGGTGAGTTGGTTATGCTCCATAGGTTCATAGGTTCATAGGTTGATACAAGGCTATCTGCCCTAGGGCATTTATAAGCCTAGCCAGAGTGTGTTTGGCTTTCGCCACCCTTTTAGATTAGTTGACTGTGCCTCTGTATAGTAGGTCACAGAAGATAGCCCTTTTAAGGTTAGTTTACTGTGCCTCTGTCTAGTAGGGACACAGAAGAGATCCCAGTGGTAAACCTACGATCTCCCATCCACTCGTCAAGATTTCTCTTGAAGAGGGTCTTTGAGGGGCTCTGCCTAGCATGGATTGAGATTTTGTTCCAGAGTAAGCGGAGGCTATGGGATATGAATCTGTCCCTCCAGCATGTCCTATTTATTTCTGTGCTGAGGTTTAAGTCCCTGGAGTGTGTAGCTCCAAGGGATTTGGATTTCCTGAGGTGGAGCATGTCCATTAATACTGGTTTGGACATGGCTTTATATGTCAGGCACAGATCCCCTCTGAGTAGGCGGTAAGCAACTGAGTAGAGCTGGAGTTTCTTTAGCCTAACTGCGTAGGGCATCTGTTTGAGTCCCTTGATCCTCTTGGTGTGTTACTTTTGGGGTCTTCCCAGTTGCTGCAGGTGTCGGGTAAGGTACATCCCAAATGGGGCATTGTATTCAATTATGGGCCTGATGAGTGATGAGTAGAGGGGCACAATGACCTCTCTTGATCTAGATGTGAACCCTTTTGTGATAAGGTGGGCTATATATAAGGTCTTTCTAACCACTTTGGCAAAGTGATTGTCAAAGGAGAGATTACTATCTACTTGGGTCCCCAAATCCCTAAGTACTTCTTCCATACTTAATGGATTACCACCTATGTGGTAATTTGTGGGCACTTTGTTTTTCCCAAAGGGGATGACTATGCACTTTTTGGCATTTAGCTTTAGGCCATGGCTCTGGCACCAGTTATCCATCTCTGTGAGACTCTTTTGGAGGATGCTTGTGTCAGTGAGTCGATTATGGCACCCAGTTTGCAGTCATCTGCGAACTTGGTCAGCCATTGTCCTCCCGTGTTAGCCTGTACCTCAGAGAAATATATACCGAACAAGAGAGGTCATAGGGCTGAGCCTTGTGGGATGCCACTTGTAACTGGTTTAGAGTCTGACATGGCACCTGCAATTCTGACCATGTGGGTTCTATCCCTGAGCAAGTTTGCAACCCATCTTGTGACATAGGGGTTGATATTTAAGCTGGTGAGCTTATTTATGATGCCCGAGTGGGGTATTGTGTCGAAGGCTTTTGCGAGGTCCAGGTAGGCTGTGTGGACTACCTTCCCTTCATCTATGGCCTTGGTGACTATTTCAAAGAAATCGACCAGGTTCAAGAGGTAAGATCTGCCCTTAACAAAGCTGAATTGAGTAGGGTCCAGTGTTTGGAGGTTCCCAATGTCTTTGTTTATGAGTTGCATGATGATACGCTCCATAGCTTTGCAGACCAGGCTAGTCAGGCTTATAGGGCGATAGTTTCTGGGGGTCCGTTGTGGCACCACCTTTGTGGAGTGGAACCACTGTTGCTGTACACCATTCCTTGGGTACATATCCTGTAGTAAGTTTGAGATTGAACAGTGACTTTATGTGAGGGTTCAGTTCTTCTTGGAGCTCATGTAAGACGCAGCCCGGGACAGTGTCCGGTCCCATTGATGCTGTGTTTTTTGCTTTGGAGAGGGCAACTCTCACATGTGCATCTGTGATGTCAGGGAGAGGGTACACTCTGTTGGGATAGACATTTGCTCTTTTGGGGGGAAGGGGGGAGAAGTTTGCACTGAACCTGTCTGCCAGGATGTTGGCAATGTCTGTGGGTTCAGTGTATATTTTGTCATTTTGCACTAACTCAGAGCATAAATGGGAGTTGCCACCCAGGTTCCTGACATTACTAAAGAAGGCCTTGTGATTATCTTTAGCGTCTTGTGCAATTTTTCTTTCGAAGCTGACCTTAGATAATTTTATGAGGGATCATAGTTTTTTGCTAGTACTGATCAGAGATGCCTTCCCTTTTTGGGATTTTGCTCTATCATGTAGTAGCTTCCTCCTTTTGTTGTATAGCTTATTTATGGCTAGAGTCCACCAGACAGGTCTCTTGCCTTTGAAGGAGTGATTCTTGATTTTATTTGGGATAGCATGATCCATGCATTCCTGTAGGTGTCCATAGAATGCGTTTGTAAAGGATTCTGCGGTTTGGGCCGTATTTTCCACTGGCCTGGGGGCTTTGAAGGATTCCACCTCGGTTTTGAGAAGTGTGAAGTTTGCTTTTGAGAAGTTCTTCACCGTGGTTTCCTTGGCTGGGGGTGGGGGCGACTATCTCCCCTTCTTTATTTTCCTCTATACTTTCTTTACAGTCCATCCATAAATTATCTTTTTTTTTCGCATTTAAAACATATCAATTCACATCTTTTAGCATCATGATTCACTTTGACACAACAGGAGCTCTAGCCAGCCTAATTGTTTCAGGTTATAGCAGTGATGGGTCCTGAAAGGGAGAAGCAGTGGCAAATCTGGCAATGTTGTTATATGAGTTGGTCAGCTTGTTCAGTTTATTTTTTGACAGGTTTGTATATATGGAAGAAGCATAGAGAAGTGTGGAGATAAGGTGAGAGTGGGCAACAGTGGTTCTAGCTAGTGGGGAGAGAAAGGGTTTAATCCTGTAAAGAGATCCTAGTTTCTTGTTAACAGTTTTTATGGTATTGTTGATGTGGGTATCAAAGTTCAGGTTGCTATCAATAGTAACCCCTACAAGTTTAGTTATAAGATCAGGAGATATGAGTATACCATTGTTGGATGAGATTGAGAAATTGAGTGGGAGTGACTTCCTGGTGGGAGTAAAGAGCAAGAGTTTGTTTTTTGTTGGGGTTCAAGAGGAGGCAGCATTGTAGAAACCATTTCTCTGTTATACTAAACATTTTTTGGGTTAGAGTCTGTAGTTGGGATTGAGATTTAGCTGAGCAGATTATTGTTGAATCATCTGCATATTGTATGCAGTTATCTTGGGGAATAGCTCAGTTTAGGTCATTGATAAGTATTGAGAGAAGGAGGGGGGCTAATATGGAGCCGTGGGGAACACCTAAAGTAACAGGGAGATGGGATGATAGGTTGTTGTCCCATTGGACAGCCTGTTGTCTATTGTTTAAGTAGGACTGGAACCATTTAGTAGCCATTGTATCGAGAAAAAAGGATTTTAGTATATTAATAAGTAGATCATGGTTGACCATGTCAAACGCCTTGGAAAGGTCGATGAAAATTGCCGAAGAGAGTACATTGTTATTACGGTTAGAATTGATGCAGTCAGTGAAGGATAAGAGAGCAGTAGTTGTGCTATGGAAGGGTCTGAAGCCATGCTGACACTTAGCTAGAAGATTATTCTGAAGTAGATGATCTAGTAACTGTCTATGGATGCACTTTTCCATTATTTTTGCCAAGGGGGAGAGTAGTGCTATGGGATGGTAGTTAGAATATTCTATGGAATTTCCACCTTTGTGTAGGGGAATAATGTGGGAGATTTTCCAGATGGCTGGAATGGTGCTTTCTTGTATGGTTCTATTTATCAACAGTGATATGGGGTATGCTATAGCTTTGGCTGCTTTTTGCAGATATTCAGCAGGTAGCTGGTCAGCTGATGGGGTAGATGGTTTTAGCTTGTGTAAAAGGTTGCAGATGAGGGAGGTTGGGACTGGTTGCAAGTGGAGTATTGGAAGAGTGTTATCAGGAAAGGTAGGAAGAGCCGAGCCATCAGCTGTAAGTTGATTATCTAGTGATTGGATGGTCTCTGTGAAGTAGGAATTAAAAGCATTTGCAGTTTGCTGTGGCTTGTCAGGATTTGCCCCAATAGGGGATGGTGTAGTGGAATGACCTGGACGAAGTAAGCTGTTAATGCTCAACCAGAACTTTTGTGGATTATTGTGGCTAGTTTGCTGGAGATGGCAGTAAAAGTTTTTTTATCTTCAAGTATAGCTTTTTTTGTTTCATTTCTTATTTGTCTGAACTTTTGTTGGTCTGTGGGGTTTTTTGTTGATCTCCACTGTGCCCAGACTGTATTTCTATGATGTATTTTTTTCTGGTTTCATTAGTAAAACATGGGGCAGGTTTTGATTTAATTTTGATAGATCTCTTTGGTGCATGGTGGTCAAGAATTGTTAAGACTTTTAGGTTAAAGTAGTTAACAGCTTCATCAAGTGGGAGATGCTTTGTGGGTGACCAGTCGCATGCTTTTAGTTTGGTTTGGAAGTGATCAGGGATGATTTTTTTTTTGCTTCTTATTGTTCTATATATGGTAAGGTTAGGAATGCTAGACTTTTGCCTGATTATGTACGTGAGAGAATGATCACTTAGATCATCTGGGAGGGTTCCTACTTTGTAGTGTTGTTGGTGATTGTTAATGAGAATCCAGTCTAGGATGGACTCTTTATTATTGGGTTTATTTATTCTGGTTGGGGAGTGATTTGTTTGTGAGAAGCCATGAAGGTTAATATGGAAAGTTGGCATTTCAGTAGAGCAGCACTTCCAGTCAATATTAAAGTCACCTAGAATTATTGTCTCTTGGGGGATTTTTGAAGAGAGCTCAGCAAGGATACCTTCTAGGGTGCTGGTATTGTTACCAGGGGGCAGGTAGATACAAACTATATTTAGTGATTTGTTGGAATTAATCTGAATTTTAGTGCCGATCATTTCTACATTGCTTTCTGGAGGGGCGCTGAGGTTTAGTATTGATATTTGTAGCCCTTCTCTATAGAGAATCACCACTCCCCCTCCTTTTTTTTTGCTTTGCGGTCTTGTCTTAAGATGTTGTATCTTGGTGGAATGATTTCAGTATCTTGAGTAGTGTGTTTTAGCCAAGTTTCAGTTAAGCAAAGGATATCAAAGGAATGAAAATCCAGGAGAGTATGGAGATGGGCAATTTTATTATTTATGCTGTGAATGTTTAGGTGGGTGATAAAGAGGGAGTTAAGAGATTTAGATGGGATAGTAGGTGAGGTGGGAATGGGATATGTGGCTCTGTGGTAACTGTAAGTCTAGGTCCAGGGTTAGGATGGATGTCTCCATCTATTAAGGAGATGTGTAAAAGTATGTTTAAGGAATGATGAAGGTTACAGTAGTGGTTGAGAGGTTTTTGGTGTTTTATGTAGTTAGATATGATGTGGGTCAGTCTGTGATATTTGGGAGGGAAACAGCTAGGTTGAGATGTTATATTTATGTGCTCGGAAGAGTTAGTTTGAGGTATAATGCTTGTTTACTTTTTAGGGAGATTTAGCTGTAAATACTTTGGCTGCTCATAGGAGGTTATTAAGTAGGCTGCTAATAGGGATGGTAGGAGTATAAGAAAGATTAGAAGCTTTAGTTGGATTTGGGGATTAAATGTATACATCTTAATTTATGAGCTTTACTGATATTATTTGGAGGGAAAAGTTATACTAGGGGTGATTAACGAGAGTGGTGTAATTAGTTAAATAGGTTAATGAGGAGGTAGTTGTGATTGGTTTGTAGAGGGAGAGGGTGTGGTTTAGATGTATAAATGTAGGAGCACTGGGGACGGGTGGGATATGGGGGCAGGATAGGGGAAGAGTAGTGAGCCTGCAGGGCGAATAGAGCTGGTAGAGAACAGAGAGAGGTAAGGAGCAGTAGAAGAACAATCAGTTGGAGCAGCCTACAGTAGGTAAGTAACCCTGAATAATGGAGTGAAGGTTCATAGGTTCATAGGTTCATACTAGGCTATCTGCCCTGGGGCAATTATAAGCCTAGCCCAATTCTGTATGGCTTACGCCACCCCTTGATTTGAGTATACTGTGCCCTTTTTAAGGTTTAGTTTACTGTGCCTCTGTCTAATAGTGACACAGGAGTAATCCCTGGGACAAACCTACAATCCCCCATCCACTTATTGATATTCTTCTTGAAGAGATTCAGTGAGGTGCTCTGCCTCACATGAACTGGAATTCTATTCCAGAGCGAAGGGAGCCTCTGGGTTATGAACCTGTCCCTCCAGCAAGTTCTATTTATTTCTGTGCTGAGGTTCAAGTCCCTCGAGCGTGGCTCTAAGGGATTTAGATTTACTGAGGTGGAGCATGTCCATTAATTCTGGATTTGACATAGCTTTGTATGTCAGGCATAGATCGCCTCGAAGTAGGCGGTATGCAACTGAGTAGAGCTGGAGTTTTTTTAACTGAGCAGCATATGGCATCTGTTTGAGACCCTTGATCCTCTTAGTGAGATACTTTTGGGGTCTTTCTAATTGCTGTAGGTGTCGGGTAAGGTACATCCCAAAAGGGGCCTTGTATTCTATGATGGGCCTGATGAGGGATGAATAAAGGGGCACGATTACCTCTCTTGATCTAGATGTGAAACCCTTCATGATGAGGTGAGCTATGTAGAAGGTCTTTCTAACCACTTTGGCAATGTGGTTTTCAAAGGAGAGATTGCTATAAACTTGGGTCTCCAGGTCCCTAATAACTTTCTCTGTACTTAATAGGTTTCCGCCTATGTGGTAATTTGTGGGCACATTGTTTTTGCCAAAGGGTATGACTATACATTTTTTGGCATTTAGCTTTAAACCATGGCGCTGGCACCAGTTATCTGTCTCTGTGAGACCTTTTTGAAGGATGTTTGTGTCAGCTGGAGAGTTGATTATGGCGCCCAGTTTGCAGTCGTCTGCGAACTTGGTGAGCCATAGTCCTCCCATGTTTGCCTGTACCTCAGAAAAGTATATACTGAACAAGAGTGGTCCCAGGACAGAACCCTGTGGGATGCCACTTGTGACCGGTTTCGAGTCTGACATGGCTCCAGCAACTCTCACTCTGTGGGTTCTGTCTTGGAGCCAGTTTGCAACCCATCTTGTGACATAGGGGTTTATATTTAAGCTGGATAGCTTATCTATGATGCCCGAGTGGGGTATTGTGTCAAATGCCTTTGCAAGGTCCAGATAGGCTGTGTGGACTACCTTCCCTTCATCTATGGCTTTGGTGACTGTTTCAAAGAAGTCAACCAGGTTTAAAAGGCAGGATCTGCCCTTGACAAAGCCGGACTGGGTAGGATCTAGTGTCTGTAGGTCCCCAATGTCTTTGTTTATGAGCTCCATGATGATCCTCTCCATAGCCTTGCAGACTAAGCTAGTCAGGCTTATGGGGCGATAGTTCCAGTGTCTGTAGAGGCTCCACCTTTGTGGAGTGGGATCACTGTTGCTGTACGCCATTCTGTGGGCACATATCCTGTAGTGAGGCTGAGATTGTATAGATGTTTTATTTGAGGGATTAGTTCCTCTTGTAGTTCATGTAGGATGCAACCTGGGACGCCATCTGGTCCCATGGAAGCAGTGTTTTTTGCTTTGGAGAAGGCAGCCTTCACCTGAGCATCTGAGATGTTTGGTAGGCAGCACTCTGCCGGGATAGATACTTGCTCTTTTGGGGGGGAGGGGGTGGAGAAGTTTGCACTGAACCTGTCTGCCAGGATATTGGCGATGTCTGTGGGTTCAGTGTATTTTTTGTCGTTTAGAATCAACTCAGAACAAGTCTGGGAGTTGCATCCCAGGTTTCTAACATAACTGAAAAAAGCCTTATGATTGTCTTTGGTGTCCTGTGCAATTTTTCTCTCGAAGCTGGCCTTGGAGGATTTTATGAGGGATCGTAATTTTTTGCTAGTACTGATCAGAGATGCCTTCCCTATTAAGGATTTTGCTCTATCATGTAGTAGCTTCCTCTTTCTGTTGTACAGTTTATTTATGGCAGGGGTCCACCAGACTGGATGCCTGCCTTTGGATGATTGGGTCTTGGTTTTGTTTGGGATAGCATGATCCATGCATTCCTGGAGATGTCCATAGAATGCATTTATATAGAATTCTGCAGTTTGGGCTGTAGTTTCCACTGGCCCTGGGGCCTTGAAGGATTCCACTTCGGTTTTGAGAAGTGAGAAGTTTGCTTTTGAGAAGTTTTTCACTGTGGTTTTCTGGGCTGGCGGTGGGGTCGGGATGTGGACATCCAGTGAAATTAATTTATGGCCTGATCTTACCAATGAGGGGTATACTTCTGGTGTGGAGCATAGAGTCCCCATGTTGGTAATGATCAGGTCTAGTATGTTGTCCCCTCTTGTGGGAGTGGTGACTAGTTGTTCCATAGCATTTGAGTTTATAATTTCCAGGAATCTTTGGGCTAAGGTGCTGGGGCTTGAGTAGTGCTTCCAGTCAATGTTTGGGTAGTTGAAGTCGCCCAATATAATGGTGTTCGGAGAGATCTTAATGTTCTCCAATGTTTTCAGGAAAGCCGAATGGGATTCCTGACTTTGAGAGGGTGGTAGGATGCTATAAACTGAAAAGCAGTCTTGCCCACTGTTAGTTGCACATGGATGGACTCCGATACTTCGTGCAATGCCACTAACCTGGAGGTGTGGACATCCTTGATAAATATGGAAACTACCCCTCCTTTTGTGGTTCGGTCCGGGTTTTGGGGCCGAAAAGCATGATATGAGGTATAGCTTGGTTGTGCTGGGGTGCTCTCTGGAGCCTTGAACCAGGTTTCTGTCACTCCACAGATATCGATGTTCTCCATACTGAGGAGAGCTTTGAGTGCGTGCATCTTGAGAATAAGACTTCTGGCGTTTAGCAGCATTACCCTTAGTTTCTTGTTCCTTGTGCTGTCTATGGGGGTGGGTTTGACTTTTGAGCCTTGCCTAAAAAGGCACTATGGGGTGGCAAGAGCCTTTGCCAATATCCGAAAGCCCAGTGGTGACAGGTGCAAGCCGTCCCTAGCGAAGCAACGTGGCTTGTCGAGCATGTCATCCCAGGCTGACAGACACTGGATCCCCTTTGAATGACACCAAAATTTTAGCCAATTGTTAAAATCAATCATTTTGTCTTTGTACTGTGGCATCATTCTAGGTGAGGGTAAGATGCTGCTCAAGGTCAGGGTCATACCAGCCTGGGCTACATGATCAGAGAGCTCCTCTATGTCTCTTTTCATGTAGTCCAGGGAGGTACATCTCAGGTCATTCACACCAGCATGTACAATGACTGAGTCATATTTGTATTTGCTTTGGAGTGACCTGAGTGCTTGCGTATGTGTCGGATCCTAGCACCCGACAGGCAGCTCACTGTGACCTTCTCTTTATTCAGCCTGATGAGCGGGACATCAGTGTGTCTGACAATAGAGTCAGCTATAACAAGAGTATCAGGTGTGTTATTCAGCCTTAAGGGCTGTAGCTGCTTGGCACACTGACTTTGTGGGTTATGTGTGTGTGTGTTTTGTTTTGAGGTAGCGTTTGCTTGGATGTCTGCTTTGGAGGTCTCTGTTGCTTAGGTAGATTTTTATTTAGAGCCTCCGAGTATGTTTTTGTGTATTTATGTGTTTGGTTCGCTGATGTGGTGGGACTATGTGATACTGGAATTGTGTTGTGTGAGGTTACCTTCTCCTCCTGACTGGTTACACCAGTTTTGAGATGAGAGAGCTCAGCCTCCAGTTTGGCTAAATAGTTGCATCTCTCACATATATTTGAACCTGTTTGGAGGAGGAGAGGGTTGTCCGTGTACATGAGACAGTTGTAACATTGCCTCAAAATTCCCTGATTCACCAGCTGGACTGGAGAGGAAACCATTGACTGACCTTTGGACATGATAGAGTAATAGTGAAACTGAATTTAAGACTGACCAATAGAGGACAGGGTAATCGTAGAGAGTATAAGAGTAAGTAGTGCATATGGTTTAATAGTGCTAACTTGTAGGATTAATTAATTGGACCAGTGAAGGGCCTTAGAATGAGAATATGGTGTTTAAATCGAGAGATAGAGCAGTTCCAAGGGAAAAAGTGAAGAGCAGACTTTGTGGAGCCTGGAATAGTTTAAACCCAATTAGGCGGAGCTGCCCGCTCTTGCACTATGCTCAAAAACGCGCAAAAACGCACAAAAGAGGGTTTTAAGAGAGGAAGATGAAGGAGTTTTGGAATTGACCCAGAATGGCCAATAAAACTACAGTTTCAAGTCAGTAACCACTCCCACAGGGGCAGGCAGGCTGCTCAATGTTTTTCACTGCCACTGATCAACAGACAGACTTTCCTTTAGCCCAAGCAAAAAATGGCCTCACAG
The DNA here is from genome assembly GCF_019279795.1 of Protopterus annectens. Classification (NCBI taxonomy): domain Eukaryota; kingdom Metazoa; phylum Chordata; order Ceratodontiformes; family Protopteridae; genus Protopterus; species Protopterus annectens. The sequence continues at coordinate 1,699,848,702 of NC_056726.1, read as the reverse complement.
AAACTTACAAACAGTTCAAGAACAGCAAGCCTGTAACTGAACTTTTTTAAATCTCAGAAAAGTGGTAAAAAAGCAAGATTTTTTTTGTTTTTTCAGAGATAGCAGAGGTTAACAAATATCAACAAGTTATAAAAGTGCAGTAAATGACCCCACATAAGAGTGCTAGGCCAAAGACAGATAAAATGCAAGTTTTGAGAAAAAAATGATTTTAAAAAGAAGTGCAAACAGGAAATTCAGTAAACAGCTCTAGGTTGTGCTCTAAATACAGTTACTAATGCAGAAATCAAATTTAACAAGCCAGAAAATGCTCAAAATAGGTGGCTATGCAGAAAAACTTAGCAAATAAACAGAGGAAAAATACTTAAAGTCTCAAAAGTGGCTCCTTTCTTCTCTCAGCGTTTTCTCCTCTTGGTGGGTGCTTCACCAATAGCCAACAAGCCTGAAAAGACGCCAAAACCATGAGGCAACCAGGTTTTAAGAGAGGAAGATGAAGGAGTTTTGGAATTGACCCAGAATGGCCAATAAAACTACAGTTTCAGGTCAGTAACCACTCCCACAGGAGCAGGCAGGCTGCTCAATGTTTTTCACTGCCACTGATCAACAGACAGACTTTCCTTTAGCCCAAGCAAAAAATGGCCTCACAGAAACTTACAAACAGTTCAAGAACAGCAAGCCTGTAACTGAACTTTTTTAAATCTCACAAAAGTGGGAAAAAAGCAAGATTTTTTTTGTTTTTTTCAGAGATGGCAGAGGTTAACAAATATCAACAAGTTATAACAGTGCAGTAAATGACCCCACACAAGAGTGCTAGGCCAAAGACAGATAAAATGCAAGTTTTGAGAAAAAAAAACGATTTTAAAAATAAGTGCAAACAGGAAATTCAGTAAACAGCTCTAGGTTGTGCTCTAAGGAAAGATAATTAGGCTTCTAGGTGGGTGTCAAGTTTCACCCCAAGTAAACAAGATGTTATAGGCTATACTTTAAGAGCAAGCCTAAGGACTCAAAAAAGAAATAAAATAGTAAGGGTGTATTACAGACTAGGAAAAGGCTTCAAAGTTCTGAAGGCAAAGACTCCCACCTAGTGGACAAAGATATTATTGTAAATTGGGGAAAAGTGGGCTTTTATTCACAGATTCAGAGAAAAGAATAGTAGTTCAGATGACTTTTACGTTTAGGGGAAAGAAGAAGATATATAGGTTACAGAGTGGTGACGGTGTGACGCTGCTGGTTTTCCTGGCAAGTGCTCTTAGAGCCACCAAAAATAGAATATTAAATTAAAGGCTATGCTGGCAGTGATATTGTAGACACATACTTTCTTGCTCCCTTTACTTGAGATAGTTCAGGGAGTAGGTGGCTCAAAGATGAGACTGGAGGGAGTTTAGACATGCTCCTTGTTCTTCAGGTAGTTAAACTCTGCGTATTTGTACAGTGATGTACCAAGAGGAGAAGATAAAGTAGTACATTTCTTTACTGAAGGGAAGGAAGAGAGAAGAGAAGTAGAAGGTTATAGGGGAGTGTTTACGGGGGATAATTACATTGGCAAGTCCATTTTTCATGAAGGTATTTTTTGTAGCAGTTTTGAATTGATTGGGATGTTCAAGGGATCTTATATCTAGAGGTAGGCTATTCCAGGCTTGGAAGGGTTAAAGCTAAAGACTAAGTGACCCATTTTGGTCCTTTGTTTGTAGATTTTTAGTAGGCCTTGCTCAGAACTGCAGAGTAATCCAGTGTAGGTAATGCGAGATCAGAGATCAGATAGTTGGATAGAAAGAGGGTTTGTAGAGAATGGAATGAATAATCTGAAACTGATTATACCAAAGCAGGTTAGGTAATTCTAGCCAATTTAGTCATTTTAGTGAGAGACAGTGATGGGACTTGTAAGAATTTTGGGCAGCAAATGTGGCAATCCTGTTATAAGTTGTTTCTAACTTGTTTAGTAGTCCAGTGTTGAGGCTGGTGAGAATTTTGGAGCTATAAAGTAAAGTGGGTAAGAGGTAGGCATTTGAAAGGGTTAGTTTTGCTGTTTTGGTAAGATATTCTTTGTTTCTATAGAGGAGACCTAGCTTGAGATGTGTTTTTCGGATACAATTATTGACGTGTAAATCAAAGGTTAGTCTATCATCAATAGTAACAACTAAGAGTTTTGTACTGGTGTCCACCTGTATTTGAGTATTATTTTGTGACAGTATGGAGAAGGAAGACTTTACGTGGTTAAGGTTTTTGGGTGAAATAGTAGTAATTTGGTTTTCTTTGGATTTAGGATAAGTTGGTTTTCAGATACCCAGTTTTCTACAGAGTTAAAAGAAGACTGTGTGTCTGATTTTAGTTGAGTTGGTGATTCAGCAATAGTGATAAGTGTAGAATCATCTGCGTATTGATCAGTGACGATCCAGGACAGGAAGTGTAGAGAAGGTTGGTAAAGATGTTACAAAGAAGTGGCCCAAGGATGGAGACTTGTGGACACCTGTTTTTAACAGGAAGAAGAGGGGAGAAAGCTGAGAACCATTTGACTGATTGGAGTCTATCAGAGAGATAGCTGTTAAACCAAGATATGGTGGATGGAGAGAAGTGTAAGTTTGCTAGTTTAAGGAGAAGAAGTTTATGAGAGACTGTATCAAAGGCTTTAGAGAAGTCAATGAAGAGACAGGAAATAAGTTTGTTACTGTCTCTAGCTAGTGTTACAGAGTTTAGGAAAGATAGGAGAGCTGTAGTAGTGCTGTGCATGGGATGAAAGCTATGTTGGGTAGGTGTGAGTAGATTTTCTTGCAGAAGGTAGTGTAAGACTTGATTGTGTATACATTTTTCCAGAATGCTGGAGAGTGGTGAGAGTATGGCTATGGGTCTTAAGTTACTTATATATGTGGAGTTTCCTCCTTTGTGTATTGGAAGGGTGTAAAATTGCTTCCAGATGGAAGGTACTGTGGATTCCATAATAAAGCGGTTTATTAGAATAGAAACTGGGAAAGCAAGAACATCAGCAGCAGCCTGAAGGAATGTGGAGAAAATGTTGTCTACAGATGTGGAGCAAGGTTTTAATTTAGATAGTAGAGTTTTAATATAGTTAGTGGAGACAGGTTTGAGGGAGAAGGTAGTGGTAGGGTTACTACTGATGGAAGAATTTGAGCTATTAGGTCTATTATTGTTGGTGGGATGGTTTGTGTGTTGATTTAGGAATTTGGATATTGAGTCTATAAAGTAGTTGTTAAATATGGAGGTAGTTTCCTCATGTGTTTTGTCAGGATGAGGGTTAGGGGAGGCTTGAGTACTTGGGTATAGTATTTGATTTACAGAGTGCCAGAACTTTTTAGGGCTGAATTTAAAGGTAGAAGATGGCTTATTATAGAAGTTTTTCTTATTTTTATTTATGTGACTTTTGGCAAAATTTCTAAGTTCTTTATCTTTCTGGAGGTCTGGTTGATGTTTAGTTTTAGTCCAAATTTTCCATGCTCTGTCTTTTTTTTTAAGTAGTGCACGTGTGTTTACGGTCAGCCATGGGACTATGTTAGACTTTATGTGGACTGTTCTAAGGTGTGCCACAATATTTAAAATACTAAGGAAAGTGAAGTTTTTTCAAACTCTGTCATATAAAATACACAAAACTGTACAAAGCAATCATTTTATAGAGACAAATCTCAATGGACCTCTGTACCATTATATTAGGGAAAATGAGAAGCTTCCTAATCCACACTATTATGTAGTCTTGTTGCATTTTATGCTACCTGTATATGTACTGGGCAGTTGGCCAGAATATTGCAGTCATTTTACTGCTGACCAACTGATAATCTATCATTGTGTGCTGATTCATTAAAACAGTGTCCAAAATAGCCCTGTTCTGCATGAATGGACAATGAGGATGAAACTTTTCTGAATCACTGCATCTCATTTATACTGAGGGAAAGATCTGTGGCAGCATCTAACAAAGTACTAATATAGAAGTACATCATACCAGCAAACAAAGAGGTAAACAAAAAGCACTCATAAACAACAAAGCCTCTGGTGTAGTTCCACAGGTTCATGTCAAATTCATTATTCCAAAATGCAAAACATTAAATCCAGATCATTTGAACAGCTGAGTTTATTGACTAAATCACAGAAAATAAAAAAGACTGTTATGTGTTTTCGTCCTTCAACAACAAGCAAGGAGACTTCATCAGAACAGCCATTACATTTCAGAAATTTCCTTCTATACGGAATCAATTAACTGGTTGTTACACCCATAACAACATTTAAAGTGACCACTGCCTCAAATGTAAATGCACACAGTAAAAAATCACTTAAAAAGTATGTTGCTATAAAATATTATTAAAAACCTAATAAAAGAAGCATATGCTGTTGAGATGTAAAAATAAAATGTTAACACAATGTTGAAATGTTTAATAAATTGTTAAAATATGTTGTAAAATATAATATATTATAAAATACACTGATTAAATATGTTATAAAATATATTATATTATAAAATATATTAAAACAGCCATACTAGAAGGGATTCACCATGAAAACAAAGTTTCATGTATTTACATAAGGTGATGTTATAATTTATAATTTTAGTGCCCTCTTTTAAGCACTAGTGATAAGGAGATATTGTTGTTGATGCCTGGTACCTTAACTGCATTCAGCCTCATTGGCCATTGTTAATTCAGCTAATTCTAAGTGCAGTTCTCACAAACCACCACTAGGGTGCTTGGGGACAACCTCTAAAATACCAAATTTGAATTTAGAAAAAAATTGGGCATTAAATACTGTGTCTAAATAAGGCATTACTAGTGTTAGCTCTCTGTATAGCATATACATGTTCATGTATTCTTTTTTTAGAAAGTCTTTCTGTCTTACCAACGTAGTAATGCCCACATCCAACACATATTCCAATGTATACAACACCTCTCATTTTACAATTACCCTTTTGCAACCTAATTTTAAAGGGTATACCTTCTAAAACTAAGGTGTTGGGCCTTAATATGTACTGACATTGGTTGCAGGCTCCACAACTAGTGGTCCCTTTGTTGGGTACAGTATCTCTAATAATGCTTTGTTCAAACAGGGATTTACAATTCCTACCTGCCCTGTAAATAAATCTGGGCTCCCCACCAACATATTTCATAACCTCCAAATTGCCCTTAAAAATAGTCCAGTTCCTAACCACTATTTCTTTGACTGCCTTACTATTTGATGCATACGGAATCACCATCCCCATTTTTGCAGAATGCCTTTCCTTATCGGCTTTGCTGAACATTTCCCTACTGCCAATAATGGCTTAAACTTTGTCCCCCAACCTCTTTTTAGTTCACCACTAATATCAGCTATTAGTTTTTTTAGGGTACCCCCTTTCTATAAACATTGAACTGATTTTGGTTACTTCCATTTCAAATAATTCCAACTCAGAGCACATACGTGCTGCCCTGACTAATTGCCCTTTGTATATGTTTCCCTTGGTGTAACCAGGGTGACAACTCTGACAATCTAAATAATTATTAGAAAAGGTCTATTTTCTATATATTGTTGTAGTAAATGTTTTCCTTTTTGGGGTAGTGGCTGCTTGGGTGTCTGCTTTGGAGGTCTCTGCTGCTTAGGCAGATTTTTATTTAGAGCCTCCGAGTCATTTTTGTCTAAACCATGGATTAGCACTTTCCCACTACTTCTCTAGCCCCCCTGATTGAGAAGCATAAGAATTGTCTCATGCTGTCGATAATCATGTATTACTCAAACACCATAAAACAGTGTGTGAGACATGCTTATATAGTATCATTGGAGGAGAAAACTCATAGTAAACTCAGACACCAAAATTGTCAGCAGTACACCACACATCATACCTCTCCAAGGGCATCACAATATACATGATCCATCATATACTAAGGTTCTAAAGATTAACTTGGCTAAACCTCAAGCACCTCCATGCACACTCAACAAGTTAAGCATACCACATCATATAGCACAAGGAGTCCCAAAGTCAGGGCTGCTGAGCCTGTAAGGTAGGCATCTACTCAACCAAACATTCTCATTATAGGTGAATTCATTGTAAGACATGCAAATGTACCTCTAATCAGACTGAGCAAGGAAAGAGTGACTGTTAGTTGCTCATCTGGTGCCAGGATCTATCATATCCCCCCCACACACACACACACACACACACACACACACACACACACACACACACACACACACACACACACACACACACACACACACACACACACACACACACACACACTCTAGTCCTTGAAGAAGTTTGGCTATGACACTATCACTATACATGTAAGTGTCTAAACTTGAGATGTACCTCGCTGGACTATATGAAGAGAGACATGATGGGGGTCTCAGAGTATGTGTGTTAAGCAGATATAAGTCTAGCACTGAGCAGCATTCTACTGTCTCCAAGCATGATGCTGCACTAGGAGCAGAAATCCTTGCCTTCTATAACTGGCTTAGATTCTGGTGTCATTTGAAGTATGTCCAGTATTTGTCAGCCTGAGAGCATATGATTGTCAGACTACACTGCTTCATCAAATATGGCCTGTATCTGTTTCCTATAGAGTTTTGATTATTAGCAAAGACATTGTCTACCCCTATAGCATGTTTTTGGCAATAACACCCTGATAGACCTACCAACATAACAAGGAAAGTAATGGAAAATATGAAGGTGTTATTGATCAGTGTTAAGAGCCTAACGACAAACTCTACTCACTGCCAGCTCTTCTTCCCCTAGAGGATAAAGACATCTGTGTAGTGAAAGAAACATAATTTAAAACAGTGGGGAGCACTCCAGCTGTGAGGAGCTATAGCACCATCTACACATTTACTCCAGCTACAGTGCACGAGGGGAAAAAGGTGGAGGTGTCTCTGTCCATACCTTTCAAGTGTACCTCATTGAGAGACTTCATTTTAAGTCTTAAAAAGTGCATGTTCCTTGAAGTTCTACATTGAAAGAGTCTCTGATACATTAATTGTTAGGATTTTTTTAAATGATAGACATCGTAAATAGAACTGAACTATATTAATACATCAAAACAATTCTTCTTAAGTTAAAAGTAATACATTTTGACCATTATGTGTGCTAACTGATATCGTTAATGAGCTGTAAATGGTTCACATTTTGCCATTTGTTTTACATCATGAGAGGTGGTGTTCCTCATTTTGGAGAAGGAAGGTTGACAGCTATGACTCAATCTTCATGGAGAAGATACTCACATGAAGGCTGGTAAAGCAGCATGATGCACTAGAGGTTCTTCATGTCCAAATAACCAACAGAAAGGTCAGTACCATATATAAGCTAGCTACAGAACTCCCTCTGTGACCTTCAAAAACTACTACAGCTATCTACATGAACTGGAATCACTCTGTATTTTACCAAATACCATTTTCCTAGGTGATCTTAACTATGTATATGAGTGGGAACTCTATACCACCACTAGTGCTCAAGCACAGAAATTCCTGAACTTTGTCAGTACAAATGCCCTGGAATAATTAGTCTTAGAACACAGGGGGAAACAACATATTGGATCCTGTCTTTACTAATATGGGGGCATCTTGCACCATCACCATCTGCATCTCTTCTTTCGTCTGACTATAAAGCTGTCGCCTTCAAAAATAAGACTGAAACAAGAGACCTCTTCCACTTGATGTACATTTAGACATTTCTCTAAAATAAACTACCTATACCTGTGTTGCATTGGCAAGCTTCAAATCCCTACCAAACTCAGTTAACTCCAGTAAATATGTAGACAATGTACACCAGTATGTAAACATCTGTGTAGGTGTAGATGTACCTTGTATAAACAAGGGCAAGACAAAGTCCAGATATAAATCCCCCCATAGTGAAGCCATAGTATCAACAAGCTTTACAATAAAAGGAAGAAAGTTTTGATTAAAAGTAAGAGAAGTAATTCCAAGAATGATATAACCCTTATCTTTGAAATAAACATGTGACTCTGGAGTTTAAGAGCAGCACGAGTGGCATTGGGGTTAAAGTTCTGACTACAGCTCAGGTGTTCTGGGTTCAATTAGCAGCTTGGGTGACAGACAGCAGTGAGGGATCGGTGTGACAATCCTGGGGGGGGGGGGGCAAGTCCACAAGCACTCACAGTAATGATGTTAAGTAGAAGCTGGGGACATCACAAGGTGGGAGTACCCAAAGAGAGGTTAAGGGTGGGGATATGGCTGAACTGCTGCTGCAGAGGTGGGGTGAAATGCTGCACATCTCCACTGTATGACCATCCCCAAGTTTCATCATGGACTTGCAAAACAGGAGTGGGATTGAAAAATGGGTAGGTCTAAAGTAAAAAAAAAAAAACACTCTTACATAGAAGCACAGATTTGTTGAGCTCCCAAATGTCTTATTCTGCAACCGGCCCTAAGCAATACCAGATTAAGTCTGGGAGCAGGGTTGGCAACTGGTAGATCTAGCATGGACAGGTACTGGGGAGATTGGCCAGTAAACTGATGAAACGGTGAGGTGGGAAAAGAAAAGGAGACAAAATAATTTCAAGAGCTTAATAAAATATACCAAAGCCAAGTTTGAGGCTAAAATAGCTAGTCACGCAAAAGATAATCACAAGGAATCTCAGAAGCACAATGTGCTAAGTTGATTGTGAATGATGTTATTTACACTGAGATTGAGGATATATGAACCTACTGGACAATAAATTCAACTCAAGCTTTACCCCTCTATCCCCACCGATCTATGTCGTAAGATATACCTGAAACCAACTTGCCTCCAGCTGTCACACAAGATCACTATCAAAAGATAAAAGTATTGTATCAGTACTGTAGGTCCTGACAGTATCCCTAGGTACATCTTAAGTAGCATGAAGTACAATTTAGCCATCCCCTAACAATACAGTTCAATGTCATCCCCCTTATAGGTTTGTACCAACTGAATGGAGAACAGCTGCAGTCATTCCACTGCAAAAGGGAAGACCTTCTATAGATCTAGAAAATCACAGACTCATAAGGCTTCTAGCATCATATATAATACCATGAAAGACTTATCATGGAACTAATCAATAAGGACATGGGGAATCTCCAAACACTGGATCCATCTCAGTTTGGATTCACCAAGGTCAGGTCATGCTAAACCTGGTAGACATTTTTGAACAGGTCACCAAACAATGCATGAAAGTAAGACAGTGTACACTGCATACCTCCACATGGCAAATGTTTTGACATAATCCCTCTCTTAGGCACAGTACAAAAGCTATATAAACTGGGAATGACCCCCTACATCACCCACTGGATTACCAACTGGCTCACAGATAGAATGCAAAAGATTAAAATAGGGAAATATACTGCCAGAAAAAGACCAGTGGTATCCCTGAGGGTTTAGTGCTAATATGTCTCCTGTTTAGCACCTATATCTCTGAAGAAAAGGCCAACACCAAAGGGCTCTGACTGACTTAGTTTGCAGATGACTGCAAGCTGGGACTAGTCATTGAATTCCTTGATAAATTAGCCATCCAGTAGGAAGGTGTGTCCCAAACAAACAACTGCTGCCAGGATCATGGAATGAAACTAAGTGCCAAAAAAGCATTATTGTATCCTTTGGAAAACTGTCTACCTTAGGGAACTATCACAATGACAGTATACCCCTAGGAGTTATGTTCTCCTTATTTCTTTCTTTGAGATTTGGAGATTTATATGGTACAGTGACCTACCTAACTTTCAACCAGCATGAATCCACTCACATAAGAAAGTCTTCTGTATTGTACAGTTTATAAACAAAATGATTGTGTCTAGATCTAGTGATGTTATTGGCCCTCTTTAATCTGCCCTCATTAGGCCAGTCATTGAGTATGCAACAACTGGAACACCCAGAAATACCTTTCTGAAAGGATACTTGTCTAACCAATATATCCTGCATGGAGTGACTCAAAGCCATGTCACTATACTTGGTATACTACAGACTACTAAGACATGACCTGTGTCTGGCATACAAGACATCCTCTGATCCAGCACTGATCAACCCAACTGCATATCAGCAAGTCAGATGGTACAAACCCATATGTCACCCAGTGGATAGCCAGCTGGCTCGCAGGCAGGACCCAGGAAGTTAGAATCGGGATACACCTCTACAAAGAGGCCAGTCACAAGTGGAGTTCCTCAGGGATCAGTCCTTGGACTGCTGCTTTTTGGCATTTACTTCTCAGATGTCAAAGGCCGACTAAAGTTGCAGATGATTGCAAATTAGGAGCTGTCATTGAATCTCACACTGACACAAATGTTTTCCGGGGGGGGGGGGGGCTCACACAGACAAACAATTGGTGTGAGAGCCATGGACTAAAACTAAATGCTAAGAAATGCATAATAGTATCCTTCAGATCCTTCAGGAAATTATCCACCCCTCATAACTATCGTATTGACAACACACCTCTAAGAGTTGGCCCAGTAGTCAGGGACTTAGGGACACACGTAGATAGTAATCTAGCCTTTGATAATCATGTGTCTACAGTGGTGAGGAAATCAGTCTGTGTTGTGCAACTTATAAACAAAGGTATGGCATCTAAGTCCAAGGAAGTCACTGTTCCACTGTATTCGGCATTCATCAGACCTATCATTGAGTACAATGCCCCCTTTGGTATGTACCTAACCAGGCATATCCAATAACTGGAATGTCCGTAGAAGTTCCTCACTGAAAGAATACAGGGTGTAAGTAATATGTCCTATGCAGACTGCCTCAAGGCCCTATCCCTGTATTCTGCCTCCTACAGATGTTTGAGGGGAGATCTATGCCTAGCACACAGGGCATTGTCAGATCCCACTCTGATGGACCTCCTGCATATCCACAAAACACACAGCACCTGATTTACCTGTTCTAAAGACTTAAACATTGCCTGTGATATAAATAGGACCTGCCGGAGAGATAGACATGTATCCCAGAGACTGCCCTGTCTATGGAACAGGCTCCCCATCCATGTGAAGCAGACTTCATCCCTAACCTAATTCAAGTGCAACTTCGACAATTGGAAGGGAAACCAGAAATTCATCTCTTGTTTGGCACCTATGTCTCTAATGGACACAGGTAACCTGTAAATGGTTCATCTTCCAGGCCCATACTTACACTTATCAAGGGTATCAGAACTTGTCAGAGATTTGGGATGCATGGCTAGGCTTAAAAAGGCCCTTGTGGTCATTAGCCTAGTAAACACCTATGAACCTATAATCAGAGATGTTGAGTCCAAGAATCTAAACCTCTTTTGCAAAATCAACACAACACTTTGGAGGAACAAGTATGCCTCATAAGGGATATCACTACTCTGGAACAGACAGCCATCCACATAAAACAAAGCTTATCTCTGTATTTAAGTGCAACTTGGATCTATGGATGGGTAATATAAAATTTACCCCAGGTCTTCCCCTGTACTCCTAAATGCATTATCTCATGTGTGGGTTTCCTTGAATGATCAATGCTATGATCCCATTTATTCTTACTAAGGTATTGTGTAAGTATTGACCATAGAATGGGTAAGGCTGATCTAACACCAAACAGGATAGTGTAATTCAAGCACCAAAAGAGAAATTATCTAGGCTTAAAATGGTCCATAAGGGCAGCTAGCCTAGTACTTACCTATGAACAATCTATGAACTCACTCATCTCACTGTGAGTCAATGCCTTGAAGTATTATTTTATCCACAGTAATACACACACACTCACAAAATACATTCAAAGAAAGCTGGTAATGTCTTCCATAGATATGGCCTCCTTTCCTGCTTTTATGATGGTTTATTGCTGCTAGCCATGAAAATTTGGTACACCAAAGTTACAACTTACTGTACCACATTTGGAAATGAGCTAATTGTAATACAAATCTGATGGTAGTTAGATAAACAGTCCCTGTCTTGCTGTTTCCCTCTCTCTCTCTCTCTCTCTTTGAATGTTAGATGCCAACAGTTGAAAGCTCCCAGTAAATTGCAGTTGCCTTTATATAAATGTATAAATAACCAACCACAGTCAATACAGCTAAAGAAGTGAACATTCAAATAGGCACTTGGAGACAGAAATACAAAATTAGTTTTAGATGAATAGATGGCACATCTAGCTAATGAATTAGTATAACTTGTCTATCACCACATAAAAATGCAAAATATAATAGGCAAAGCAAACCAGAAATTATTTCACTTATGCATAGTAGTGAAAAGTCCCTCAGGTAGACACATTCAAGGCACACGTGAAACAGAGACTGCCTCCTGTTAAGAATAGATGACCAGTCTACCTTAAGAGCAAGAGGACACCACAGCACTTTAAGTGATTTGGTTTGGAGGAGGAGATGAGAAACAAAAGTTATGATGCATACATACTCATTTTACAAAACAAAGGAATCATTTGGTAATGTTACCAACACTAACATTGAAGGAGGAAACCTTACACAAGCTATGACATAAAGATACAATCCCGACAGTGAGCATATTAAAATAATTTGGACAAGAACTGGAGAACAGTGTTTTCCCTCTGAGAGTATGTTACAAGTGGTAGGGCATAAACTTTCTTTTGTCTTTATAAGCTACAAGAATATAAAATTGTATTACAACAAGTCAACAGAACAGGTTTTATAAACAAAAAAAAAAAACAGTGCATTAAAAATGCGGTTATTGAAACTACTGCAGATTTAAAAATGAAGGGCCTTATTTATCAGTATTGGGTTATCCAAAAAACATCTCTTGTCCAGGCAAATTTATTTGCAAGATTATGGACATAGTGTACATGCCAGCCGGTGGTCTTGAGATGCATTTTATGTTGCCAAGATATAAAGAGAACTTAGCAGGAGGATATATGTCCATCTGTAGAACATTAATAAGAACGATGCAAATAATGCTTTATATAAACATTCTAAAAGCTTTAAGAAGTTTTTGTTTGTTACAGTGGGTAAAATCTTGGAAATGGTTGGTGAGAGAACACTCTTGCATATCATGAGGTTCTCTGGCAAATTAGGCTGAACTCAACATGTTACCCAGACTTAAATGATGGCGTAGGCTTGGGATCTGTTTTAAACATGAGGCAGACTAGCTATAACAAATATGCAATCCTTTCATTGTTACTTTTTAAACATAAGAAATAAAATTGTTTATTTTTATTATTTTAAGTGCTATAGAGACTGTTTATAATTTTAAACAGCGTTTTACATGTTGAAGTAGGTTTTATTTCGTTGTTCACCTGTCTCTTTAAGAATGACTGTTTTACATCACATGACTTTTATTAAGATCATATGATAACTTAATATTTAAAAATGGTAACTGCTACAACGTTTCATTCTGAAAATGTCCAGTATTTTTTGGATGAAAGCACTCAATAAACTTTGCAACAAAAAAGAATATGGTAGCAGCTGTACGAAGTATAGCTCCAGACCACATAAAATATAAAGCAAGAACTTTAATATTCGGTAAGCGCTTTCATCACTATCCGTGGCTTCTACAGACCATATACATATGGTGTGAAAAAGCCATGGATAGTGGTGAAAGCACTTACCGAATATTAAAGTTCTTGCTTTATATTTTATGTAGTCTTGAGCTATACTTCATACAACTGCTACTATATTATTTTTGGCTGCTATCTTTGCTTATTTGGTGGAACAGTTTATGTTTACCAGCTGGTTGTTTGCCTGTTTTTTGTTACTCAATAAACTTTGTTTTTGGACTAAGGTTTACTTGCCAGTGCATTGTTTCATCTTCTTAATGACAAACTGTGGCAGTTTGGATTCTGTTAGTTGCTAGTTTGCACCCAAATCCCACTGGTATTTACTCTGTGTCTTACTGGACATCCTTTATTTCCCCTGAAAATTATGCAAGGTTCCTTAACATACCTGATGAGCTCTCAATAAATAAGAACTCCATTATCCTGGGCACCCATAAACAATAACTCTAGCATCTTGAGACTTTACTCCTCAGTAGACTGAAATACCTATGCCTTCAGTGTAGGATGTATGCTAAAGCTCTTAGATTTTATTAAATGATCCCTGTACAATATCATTAACAAACCCACTAGTGGACATGATATTCATGATCTGGTACTTACAATATAGCTTCTTCGTGCACTATTCCCCTGGTATCTCCTTATCCAGTTAAGTTGGATCATAAAGTAGTCACATTCACCTTTAAAACCTCAAAAAAAAAAACTTAGAAAACAATATCTTGGAATTCAATAATTTCAAGCATAAAAACATCAACACGTTTTATGATGAAGTTTCAAAATTCAGTTATAGCAACATCAGTGCCAATGAAGCCACAGTAGGTAGCTTCATGAAGGACTTCTGTCATCACTTAGATAAATTAATGAACTAGCAGTCCCAACAAGACCTTAATATAATGAAAACTTAAACAAACTAGCCATCCTGGAGGTCCACCAGCATAAATGAATTTGACAATAAGAGAAAGAAACTTCTTAAATTATATAACAGATCAAAAGACCCTCATATCAAGCATAATCTCAGAAATGTGACTAAAAACTTGTAAAAGTGTATTAGGTCTACTGAAACAGCCCATACAAAACTGAAACAAAGGAGAATTATAAATACTTCTTTAGCTACATTAGGAGCTAAAAAGTAACACCCAACATTGCTCTGAAACAAATTAAAATCCCACCACTAATTCTGACCCAGTAGACATAGCCAATATACTAGCAACATATTCAGTGTAAATTTTACACCAAAGACAGCTATCAAGAGTCCACTTATCTGTGAATCTCTTGAAACTACCCCACCCTCAGCATCTCTAAGGAACATGTGCTGAAGATGCTTTTTTAAGATCAAGCATACTTCCTTCATGGGATCTGATAATAAACCTGGCTGATTGAAAAACAGTACTAAATAAATCCTGACAAAACCACCCCTTAAATTATGCAACCCGTGTTTAGCCATAGCATTTGTCTCTGAGGTTCAGAGCACAGAAGAGGTGATGCACTCCATCCACCACAGGTATTACAGGTCCATTAGACTGGCATGTCTCATTTTCAAAGTCATTGAACTTATTACAACTGATTTGATAAACTATGATATCAAAAGTTTCATCAGGCTAGACTCACAGCAGTTTGATTTTGTCAAGAGTAGATCTTGCCACCCCTATAGTGCCTTTTTTAGGCAAGGTTCAAATGACAAATTCACCACCGTAACAGGTACAAGCAAGCAAAATCTGAGGGTAATGCTACTCAATGCTAGAAGTCTAAGCCTCAAAATGCACTCACTCAAGGCACTCCTTAAAATGGAGAACATTGACATCTGTGCAGTGACAGAGACCTGGTTCAAAGCTCCAGAGAGCACACCTGGACTACTAGGCTATAATTCATACCACACCTTTCGGCCAACAAACCCGGACTGAAACACTAAAGGTGGAGGCATGTCCATATTCGTTAAGGATATCCACACCTCCAAGCTAGTTGCTCAGCATAATGCATCCGAGATTATCCGAGTTCAACTAACACTGGGCAAAACCGCAATCCAGATTGTAACTTGCTACAGACCCCCCACCATGCCCCAGGATTCCCACTCCACTTTTCTTGATACACTGAAAAATATTAAGGTACAGCCCAACACTCTAATAATGGGTGATTTCAACTACCCTACCATTAAATGGTAAAACTATTCATGTACCAACTCTTTTGCTTAATGTTTTCAGGAAATCATCAATTACAATGCCTTGGATCAACTTATCCACACCTCCACCAGGGGCAGCAATATCCTAGACCTGGTCATCACCAACATGGGTGACCGGTGTTCCACACCAGAGGTCAGCTCCTCGTTGGTCAGATCTGATCACAAGCTAATCCCCCTAGATATCCACATCCCGCTCCCACCCCCCATTAGGACAACTGTAAAAACTTTCTCCAAAGCCAACTTCACACTTCTTAAGACAGAAGTGGCAGACTTCACGACACCCATGCAGATGGACAATAGAGGTACGACTGCTGAAACCTACACAAATGCACTTTATAAGTACTTACACAAGTGCATGGATCATGCTATCCCTAACAGAACCAAGATGCTATCTTCCAAATAAAGGAAGCCAATCTGGTGGTCTTCTGCCATAAACAAACTCTACAACAGAAGAAAGAAACTGTTGCAAAAAAAGAGTAAAATCCCATGACTGGAGGAACTCCCTGGTCAGCCTCAGTAAGAAGGTGAGATCCCTCATAAAATCCTCCAGAACTAGTGATGAAAACAAAATTGCCACTGATTCTAAAGACAACCACAAAGCATTCTATAGCTATGTCAAGAATCTCAATGTCAACACTCAGATCTGCTCTGAGTTACAGCACAATGACACTAAATATACAGAACCAAGTGATATTGCCATCATCCTGGCAGATAGGTTCAGTGCTAACTTTACCCCCCACCCCCACCCCCTAAAGGGCCCGTCTTTATACCGGAAGAATGCAATTTCCTGTAATCACTGCTGCACAGGTAAAAACCTCACTCTCCAAAGCCAAGAACACAGCATCCATGGGACCTGACAACATCCCAGGCTGCTTTCCTGCTTGAACTACAGAATGAACTGGCACCCCACCTAAGTACCATGTTCAGTCATAGCCTCACCTCAGGCTTTGTGTTCATTGAATGGTGCACCATGACAGTTATCCCACTCCACAAAGGGGGGGTCACAACAGACCCCGTGAACTACTGCCCCATAAGCCTAACGAGCCTGGTGTGCAAGGCCATGGAACGTATCATCATGGAACTCATAAACAAAGACGTTGGAGATCTCCAAACTCTGGACCCCACACAGTTTGGGTTTGTAAAAGGCAGATCATGTCTCCTAAACCTGATAGACTTCTTTGAAGTAGTCACCAAAGCCATAGATTAGAGTAAGGTGTTTCACACAGCCTATCTAGATCTCGCCAAGGCGTTCAACACCATCCCCCACTCTGGAATTATAGATAAACTCACTAAACTAGGTATAAATCCCTATGTCACAAGATAGATTGCCAACTGGCTTACTGACAGAACCCACACTGTGAAAGTAGCAGACTCCAAATCAGACTTCAGACCAGTAATAAGTGGAGTACCACAGGGTTCAGTCCTGGGTCCTCTCCTGTTTGGTATCTACTTCTCTGAAGTACAGGCTAACACAGAAGGACTTTGGCTAACTAAATTCGCAGATGACTGCAAACTAGGAGCCATAATCAAAACTCCTAACAATGTGGACATCCTACAAAAGGGCCTCACTGAGACAGATGCCTGGTGTCAAAGACATGGTCTCAAGCTCAATGCCAAAAAGTGCATGGTCATCCCCTTTGGTAAAAACTCTGTAACCATGAACTACCACATAGGTGGTAGTCTACTTAACACCGAAAGTGTGATAAGAGGCCTTGGGACACAGGTGGACAGTAGTCTCTCCTTTGATAATCACATTGCCACAGTGGTCAGGAAATCCTTCTACGTGGCACACCTCATCACAAAAGGTTTCTCATCCAGAAAAAAAGAAGTCATTGTTCCCCTCTCCTCATCACTCATTAGACCCATTATAGAGTACAACGCCCCTTTTGGAATGTACCTCGCAAGACATCTACAAGAACTGGAAAGGCCGCAAAAATACCTCACAAAGAGGATTACTGGCCTCAAACAGATGCCTTACGCAGACTGTCTCAAAAAACTCCAGCTTTACTCCGTTGCATATCGCCTTCTCAGAGGCGATCTCTGCCTAACATACAAAGCTATGTCAAACCCAGAGCTGTTGGACATGCTCCATTTAAAGAAATCCCAATCCCTCCAAGCTACACGCTCTAGGGACCTAAACTTTGTCACCACAATAAACAGAACATGCTGGAGTGATAGATTCCTGTCCCAGAGACTTCCCATACTCTAGAACAGACTACCTATCTATGTCAAACAGAGCTCCTCATTAGCACTCTTCAAGAAAAATCTTGATGATTGGATGGGTAATAGGAAATTCACCCTGGGTATCACTTCTGTGGTTCTGCTTGACAGGGGCACAGGAAAATCACTTTCTTGGGTGGCGAAAGCCAGGGTACCTTTTTGGCTAGGATTGTATAGGCCCTAGGGCCAATAGCCTAGTACCTACCTATGAACCTATGAACCTAAATCTGGTTTACTTCTTTGAAAGTGTAACACATGTCAGCAGTGGTCATGCTGTCCATGATCTGGTCAAGGCATTTGATATCCTCCCAAGTGCTAGCATTGTTTGTGCACTTAATGCATTAAACAGAGATCCCTAAGTGAAAAGATCGATAGCAAACTGGCTAAAAAACATAACTTGCAGATTACAAGTGGCAGAAGCTTCATCAGAGTGTTTGATGGTGACCAGTGGTGTCCCACAAAGGTCAGTGTTGTGACTTATTTTGTTTGGTAGTTACTTTTCTGATTTTCATACCTAATGATTTTGTAGGTGACTGGAGAGTGGGAGTCATTGTCAAGTCCCCATCTGATGCCCAAACACAGCCATAAAAACTTGATGCACTAAAAATGGGCTCAAAATAAATTCAGAAAAAGTACAATATTGTCATATTTGACAGAGAACTGTCTAACCTGCATACAGCATAGACAATGTCCCACTTTATAATAAAAATGTTGTTAGGAACCATGGAAGTTGGTTTGATAATTCACCTTTGATCATAATGTAGTGACAGTAGTCAGGAAGTGCTTTTACTTAAAACAGATAATTAAAAAGGGAATATCATTCAGAAATAAAGAGCTTATTGTCTTATATTCAGCATTAACAAATTTACCCATGGGATGCACCTCACTTTGTTTGTGTCTTTCAGCTTTTCCCGGTTAGGGGTCGCCACAGCGGAACTCCGGTCCGTTAATGATTGGTAGTTGATTTTTACATGCCGAGTTACCAGCTCTGATGCACAACCTTCAATGAAGATACGCCCATTCACGCATGTCTCCATGCAGAAGACGCTCTAGCTGAAGATCGAACCGGACAGCGTCTTACTGTGAGGTGACAACGCTACCTCAGCACCACCACCGATGTACCTCACTAAACATATCAAACAACAAGAAAGACTCCAGAGGTCCCTAATTAAGAGAATCACTGGAATAAAAACTCTAACCTAACATTAAAACTGGAAGCACTGTCCCTTTATTTAATATCTTATAGATTCCTGAGGGGAGATCTATACCTTGCCTTCTGCGCTATTAGGGACCTAGTAGTTCTGAATCTCCTGTATTTCTAGATATCAAACATTCTAAATAATATTAGAACTAGGGATCTAAATCATCACCAAGAGATAAATAAAATATGATGAACTATTGTAAAACTAGTACACTGATATTAAAACTGGACATGACACAAAAGCAATATCAATAACTAAATGCACCAGCACATATATCACTATTTTTTTCACCCATTCATTGACTGTAGCTGATGTCTGGTAGTTAGTGAAGGCTGTTACGACTCTGAGCTGTTAATAACCTTTAAAGGGATGCTTATGTTTGGAAGCGATACATAGTTAACAAACATAAAAATAAGTAAGTAAATAAATAAATAAAAATAAACACATAAGTAAATAAATAAATAAATAAATAAATAAATGTGTCCTTCTAAGACAAAAACTAAATCTCAGGAAGAAAACATCCTCAGATATGGTAAGAAAATGCCAAGACATTAGATTAAATAAAAAGTTAGGCATTCCAGACATTTGATAGTGTGGAGGTTGTAATGACAGACTGCTGTCCAATATACTTGTATTCTGTGTTCATGATATAATCAGTTCATATTTTACAAGTCGATGCAATGACTGGGGATATCCATTAACATATCTTGAAAGGTATAACATATTTTACAAATCCTTTTTGTAGAATCTATCTATATAAAAAACAAATAGCAGTGATCCTTAAAGCAGGTTTGGTGGAATGATTGTGTTGGATAATATAAACTCTGGTTTGCTGGGAGAAATGTCGACATATGGCATATCTGTCCCGGAATATTATTTTGCTTTCAAGAAAGTACTGTATAATGATACTCCAGGGTGTGTTGTTAGTCACTGAAGAGTCTAAAGTATTGTGGTCTAGCAAGGGGGTTCTTAATTGTAACTTTCCCACGCTCACTCTATGAAGTTCCCACATTATACTGCGTAGGTTTATAGGGGATTACTAGGCTAATGGCACAAGATCCTTTACAAGTCTACTCAATAATACCCAGGAAATAACAGTATTATATCGATTCCCCAGAAATGGGATGGGGTAATATCAGGGTAGTGGTTCTTTGGGTTTTGAAACCTTGAGTCATTTTACAAACTGTCTTGGTCAATAAGGGACATGGGCAGTACCCCAGGAGTGAAATTACTGTTCTCCATTCATTTATCTAAATTCTTTTTTGAAGATAGTGAGAGACAGGCTTACTTTATGAAGATAGAAAGTTTATTCTGTAGATGAGGTTTCCTTTGGGATACTAATCTGTTTCTCCAGCAAGTTCTGTTAGTGTCACTTAAGGGGTTCAGGTGCATGGAATGCATAACTCTTGTACAATTTTGCTTGCAAATATGTAACATTTTCATCAGGGCTGGATCAGGGAATGCCTTGTAGGTCAGGCATAAGTCACCATTCAATAAATTACATCAGCTGGAGTAAAGGGATTGGGCCTTTGGTCAGTCTGCATAAGACATGTGTCTTACTCTTTGTATTTTTTTATGAAACCTCTGGGGCCACTCCAGTTGGTTTTAAGTTAGGTGGTTAGGTGGTTAGGTGCATAAAGAAGGGAGCAATGTACTCTATAATGAACCTAATGAGCACTGAGTACAATGGCACTCTGACTTCATTTGATCTTGATGCCATGCCATTACTTATAAGTTGAACCACACAGAAAGATTTCCTCACTACCGTAGCTATCCGGTAGTTAAAGTTTAGGTTGCTATCTATCTCTGTTCCTAGGTCCCACACCACTGGGTCCTTTTTTTAAGGGATGTGCTATCAATATTATTATTTGCAAGGATATCTGATTTACTGAAGGGTACATTTACTAATTTTTAGCATTTAGTCTCATCCCATGGTTTTGGCATCAGTCATTTGTCATTTTTATTCCTGTTTGCAGGATGTCAAGTTCATTTGGGAATTCAAGTGATTTTCCCAGCTTACAATTTTTATTTTATTTTATTTTACATTTGTTAACCAGGAGTGTCTGACTGAGCTGAAAAGGCCCCTTTTCAGCAGAGGCCCAGGAAGAAAAGCTCCACATAGAAAAATTACAGATACATTTAGATATTTAGACATGATCTATATACACACAAATTACAATAGACATGTTTTACAGTGGTATGCAGCACATCAACAGACCTCTCAACCAATTGGGGACAAATTTCAACAGAATCAGGGACAAGTCAAGAAAAAATCAGGGACACTTTTAAAAAAATATTAGTATTATTTTGAAAAATTGAGATCAGATCAGAGCATATGATAATACATTTTTTTAAAAGAAGTTTATAACTCTTAATTATTTTCATTATATTTTTTAATCACCAATCACACCCTTTCCTCCAAAAGTCAGTAATTTTAGGAGGGATAAAGAGAGAGTTAGTAAAAAAAATCAGTCAAATCCTGAAAATCTGAAAATCAGGGACAGTTGAGAGGTATGCAAATCAACAGTTACAGTGGGGAGAACAAACAAGAAAATCTTAATTTAAAAATAAAGGTAATTAATAGATTTGTGATGTACAGCTGAAATTTGGGACATAGGTAGAATACATGCATAGTACACATGTACAGTACATACATTGTAGATTAGCCAGTGTTTGCGAGTAAGAGTGAAAACTTATTATCAAGTATTCTAGGTTTAGTATGTGTATCTTTTCAACTTTCACTAGCCAGGGGAGCAATCATGGCCACTGCCAGCTTTGCTTGAGATGTTTCCTAATGAGGTTTTTAAAGGAGGCTTTGGACAATGTGTTTTGTATGCTAGTTGGGAGAGAGTTCCATTTTTTAGCCACTGAACTACTATATAATGTGCCTCCAAAGCTATTGCAGCTGTTGGTGACTTCTAGTAGTAGTTTACTTGATGATTTTTGGCTGAGTGATGTTGTACTAGGTTTTTGAGGGCAGTATTGGAGAACTTGGTGAGCCAAAGGTTCCTAACACTAAACCTCACTGCAGAGAAGTATATACTAAACAGGAGGGTTCCCAACACTGAGCCCTGTGGGACACCACTAGTAACAGGCTTTGTATAGGTTCATAGGAGGTTACTAAGCTAAAGGTCCTAGAGCCATTATAAGCCTAGCCATATGTATCCTAAGTTGCCCCTATTGTTAGTGATTAGCTGAGTGAAGCTCACAAAGGTAAGGATCTATGGTAGTTAATACTTACTTCCTCTGTCCACAGGAGATATAGGCATCACCCCAGGAATGAATTTGGGATCACCCATCCATTGATCTAGTTTGCATTTGGAGAGGATCAGGGAAGGACTCTGTCTCACATGAACTGGCAGCTTGTTCCAGAGAAGTGGCTATCTCTGGGAGATATATCTTTCTCTCTGGAATGAGCTGCTCATGTCATAAGATATGTTAAAATCCCTGTAGTGAGTAACCCTCCTGTGGTTTGATTTCTGAATGTGTAACATTTCCATCAGGGCTGGGTCAGAGGCTGCCCTGTAAACCAGGCACAGGTCACCCCTTAGCAACTTGTAGGAGGCCATATACAATGACAGGGCTTTCAGTCTTTCCATGTAAGACTTGTTTTGTGTACCCTGTAATTTCTTCGAGAGAAATTTCTGTGGTCTCTCCAATTTTTGCAGGTGCCTGGTGAAGTGCATGCAAAAGGCAGCATTGTACTCAATTATTGATCTGATGAGGGCCAAGTATAATGGAGTTATAAAATCCTTAGATCTAGATGCAATGCCTTTACTTATAAGATGTGCTACACAGAAGGACTTCTTTACTACTGTGAATACATGGTGGTCCGAGTTCAGATTGCAATCAACCTGAATACCCAGATCACGTACCACTGGGTCTACACTTAGAGGACTGCTGTCTATAATGTAATTAGCAGGGATGTTGGCTTTCCCAAAGGGAATAATAATGCATTTTTTTACATTTAGTTTTAATCTTTGGCTTTGGCATCATTTGTCTGCGTCAACCCTGTCTGCAGGATATTAACAGCATTTGGGGGTTCAATGATCGCTTCCGATTTGCAATCATCAGCAAATGTGATCAGTCACAGGCCATCAAAGTTTGCCTAGACTTCTGAGAAATAAATTCTGAACAGTAAGTGGCTGAGCACAGAACCCTGTGGTATGCCACTGATGACTGGTCTTTTGCTAGAGGTGAAGTCATCCATATTAACAGCATGTGTCCTGTTGGTGAGCCAGTTGGCTACCCATTTGGTAATGCAGGGATTAATTCACAATTGTGTGAGTTTCTCTATAATACCTGAGTGGGGGATTGTGTCAAATGCCTTGACTAGGCCAAGGTGGGTGGTATGTACTATCTTTCCCTCATCCAGGGCATTGGTAACTTTCTTGAAGAAGTCTACCATGTTTGACAGGCATACTCTACCTTTAAAGAATCTGAACAGGGCTGGGTCCGAGTTTGGAGATTAACTATGTCCTTGTTAATAAGATCCATAATGATTCTTTCCATGGCCCTGCAGATAAGGCAGGTCATGTTTATGGGCCTATATTTCAAAGGGTTGGTTGATGGTTCCCCTTTGTGAAGAGGGATTACTGTTGCTGTCCTCCATTCTGCTGGAACATAGCCAGTTCACAGGCTGTGGTTAAACAGGGATCTGAGTGGGTCTGCTAGGTCATGTTTTAAGTTGTTTAAAAGGCAACCTCAGATGTTATCTGGTCCCATTGATGCTGTGTTTTTAGCCTTGTAGAGTGCCAAGATGGCCTGTTCTCTTGAGATAATAGGCTGAGGAATGGTGGCCGGAATACTTTGGGAGATGACTGGAGGGGACGGGGGGGGGGGGGTGAAGTTTGCTCCAAATCTGTTAGCTAGCAGGATGGCTTTTACCTCCAGTTGAATATGGGTGGTGCCATCCACAACCAGTTTAGTGCACGGCTGGGTATTTCCTTTGAGATTCCAGGCATAGGTAATGAATGCCTTGTAATTATCCTTAGCTAAAGAGTCTATTTTTGCTTTGCAATTAGCTTTGTAGGACTTGACAATATCTCTAATTTGTTTATTTAAGCTAGAGAAGGATTTCTTCCTCTCCTGAGCCAGTTCCCTCTTGTTCTTGAACATTAGTTTATTTTTCTTCTTGTATAGCCTGTTTATACTAAGGATCCACCAGGCTGACTTGTTTTTTTTTGGCAAGACTTGGTTATAATCCATTCAGGTACAGCCGATTCTGTACAACTGCTTAAGTGGTTATACAAAAATTGGTGTATACCTCTACATAGGAGGAGTCTATGTTATCTGCATTTGAATGGGATTAAAAACTTCTTATACCATCACTTAGTAGGAGGTAATTTGTCTTTGAAAAAGTCTTAAGCATTTTTGAGCTTGATGGGGTATCTGGTCTTATAATTATATAAATGAGACTGATTTATGGTCTGATTTACCAGGGAGGACATCACATGGGGGAGGGTGCAATGATGTCTTGTGTTAGTGAGTACTATGTCCAGGACATTTGAGCTTTTTGTGGGTCTGCTGATTAGCTGTTCCAGAGCATTTGCATTTACGAAGTCCAAGAACCTCCGAGCCAGCATCTTTGTGGCAATGTATTTCGATGGTAGGATAATTAAAATCACCCATGAATAAGGTGTTGGGATGTATGGCAAGTGACTCCAGTAAGTCCAGGTATGAGTTATACTTTTCCTGTTTCATGGTGGGGGACCTATAGCGATGATGTGGTAGGGGGCTTTGCCTATAGTTAATTGGACATGGAGTAGCTTAAGAGAGTCATACTGTTTGACCAGTCTTGAGGTGTACTTATCCTTAATGAAGATGAATACACCTCCTTTGGTTCTTTCATGTTCAATTTGTGGTCTGAACATATGAAAGAAATTGTAGCCCTGCAGGCTGGGGTGCTTTCTGCACCTTTGAACCATGTCTCAGTGAATGCACAGATATCAGGATCTTCTAGTGTGAGTGCATCCAGTCTAGGTTCTTGTTTAGACTCCTAGCATTAAACAGCATAGGTTCATAGGTAGGTACTAGGCTATCTGCCCGAAGGCATTTATAAGCCTAGCCAGAATGTGTTGGCTTTCACCGCCCCCTTAGATTAGTTCCCTGTTCCTCTGTCCAGCAGAGCCACTGAAGTAATCCCTGGGGTAAACTTTCTGTTTCCCATCCACTCGTCAAGGTTTCTCTTGAAGAGTGTTAGCGAGGAGCTCTGCCTAATGTAGATTGGAATCTTGTTCCAAAGCATGGGAAGTCTCTGTGACAGGAATCTATCCCTCCAGCACGTCCTATTTATTTTTGTGGTGAGGTTTAGATCCCTAGAGTGTGTGGTTCGAGGGGATAAGGTTTTATTTAGGTGGAGCATGTCCATCAATTCTGGGTTGGACATGGCCTTTTATAGCAGTACCTTCAGTTTATTTAGAAGGTATTCTGTTATTTTTGGAGGTTGGTTATTTTGACACTGCCTAAAAAAGGCACAACAGGGGTGGCTAATGCCTTTGCCAGTATCAGAAAGCTTAGAGGAGAGAGATACAAACCATCTCTGGCAAAGCAGCGTGGCCTGTTGACCTTGTCTTTCCAGGTTGACAGATATTGGATCCCTCTAAACTGACACTAGAAGCTAAGCCAATTGTTAAAGTTAATCATTTTTTGTTTGTATTGAGGCATCATCCTTTAAGAAGGTGGTATGCTGTTTAAGGCTAGGTTTATATCTGTGTGTGACATATAATCTTAGAGCTCAGTCATGTCTCTCTTCATATAGTCCAGTGAGGTACATCTCAAGTCATTCATTCCCACATGGACTATGACAGAATCATACCGGTACTTGTGGTTGAGTGACTTGACTGCTTGAGTGACTTGAAAGATCCTTGCACCTGACAGGCAGCTGACTGTAACCCGCAACTTATCCAGTCTTGTGAGGGGAACATCTGTGTGCCTCATAATGGAGTCACCTATGACATGTATATTAGATTTTCTGGTTTTACACCTTATGGGGTTATTTGTTGAGACATTGGTGTATGTATTTGTGTGTGTTATTATGTGTTGTTGTCCTTTTCTGTATTGTTATGTGTGCAGATGGTGCTTCCACATATGTGGGTTTATGAGTCATCCTTATTTAGTGTGCGAAGTATGTGCATATGTGTGTGTGTGTGTGTGTGTGTGTGTGTGTGTGTGTGTGTGTGTGTGTGTGTGTGTGTGTGTACTGACAACCTCTTTGGCATTCGATTTGTCCTTATGTGAGAGTCTTGCCTGCAGTTTCATAGTGCAACTACATCTCTCACATAAAGTATTTGTTTGCTTCAGGAGTAAGTGGTTGTTGGTATACACAAGGCAATTATTACATCGCCCTTGGATACCTGGGTCTATCAGGCTGGCCAGAGGGAGGATGGAAAACTTCTTGTCCATGAAAGCAAGCTCTTACTGTATATTTTATTAAGGAAGGGAATGGGTTGATTTGACAGGACTGTGCTGGTAGTGCCGAGACTACAAGAGGGACTTATACTTTGTGTAGATTAAAGTTGATCGATAAGGCAACACTGCTCAGTGTGCAACTGAGTTGTTCTTAGAGCAGCAGAAAAGCTTGGAAGAGTTTTGGAGGTGAATTCACCTATCCAAACAACATGGGTGCTGTCAGTGAGACAATTTGCTATCCATCCTACGATGCAGGGTTTATTCCTAACTCAGTAAGGTTATCTATGATCCCTGAGTGGGGGATCATGACAAAACCTTAGACCAGGTTTAGGTAAGCGGTGTGCACCATTTTACCCTTATGCATGGCCCTGGTCACTTTCTCGAAGAAGTCCACCAGAATGAGCAGGCAAGACCTCCCTTTGACAAAGCCAAAATGGATCTGGCCCAGTGTTTGGAGAGTTCTTATGTAGTCACTGATCAGGTCCATGATAATTCTGTCCATGGCCTTGCACGTAAGACTGGTCAAACGTATGGGTCAGTTGTTCCTAGGGACAGTTAATGGCCCCCCCCCTTGTGCAGAGTAAAGACTGTTGCAGTCCTCCATTCTTCTGTACAAAGCCTGTCCAGAGGCTGTGGTTAAACAGGGTTTCTAGTGCCCTGATAGCTTGTGTTTTAATCTATTTAAGAAGCATACTGGAATGTTGTTGGGACCCATAGAGACTGCGATTTTGGCTTTAGGAAACACTGTAAGGATGTGTTCCTTCATAGTGACCAGTAGGGAGAAGGTTGTGGGTGTTTCTTTGGGTGTGATAGGAGGTGATGAGGGGGAGTTTGAAATGAACTTGTCATCCAGCAGATTTGATACAGTTTCAGGCTGGCTGTAAGTGTTGCCATCCATGATTAGCTTGGCACATTGCTGAGCATTTTCCCTGAGGTTATGAAGATAATTAAAACAAGCCTTATGGTTATCTTTCACCGGGGACGCTGTTTTGCCTCTTAGTTTGCTTTGACATATTTGACCATCTCTCTAATATGTTTGTTTAGATAGGTGCATGTCTTTTTGCACCGTTTTGTTTGTTCCTTCTTGGCTTTGAAGAGGATTTTCTCCCTTTTTTTGACTAGATTATTTATGCTAGGGGTCCATCAGGTTGGTTTATTTTTGCCAGTAATCATAGGTTTGATTCAGACAGGTGCTGCCTCCTCTATGCAGTTATGAATGTGGTTGTACAGTGTTTGTGTATACAGCTCAGAGCAGGACTCACTGTGCTCCAGGTTTGGAGGGGCATGGCTGTTTAATAAGCTGTCTCTTAGTTTGAGTTAATTTGCCTTAGCAAAGTTCTTAACAGGTTTGGAGTTTGATGGGGTTTGTGTGTTAATTTTAATATTAAAGGAGATTATTTTGTTTTCAGATCTTACCAGAGAGGGGTTAATGCATGGTAGGGAGCAGCATTCCCCCATGTTCATGAGTTCTATGTATAGGATATTTGTACCTTTAGTTGAGGAGCTAACTAGTTTTAAAGGGTGCTTGTACTGACAAAGTACAAAAAACTCTGAGCAAGTGAATTATGGATTGTATAAGTCTCACAGTTTATGGAGACGTAGTTGAAGTCACCCATAAATATGGTGTTAGGCTAAATGTTAACAGATTCTAGTAGGTTTAAGTAGAAGGTGTGGTTTTGCAGACTCATGTTAGGGGATCTGTAGCTAAAAAAAGGATATGATGGGGGCTGCACCTATGGTTAGTTAGGCATGGGACAGCTCAAGCTAATTATTTTGTAGGACCAGTCTAGCAGTTTACTTGTCCTTCAGGAACAATGTGACACCTTCTCTAGTTGTTTGGACATAGTACACTGTAAGCATTTGTTTTATCCTGAGCTGAGGGGGATCAAATGTATGAAAGTCATTGCAGCCTTTGATAGCTAGGGTGTTTTCCATGTTTCTAAACCGTGTTTCCATGACTGCTCATATGTCTGTATTCTCCACAATGAGAAATGCCTCCAGGGAGGGCAAACACCTAGCACTGAGCGACAGTACCTTTAGGTGGTCGTGAGTGATTTTTATTGTTGGTGGGTTTACCAACTTGACACAGCCTAAAAATCTCAATTTTTTTCTGGTATTGTGGCATCATCATTGCTGAGTTAAGGTAGGATGCTACTCAAGGTCATTTTCATACCCGCTTGGGACACATATTCAGACACCGCCATTATATCTCTGTTCATGTACTCCAGTGAGGTATGTTTTAGGTAATTTACACTCACATGGACTATGACTATATCATAATGGTACTTGTGATTTAAAGACCTAAGTGCATGCGTGAACTGGTGGACCCTGGCTTCAGACAGACAGACAGCTCACTGTGATATTCTCCTTGTTTAGCCTGGCAAGTGGGCATCAGTATGTCTTGCATTGGAATCCCCAATAAATAGAATGATTGGCTGTGTGGCATGTTGTCTTAAGGCCTTGGAAGCATGGCTGGTATGATTTTAAGAGTTATATGTTGTGTGAGGTGCTGCCTTTTTTGAGTATGCTTGGGGCCACTCAGAGGTGCTTTTAGGCGGTCTTGGAGGTTTGGGTAAATTACAAGAGAGTACTTCCACATACATGGGTCTATGTCTTTGTACCTTAGTGTTGGTTGTGAATGTTTTGGGTGTAACACTGACAACCTAGTTTGCATTTTCCATGTGTGCATGTGAGAGCTTTGCTTCCTATGACTGTGTATCTACATCACTCACACTCTGTGTTTGTCTATTCTAAAATTAAATGGTTGTCAGTGAACATGAGGCAGTTACTGCACTGCCTCAGGATGCCCATATCCACCAGGCCAGAAACTGAGATGACAGGGAAGCACCTATCCATTATACCAGATCCTTAGTAGATGGGAAGGAGTAGAGGAGAGTCATTAAAAGGTATAAGCAAGAGTGTTTAGTAGTATATTATTAGATAACCTGAAGTGGTGTTACCCGATGTACAAACTGGCAGCTATTTGAGCAGCTGAAAAAGTGGGAGACTATGGGGAGCATTTTCTATAGAGAATTTTAAACTTGAGAGCATTTTACTTGATATACAAGGCACAGGTAAGCACACTTGCACATTGCACAAAAGTGATTTTTTATACTAGCAGGATAAAAGACACAATATTGGTTTTGGTAGCAATAGCTAAAAGACAGAAGAGTCTGTTTATATTCTCATTCATTTATAGGTTCGGAGATTTAGTTGACGAGATGAAGACCTGTAATATATAAATAATGAAGTTTCAGTGCTGTAACCATATGTTTATATTTTCATGAGAGAGATACTGTTTTTGAAGGAAGTTGATAACTATGATAACTGACTTAATTTTAAGAGTCAGCTAATTCTATTGTTCTGGAGATGGTTGCATAATATATACGACACTTTTATTGCCAGTATTGGCTCTAGATAATTATCACTGTTGAACTGACACCCCAGACCCCATGCAAAAATAGGAAAAGGGGTTGTGGATGGATGGATGGATGAATGGATTGTTTTTTTAGTATTAAGTTCCTAGATCAGGTGTTAACATGCTCCATAGTACACTGTAAGCATACTCATGCAAGCAGAAATGGATTATGCAGTACCATACAGACTAGACAATGTTCACTTCTATGCAACATAGAAAAAGCAAATTTTCTGACCAGTTTGAGCTTTCCAACCATAGTTTTGAGTGAGGAATTCTACATTTTTAAGTTGATCCATGTGGTTTGTTTAGTTTCTATCAACCACACCACTATGTTTATTTGGGGCTATATTATGATATCACACACTCACAACAGCAAACAACAAATAATCGATCCTATGTAAGTGAAAGCTTACAACATCAAAACCTCAGAACAGTGATTTTTTTTCCCCCTGGAAAAAATTGCTGTTCCGAAATATATAAAAAAAAAAATGTAAAACATTACATAATGTGGGGGGGGGGGGGGCTTCACCCCCCACACCCCTCCGACATGGGGGGCTGTGCCCCCCCACCCCCTACTTAAGTATACCAACTCCGAGATCGCACTACAGGGACAAAAATGGCAAAGTAATGAAAGCGGCCAAGTGAATTCTTTCCCCGGGAAAGAATTTGCTGAAAAGTTGCTTCACTATTTTGAGTTTTCGCGTTTTTTGGTTCGATGAAAATGCATTCCACAAACTGCATCTGCAACATCGTAATAGGGAACTGTTTATTTTTACTGATTTTTAAATTCATTTATTAGCAGGGTTAGCCAACTAGGAACAAACTTAACAAACTTTAGTCATGACATAGAAGCAGTGTCTGGTTAAGAGACCTGCTGAGGCACGCACAGTAGGGAACTGAAGCTTCAGGGAATCAAACATTAAATTACAGGATGAAGCTCATTTGCAGATCATAGCTTTAATCCTTTGCAAAAAAAAAAAACCCCTGAAAACAGAATAATGGTTTGGATAACTGAGATTCGAGTTTATGAGTCCATATCCTTTATTAATAAATATGGTCTAGCTGTTGGTTTTCCCTGTATGTTGCACTGAAATTGCTACTCAACCTCACTCAATTAACCAAAAGCAGAAGTACTGCAAGTTCTGTTACACTTAATAAGTGTAACTGCTTTGGTGGTGAAGCATTTACAAGCAGGTGTCTGGGAAATGAACCACTTACAGTCTGTCTGTGCCCATTAGAGACATAGAAGACAAACCAGGGATTAATTTCATGTTACTCATCCAATTTTTAAAGTTGCACTTGAATCTGATTAGGGAGGAACCCCTGCATCACTTAGATGGGGAGCCTGTTTCAGAGATGGGGTAGTCTCTAGGATACAAACTTGTCTCTGAAGCAGGTCTTATTTATATCACAGGCAAGGTGTAAGTCTTTGTAATGGGTAATCTTGGTGATGTCCGTTTTGCAAATATCCTGGAGGTCCGTCAGAGTGGGGCTGACAATGCCTTGTATGCTAGGCATAGATCTCCCCTCAAGAGTCTATAGGAGACAGAATATAGGGATAGGGTCTTGAGGTGGTCTGCACAGGGCATGTTACTTAGGCCCAGTATTTTTTTTAATAAGAAACCACTGTGGACATTCCAATTGTTGGATATGCCTAGTTAGGTACATACTAAATGAGGCATTGCACTCGATTGTAGGTCTGATGAATGCTTAATACAGTGGAACAATGACTTCTTTTGTCTTAGATATCATATCTTTGTTTATAAGTTGGAAAACATAGAATGATGAACGTGGTGGTCAAAGGCTAGATAACTGTTATGTGTATCCCCAAGTCTGTGACTACTGGGATGACTCTTAGGGGTGTGTTGTCAGTATGATAGTCACCAGGGGTGGATGACTTACTGAAGGATACTATTATGCACTTATTGGCATTCAGTTATAGTCCATGGCTCTGGCACCAGTTGTTTGTTTGTGTCAACCCTTCCTGGAGAACATTTGTGTCAGTGCATGATTCAATGAAAGCTCCTAATTTGCAATCATCTGCTAATTTGGTCAGCCAGAGGCCATTGACATTAGCCTTGGGGTTGGTAGGGTTGGGGGGTGGCCTAATGGTTAAGGTGTTTGCCTTGCAAACACAAGGTGCAGGGTTTGAGTCTCACAAGGGATAACTGGCTAGGCTTAAATAGCTTGCAAGGGAAGTTAGCTTAGTACTAATCTATGAACCTATGAACCTTGACTTCAGAGAAGTAAATGCCAAAAAGGAGCAGTCCTAGGACCAATCTCTGAGGGACTCTGCTTGTGACTGGCCTCTTTGTAGAGGTGAACTCCCCAATTCTAACTTCCTAGGTCCTGTCTGTGAGCCAGCTGGATATCCACTGGGTGACATAAGAGTTCACACCTAATCTCTTATGTTTTTCAACAGTATCCAAGTGGGGGATTGTGTTAAATGCCTTGGCCAGTCAAGGTAGGCATTGTGAACCATTTTGCCCTTATTCATTGCTCTGGTGGCCTTCTCAAAGAAGTATACCAGGTTGAGTAGGCATGACCTGCCCTTGATGAAACCAAACTGGGTTGGCTCCAATGTCTGGAGGTTTCATATCTCATTATTGATCATTTCCATGATGATTCTTTCCATGGCTTTGGACATGAGACTAGTGAGACTTATGGGTCGGTAGTTTCCAGAGTCTGTAAATGGACCACCTTTGTGCAGAAGGATGACTGTTGCTGTTCTCCATTCATGAGGCACAATGCCTGTTTGGAGGCTACAGTTAAACAGCAATTCCAGAAGGCCTGATAGGCCTTATAGATCATGTTTTATGCTATTTAGAAGGAATCCTGGGATATTGTCAGGGCCCATTGGTGCAGTGTTTTTGGCCTTAGAGAGAGCATTAAGGACCTGTTATATTTGATGGTATTTTCTGAGGAAAGGTTGATGGGCAGAGAGGGGTAAAGTTGGAGAAGAATTTATCAACTAGTAGGTTTGCTCTATTTTTTGGCTTAGTATCAGTATTAGCTTAGTATAGGTGGCTCCATTTACAATTAGCTCTGCAAACAATTGTGTATTGCCTTTGAGGTTACAGACATAGCTAAAACTGCCTTGTGGCTGTCCTTGGTCTGGGAGGCAAATTTACCTCAGATTTTCTTTGCTAGACTTTATTTTTGATCTGAGTCATTGGTTTAGTTTTATGAGAGTGCCTTTATCCTACTGGATGCTTCACCTCCTAATTTTTTGCCATGCTTTTCTTCCTTCTGTTATACAGCCTACAGATTCTGTGATTCCACCAGGGTGGCTTGTTTTTTTGAACTAGTTATGTACTTCTTCCTGGTAGGTACAGCTGCCTCTATAAAGCTATTAACATGCTTGTATAGGGTTTCTGTGAACAATTCTGCATAGGCAGCAGTGTTCCCAGAGCTATGGGGGCTTGGAGTTTTGCCAGATTATCACTTAATCACAGGAAGTTAGCCTTAGATTAGTTCTTGAATATTCTAGGGTTATCTGGAGTTCAAGGCTTTATTTTTACTTCAAAGGAGACCATTTTGTGGTCTGATCTTACCAGAGAAGACATTACACTGGGCTAAGGGGTTTGCAGCACTCTCCGATATTAATGATGACCAGCTCCAGTATGGTTGCTCCCCTCGTTGGTGTATCGTCAATCTGGTCCAAGGAGTTTGTGCTTACAAAATCCAAGAATCTCTGCGCCTGTACATTTGGTGTTGTGTATGATTCCCAGTTAATAGTGAGATAATTAAAGATGTGCATAAATATGGCATAAAGACATAAACACCAAACCTGTCACCACCATAAATGAGCCACTAGATGCATAGGAAGCACAGTGCTAAGAACATTCCTTCTATACATATGCATTTAATTTCACAGCCCAGATCACTAGGTTCATTAGAGCTGGTGAAATGCAGAAGGACAGACAATCTTGATGATGAACAGATAAGCCTGTTCATGCATGCTACACGAAAATACAGACTGGGGCTTTTAGAAAAGGTTTGAATGCAGAAAAAGATGAAATGCTTATGGATGTATAGAAATGGTCAATGCCTTACATCACTAGCTTACAGAAACACGGCACCATAGCAGCAAGAGACGCCAGTTCTTAGAATAGTTTCAGATGCCACTGATTGAGGTTGAAATCTGGTAGTGACCCTCATACCAGATGTGGAGTTTGTCTTTTTTTGGGACAGTCACTTTAGAAAATATATCTGGGATAGGGCTACTGTCAGGTTGGTCCAGTGGCTCAAACAACATGCACTCATAGTTTCATTTGTCTGCCTTACCTCTGACTGTCCATCAAGAAGCTTAACTGCTGAAACAACATATTATTTTCTTCTAGCCATGTGTGCAGTGCACGTCTATTTGCACGTGTATATGCACATATACACAAATGCAAATATCTTTATCTATATCTATCTACCTATCTAAAATTACAAGAAATACCCAACCAAGCTAGAATATTCACTGTGTGATACATTAAACCTCCTGCAGTGGAGGGCCATAGGATATATGCAATAATCCCCTAAGGACATATCTGTGTTTCTGCTACATGGCTTCTGCACACCAATAACATTTTACTATTTATTGGTGCATTCAGGTTAATAGAGCTGAAACCCAATAGCTGTAGACATGCAATGGTTCACTCTTTTTCTAAGCTCGTCAGTATAGCATAAGTGAATTTTTGGCTATACTTTGGAAACACAGAACTTTAAAATATTCCTGATATCCATAAACATTAATGTGCCTGCAAAATACCCCAAATTACCTCCAAACGAAAGGGTAATAAGGTCAAAAAGACACTGTCAGTAAAAATTCCAAGAAAAAAAATAAGCTGGAGTCTATACTGTGCAATACCTTAAATCTCGTGTTGTACAGGGTCATGTTATATATGAAAGTTCGACCGCTGAATCTTACACTAAGGCATTGTACAAGCACATCCACTCATGCACAAATCATGCCATCTCAAATAGAACCAAGACACCCTCCTCCAAAAAAAAGGAAGCCAATCTGGTGGTCCCCTGCCATAAACAAACTTTACAACAGAAGGAAGAAACTGTTGCAGAAAAGAGGAAAATCAAAGGATGCAAAAAACTCCCTTACTAGCCAGAGTAAGAAGCTGAGATCCCTCATAAAATATTCAAAAGCTAGTTACGAAAATAAAATTGCCAAAGATTCCAAAGACAACCACAAGGCATTCTATAGTTGTGTCAAGAATCTAAATGGCAATGCTCAGATCTGCTCTGAGCTACAACAGAATGGCATTAAATATACTGATCCTCCTAAACGGCCCATCTCAATACGTAAAGATTGCCAAATTCTGGTAATAACGGCCACGCAGGTAAAAAATGCACTCTCCAAAGCTAAGAATACAGCATCCATGGGACCAAATGACATCCTGGGCTGTGTACTACATGAACTACAAAATGAAATGGCACCTCACTAAGTGTCATGTTTAATCATAGCCTCACCTCAGGCTTCATGCCCACTGAATGGCGAACAGCTGCAGTTATCCCACTCCACAAGGGGGGATCCACCTTGGATCCTGGGAACTACTGCCCCATCAGCCTGACGAGCCTGATCTGCAAGGCCATGGAACGTACTATCATGGAACTTATAAACAAAGACATTAGCAACCTTCAAACACTGGACTCCACCCAGTTTGGGTTTGTAAAGGGCTGATCTTGTCTCCTGAACCTGATTGACTTCTTTGAATCAGTCTCCAGAGCTGTGGATGAAGGTAAGGCGGTCCACACAGCCCATATGGACCTTGCCAAGGCCTTTGACACCATCCCCACACTCTAGAATCATAGATAAACTTACTGAGCTGGGCATTATTCCTTATATCACTTGATGTGTTGCCAACTAGCTTACTGACAGTACCCACACTGTAAAAGTAGTCGACTCCAAATCCAGCTCCAGACAAGTGACAAGTGGATTACTTAAGGGTTCAATCCTGTGACCGCTACTGTTTGGCATCTACTTCTCTGAAGTACAGACCAACACAAAGGGACTCTGGCTAACATAGTTCGCAGATGACTGCAACTGGGAGCCATTATTGAATCCCCAAATGATGTGGATATTCTACAAAAGGGCCTTACAAAAACAGATGCTTGGTGCCAGAGCCATGGGCTCAAGCTCAATGCCAAGAAATGTATAGTTATCCCGTTTGGAAAAAAAAAAAACATGTACCTGTGAATTACCACATAGGTGGCAGTGCACTAAACACCAAAAGTGTGATAAGAGACTTAAGGACACAGGTGGACAGTGGTCTCACCTTCGATAACCACATTGCCACAACAGTCAGGAAATCCTTCTATGTGGTACACCTCATCACTAAGGGCTTTTCATCCAGAAAAAAAGGAGGTCATTGTCCCACTGTATTCATCCCTCATTAGACCCATTATAGAATACAAAACCCCGTTTGGTATGGACCTCTCAAGACATCTGCAACAACTGGAAAGGCCGCAGAAATACCTCACTAAAAGAATCACAGGCCTAAAGCAGATGCCCTATGCTGACCATTTAAAAAAACTCCAGCTATACTCTGTTGCATATCGTCTACTCAGAGGCTATCTTTGCTTAACATACAAGGCCATGTCAAACCCAGAGCTGTTGGACATGGTACACGTAAAGAAATCCCAATCCCTCAGAGCCACATGCTGCAGGGATCTAAACCTTGTCATCACAATGAACAAAACATGCTGGAGGGAAAGTTTCCTGACCCAGAGACTCCCCAGATTCTGGAATAGACTGCCCATACATGTCAAGCAGAGCGCCTCTCTGGCCCTCTTCAAAAGGAACCTTGATGATTGGATGGGAGATAGGAAATTCACCCTGGGGATTATGTCCATCGCCTTGCTAGATAGGGGTCCAGGGAAGTAAATATTGTGGGAAGAAATAGCCAGGAAATTGTTATGGCTAGGCTTGTATAGGGCCTAGGGCTGATAGCCTAGTACCAACCTATGAACCTATGCAATATGCAATGACCCTGAAAGGCATACTGGTGTTTCTGTCACATGGCTTCTGAATGTCAACATTTCAATTTTTATTTTTATGTTTTTAACTGTTTGTTCCTTTCAGATCAATAATTCCAAACCCTACTAGCTGTAGACATGCTATGTTTCACTCTGGGCATGCATGTGTGTATATGTGTGTCTGTGTGTGTGTTTTTATTTATTTATAATGTGTTTCCTGGCATAGGTCATTTAACTGACCAGTTTTAGTCTCAGCCTAGGAATGCAAAGAGAGACAAATTTGCATTTAGTGAGAAATAGCAAGAGCATAATAAAACTCCACATCTGTTAAATACCATTATCAGCTAACAAAAATGTGGACTATATATACTTAAGTATTCATTATTTACAATAAACCAAGACAAATCTCATATAAGAAGTGAGGTGCCTATTTGATAATCTTAGCTCTGTGTTGTCTAAGTGGGAATGATAGGACAGGTGAGTGGAGTGAAGGATGTTAACGTTTGTGGCTAGTTAAAAGGACAAGGTATGGTAAACAAAAGATTATGTGAGTGAGAAGTGTAGATTAATAACAGCAAAATGTGCCATAGGAAAGGAAGAAAACTGCTGCTAGTAGGAAAAAGAGATAGTGATGTAGCCCAGAGTAGATTGTAATGGTTATGCATGAGAAGCAACTTTAGTTGAATCCAAAATTTTGGATAAGATAAGATATCTTTCATTCATAGTTACGATCCTAGTAGAATGTCAACCCTTTGTAAAATAAGGAGCCATTTTGCACTCTTCAGTGTTTTACAATGATGATTCATTTTTTTGGAGGACTGGGTAATAAATCTGTAAATATTATTGTCTATTATTTCAATGCTTGTGGAGTTTGTTTTCCTTGCTGAGGGTATGAAGGAAAGGCCTATTCAAGTAGGAAGACTAGAACGCATTTGCCTATGGCTGTTTTTGAGGTTTTAGTAAGAAAGGGGGAGTGATTTTTATTGGACCAAAGCAGGAGAAAGTCCTTTTTCCTTGTGTAGTCAAGGTGGAGGGAGAAGTTAATGGAAGGGTCAAGTAAAATGCAAAGGTATTTCAAATATATATTGTTTTATGTAGGGGTATTACTGTGGTCATATGTATACAAGAATTAGGTTTCTGTTCGGTGCCAAAACTCGTAGTTTAGTTACATATGAGAAGGAGGCTTTTGTCATAGTTACTGTGGATTAGGCTAGGAAACTTGTTCACGTCTCTGTGCAGAGGTTGGATACTGAGTTGTTTGTGTGAAATAGCACTATGCCAGCTGCACAGAGAAGGATTGGGGAATGAGGTAGGTTAAGGAGAAGTTTACTTATAAAGGTGAAGAATAGCAGAGGAACAAAGATGGAATTTTTTGAAGGCTAACTGTAAAAATGAGGTATAAATTATTGATGGAGAAATGATGGCTGGTGAGGAACTTTTGAAAGAAGATAAGTCTGGACTTATGCTTATCTATAGTAGATGATAAAGTCAGACAGGTCAAAGCCTTTTTTTTTTTTTTTTTTGCTTAAATGTTTTTAATGATTTTAGAAAATTAATGTAATTTGATAACTTTGCAACATAAAACACAATTTACACAGGTTAACAACTATATGCAATCAACAGCTATAAATCTAAACAAACAAGCTGCTTACAAAGTTGTTTATGTTTAAAAGATGTTGCTCATTTTTACATCTACAACTTCATTCCATTGGGTATTATAGTCATCTATCTCCATTATTTCATTTACTTTCTTCCATGAGTTGAAATAAGATGTGGTTGTTTCTGTTCACATTGTAAGGGTTCTCATTTCCATTCATGATACCTTCAGTACAATGTTTCAATATTCCATAAAAGTGGGTGAAGTCTCGCTTTTCCAGCTTGTATGTGTGCTATAGCCAGTACTGTCCATAACAGAACAAACTTTGTTCTAGCAATACATTGCAGTATAGGCACCTTAAACAGGATCAAAGATTTAGGAAAATGAAAATTATCATTAAAGACTATTTGCAAAGGGGATAATGTACTTTATCTCAAAATGATTTAAGTAAATGACAGTCATAAAACATATGCCTCCAATCTGATCTCAAGTTCCCTTTACATATCCAACACCCTATATTTTGTTCAAACATTATTTCCATTTTATGTTTTGTTATAAATGGTCTGTGAATGAATTTCCACAAGAGTAGTTTCCATTGCAATGAAAGAAGCGTGCTTTGTGGAGAGAAGTATTAATTTCTTGTCACTGTAATTTGGCATTTGATTATTTGTTGTTTTATAGTAGTCCCAGATATTCTCTGTATGATATAATTTCATTTTCTTAATTATTTTGTAGATATGTGATAAGTAACATTTTCCATGAACAGCTTGTGTTGTTGAGAAAAAACAAGTGTTCTGAAAGTGTAGGTATATTTTGTCTGATTGATAATTGCATTGTCTCTGTTCTATTTAAAATGTATTATCTTATGTCCTGTATACCTAGCCAAAGATCATTACCTAAATCAAATTTGTTCCTTATTTGTTCCATTTTTAAAACTTTTCCAGATTCTAGTAACTGATGCCAATAATTTACTTCATGCTTTATAAGAGTCTTGATTATATCTATATCAAATGTTTTAATGTATTTTTTGTATTTTATGTATTTTTATTTATTCTTACTGGGGATAGTAAGAAAAAAGGAACTGCAGGTACTCCACAACAATCGAAGCCAACCAATCACTGATGTAATGAAACTGCTTTTATTATAGAAAAGTAAGAGCTTTCACATCTGCTAGGGATGCTTCATCAGACTTTGACAAAAACATTTCATTCAAACTATTTAAATACACAACATGTGATCCACTCAACCAATAGAATCTCGTTATCAATAAAACCACACAAACAATTGTCATGGTATCATTCACCAGTACAAATCAGTAAACGTTTATAAATATAAAACACACATTTATAAGTAAAAATGTATATATATATATATATATATATATATATATATATATATATATATATATATATACATCTCATGTGTAAAAATACTAACATTTATATAAAAGTTTGTATTTAAAAAAATATATATATATATATATATATAGACAAACAATTAAAAAAATATATATTCAAACACTCATATATGTGTAACCATTATCTAAAAATGCACTTGTGTCAATGAAATAAACATACAAGACCAACTCCAAAA
Source organism: Protopterus annectens (assembly GCF_019279795.1). NCBI lineage: Eukaryota > Metazoa > Chordata > Ceratodontiformes > Protopteridae > Protopterus > Protopterus annectens. The sequence continues at coordinate 1,699,808,712 of NC_056726.1, read as the reverse complement.
CTAAAGATACTACTATTCATGAAAAACTTCTCTTCAAAAATCATTAGTGTGTCGAAGGTCGATCAATAAGGAAGGGTTTCAGACTGACCCTATCATTAAGGCCATGTCCTGAATCTGCTTGCAGTCTAATAATCCACTTCCCTTTCAGTAAAACTAACAGCATTCCCTAATCTCATGGTGGTATGTATAAGTTCCAAAACCATAAATTCAAAACTGTGTGTAGTACCATGCGTCAAAACATGTCTTGCTAGAGCATTATTTTCATTCTCCCTGTTAATAGCATATAAATGCTCCCTGATCCTTTCCCTGAGAGTCCTATTAGTTTTACCCACATAAAAAAACACTGCATTTTCTGCAGGTAGCTAAATAGACTAAATTCCTTGTCTTACAGTCAGCATAATGGTTAAATCTGTAAGGAACATGAGTATCTGGATGTATAAAAATATCTCTGCTATTAATAAAGTTGCATTGATTGCAGCTACGACAAGGGAATGTACCCTTTCTTATTGATAATGATTTATTAAGTGTATGTCTCTCATAGCAGAACATATTTTTTAGGGATCTAGTATTCTTATAACAGAAGCTAGGATCTGGACCTACTAAGGCCTTTTACCTGTTATCAACTGCAGAATGCCCCAGTTCTTCTTAATAACTTCAGTTATACTTCTATTTTTATTGGTATAAGTAATAACCATTCTCTTCTTCTTCTTCTTAGGAGGCTTCTCCTGTCCATCAAATTCTGTCATGATACCCCGAATGTATGGTAATGCCGCACCATTACGTTCTACTCTTTGTAAAGCTAATAAGTCCGTATGGTGATAACCTCTAGCTGTAAAATCCTGATGTAAATGTGTTAATGTTGCCTCAAAATCTAAATCATTACTAACCAAACGTGAGCATCGTGTGGCTTGATTTTTAACAATATTTCTATGTACATGAGGTGGATGCATACTATCACGATGTAAATAGGCATTCCTCCTGCAAGGATTCCTATAAATATTCGTATCTAATCTCCCATTATTTTTTGTGAGGGTAACATCTAAAAAGTTTATCTGATCATATGAATTCTCACCTGTTAACCTCAAAAACGTGGTAGTCTTATTTATATAAACTATAAAATCTTCTAATGTCGCTAAGTCACCACTCCATACAAGGAGGAGATCATCTACAAACCGCTTGTAATATTTAATAAACCTAGAGTAAAACTTGTGCGTCAATATATACATAGATTCCCAGTAAGCTAATGCCAAATTAGCATATGAATTAGCACATGACGTGTCCATGGCCACTCCCAGAGTTTGTAGATAATATTCATTATCATAAAGAAACACATTATTCTCCAAAAAAACCTCCATTAACATAGTAATTCTCTTCACTTTACTAGTAGTCACCCCTTTACTTAACAAAAATAATCTCAAAAATTCAATTCCTATATCATTAGGTATACTGGTGAACAAAGACTGAACGTCTAAGGTCACCATAATATCTGTATCAGTAAACATGTTAATATCCAGGGCAGAATCCGATAGGGACTCTAAAAACTGCTTAGTATCCTTCAAAATAGAAGGTGTAGAATTAACAATAGGCCTGAGTTGTTTCTCAATATAAATCGAAATGCTCTCAGTGAGCCATCCTTTCCCTGATACAATGGGCCTAAGAGGAGGATTTATCAAAGTTTTGTGCACTTTGGGAAGGCCTCTAATTACAGGTATTAACGGTTTTTCAATCAAACAGTACTTATAAAGGTCATTCTCTATAATATTGCACATCAGCATGTCATACAACTCAGCATGCACATTGTTAATAATTTTGTTCAGCTCAAATAAATGTATAACCTTATACGTATCAACATCAGATAGCATTTCATGCATTTTACTCTTATAAAACCCACTATCACGTAACACAATTGCTCCTCTTTTGTCTGCTGGGCGGATCACTATAGTTTCATTTTCCTGTAATGACTTCAAAGCTGATGCTTCCACATAAGTTAAATTGTGGAATTCAGACTTAAAATCTTGACGTTTATATAAAGAAAAAAATCATTAACGCAAGCTTTTTCAAAAGTTTCAAGTTTTTCATAAATAGTAGTATCTTTAATTTTGGAGTTGGTCTTGTATGTTTATTTCATTGACACGTGCATGTTTAGATAATGGTTACACATATATAAGTGTTTGAATATATATATTTTTAATTGTCTATATATATATATATATATATATATATATATATTTTATATACAAACTTTTATATAAATGTTAGTATTTTTACACATGAGATGTATATATATATACATTTTTACTTATAAATGTGTGTTTTATATTTATAAATGTTTATTGATTTGTACTGGTGAATGATACCATGACAATTGTTCGTGTGATTTTATTGATAGCGAGATTCTATTGGTTGAGTGGATCACATGTTGTGTATTTAAATAGTTTGAATGATATGTTTTTGTCAAAGTCTGATGAAGCATCCCTAGCAGATGTGAAAGCGCTTTCTTTTCTATAATAAAAGCAGTTTCATTACATCAGTGACTGGTTGGCTTCGATTGTTGTGGAGTACTTGCAGTTCCTTTTTTCTTACGTTGGATATTTTGATTTGGATACAGCAGGTACCTTACCCCCAGAGGACTTTTTTGGTTTATATTTTTTTCTTGTTGACTCCTCGAAGGAACATGACAGAAGGAACCAGACAACAACTCATCAATGATGTTGATAATAATGAACTTGGTAATACCTCTTTTATACAACTTGTTGCGATGAATAATAACCCTTTGTTAAAATTTTCCTATACTCAACTAGCTAACACAGCAGTGACTCACAAAGGGCAAAAGTTTGATATGACTGTATTACAGTTGATGTGGAAATTTGAAGATGTTATGTTGAAAATTAAGAATATACAATGGCAGAAATGACATATGGAAGCCTGCTTGTCTTTTAAGGTCATTCCTAGAGGCCTCCGTATTTTAAAAATGCCCACTTTTGGTTCAACTTATCCAGAACTGCTAACTGACTGGCAAAAGCTTAATATAGAAACTAGCAACAACTATATGAGGTTACTTGTGAGGCAGTACACTTCTATTGAAGAAGAGCTGTGTAAGCAAGTGTCATCTATTGAGAAGCGGTTAAATTCTTCTCTTACATCTGAACAAGGATCTGATTTTTTTAATGAACTCTCGGCTACTATTGCTTCAGTTAATAATAACTTGTTAGCCCAGAAAAAGAAGAAATTAGAGAGAGATTGCCTCGATTTTTCGCGAGGGAATGTGTTTTCTTGGCCGAAGGAGTCCAACCGACTGAGAAACGTGGTTACGACTTCTACCATCATGGAACATAGAAATGATTGTCACATTGATATGCCTCCTACTATGCCGAGTGTTTCTAATGCGTCGGAAGCTGTACAGGAAGAGGGAAGGTGGATTCAAGGAGATCAAGCACAAAATGAGAGAGAAGCAATCGCAATGGCATCGCGAGTTACAAACAATATTGATTTAGCAACCAGCGATGCAGCTGCAGCCATTATACATACTTTTGGCCCTGTAGTGAAGAAAAAGATCTTCACACGGTCAGATGCTGAAACAGGGTCTGGTGAGAACGCTGCTACTGATCTATCTTTCCCTTTATCTTACCAAGGACTGAAGCAGAAGATGTGGAGCCTACAATACTAGGGAAAGAAACGCAAGCAGTCAAATGAGTCAACAGAAGGTTACAAGAAGCCACACAGGACAATCCAAACGAACTGGTAATTAATTTATCTCATTATATTTTATCAGAAATTGAATGTAAAGTTTTGAACAGAGGTTTATCCTTTGTACCTTCACAAGGTATGGACATTAGCAACTTGATTGTAGAACTTAAGAGTTTTACAGGAGGATTAGCACTAGATTTGTATTTTGCGAATGTTAATAATAATGATAGGACTCTTTCTTGTAGTTATAGGAAGCCATCTATATTTACTCCTGAGCTACATCCTATCATTGAAACTTTTGAAATAGCTTGCGTTAATGATTTTTTTGCTTTATATAAACGTCAAGATTTTAAGTCTGAATTCCACAATTTAACTTATGTGGAAGCATCAGCTTTGAAGTCATTACAGGAAAATGAAACTATAGTGATCCGCCCAGCGGACAAAGGAGGAGCAATTGTGTTACTTGATAGTGGCTTTTATAAGAGTAAAATGCATGAAATGCTATCTGATGTTGATACGTATAAGGTTATACATTTATTTGACCTGAATAAAATTATTAACAATGTGCATGCTGAGTTGTATGACATGCTGATGTGCAATATTATAGAGAATGACCTTTATAAGTATTGTTTGATTGAAAAAACATTAATACCTGTAATTAGAGGCCTTCGCAAAGTGCACAAAACTTTGATAAATCCTCCTCTTAGGCCCATTGTATCAGGGAAAGGATGGCTCACTGAGAGCATTTTGATTTATATTGAGAAACAACTCAGGCCTATTGTTAATTCTACACCTTCTATTTTGAAGTTTACGAAGAAGTTTATAGAGTCTCTATTGGATTCTGCCCTGGATATTAACATGTTTACTGATACAGATATTATGGTGACCTTAGACGTTCAGTCTTTGTTCACCAGTATGCCTAATGATATAGGAATTGAATGTTTGAGATTATTTTTGTTAAGTAAAGGGGTGACTACTAGTAAAGTGATGAGAATTACTATGTTAATGGAGGTGGTTTTGGAGAATAATGTGTTCTTTATGATAATGAATATTATCTACGAACTCTGGGAGTGGCCATGGGCACGTCATGTGCTAATTCATATGCTAATTTGGTATTAGCTTACTGGGAATCTATGTATATATTGACGCACGAGTTTTACTCTAGGTTTATTAAATATTACAAGCGGTTTGTAGATGATCTCTTCCTTGTTTGGAGTGGTGACTTAGCGACGTTAGAAGATTTTATAGTTTATATAAATAAGACTACCACATTTTTGAGGTTAACAGGTGAGAATTCATATGATCAGATAAACTTTTTAGATGTTACCCTCACAAAAAATAATGGGAGATTAGATACGAATATTTATAGGAAACCTTGCAGGAGGAATGCCTATTTACATCGTGATAGTATGCATCCACCTCATGTACATAGAAATATTGTTAAAAATCAAGCCACACGATGCTCACGTTTGGTTAGTAATAATTTAGATTTTGAGGCAACATTAACACATTTACATCAGGATTTTACAGCTAGAAGTTATCACCATACGGACTTATTAGCTTTACAAAGAGTAGAACGTAATGGTGCGGCATTACCATACATTCAGGGTATCATGACAGAATTTGATAGACAGGAGAAGCATCCTAAGAAGAAGAAGAAGAAGAGAATTGTTATTACTTATACCAATAAAAATAGAAGTATAACTGAAGTTATTAAGAAGAACTGGGGAATTCTGCAATTGATAACAGGTTAAAGGCCTTAGTAGGTCCAGATCCTAGCTTCTGTTATAAGAATACTAGATCCCTAAAAAATATGCTCTGCTATGAGAGACATACACTTAATAAATCATTATCAATAAGAAAGGGTACATTCCCTTGTCATATCTGCAATCAATGCAACTTTATTAATAGCAGAGATATTTTTATACATCCAGATACTCATGTCCTTACAGATTTAACCATTATGCTGACTGTAAGACAAGGAATTTAGTTTATTTAGCTACCTGCAGAAAATGCAGTGTTTTTTATGTGGGTAAAACTAATAGGACTCTCAGGGAAAGGATCAGGGAGCATTTATATGCTATTAACAGGGAGAATGAAAATAATGCTCTAGCAAGACATGTTTTGACGCATGGTACTACACACAGTTCTGAATTTATGGTTTTGGAACTTATACATACCACCATGAGATTAGGGAATGCTGTTAGTTTTACTGAAAGGGAAGTGGATTATTAGACTACAAGCAGATTCAGGACATGGCCTTAATGATAGGGTCAGTCTGAAACCCTTCCTTATTGATCGACTTTCGACACACTAATGATTTTTGAAGAGAAGTTTTTCATGAATAGTAGTATCTTTAGTTTTGGAGTTGGTCTTGTATGTTTATTTCTTTGACACAAGTGCATTTTTAGATAATGGTTACACATATATGAGTGTTTGAATGTATATTTTTTTAATTGTTTGTCTATATATATATATATATATATATATATTTTTTATATACAAACTTTTATATAAATGTTAGTATTTTTACACATGAGATGTATATATATACATTTTTACTTATAAATGTGTGTTTTATATTTATAAATGTTTATTGATTTGTACTGGTGAATGATACCATGACAATTGTTCATGTGATTTTATTGATGCCGAGATTCTATTGGTTGAGTGGATCACATGTTGTGTATTTAAATAGTTTGAATGAAATGTTTTTGTCAAAGTCTGATGAAGCATCCCTAGCAGATGTGAAAGCTCTTACTTTTCTATAATAAAAGCAGTTTCATTACATCAGTGACTGGTTGGCTTCGATTGTTGTGGAGTACCTGCAGTTCCTTTTTTCTTACGTTGGATATTTTGGTTTGGATACAGCAGGTACCTTACCCCCAGAGGATTTTTTTGGTTTATATTACTGGAGATAGTGCCTACAATCCTCCTGGACATGGCCAGTCATCCCTAAATGCAACCTTGGGTATTGATTAGCACTTCTGTGTTATTACATTGGATTGAAACAGCTAGGCCTAAAATAACCTCGGGTCGATAACCTAGTAATTTCCTCTGATCCTGTGTTACTTTGTGCACATGCAATAGGATATAGCAAGAATAACCAAGCTTTTTATGTTGGGATTCCTACTCAAAAAAGTTTTAAATCATTTTAATATGTTTTTTTTTTTTATAAACTTAGAACTAATGTGCTTCTGTTTGTTTTCTGTAAAATGCTCTCTCATCGTCCAAAGAAGGTTATTGAAACTAACTCAACATATTGTGTTCATAATGTAAGACCTGATTTTAGCCATATCTTTTCATGTATGTATTTCCATTTAGCAGAGTAAACATTATTTACACATAAAGCTATTGTTTTTATACTAGATGACAGTGCATATACTTCTGTATCTGGAAGACTAATTCCTCCTGCTTCCCAGTCATTTAAGTGATGATCCAGAGCTATTCTGGGTTTATTGGGATGCCAAAAGAAGTTTAGCATTAGTTTGTTAAATTGTTTTATGTAAGATCATGGAGGAGATTAAGGAGGATCTTGTATAAAGTATAATATTTTTGGAAAATAATCTTTTTAATTATATAATACCTGTCCTCCATTGTAAAAAAGTATTTATTCCATTTGTGAATGAGAGTTTTAGCATTATTCAGAGTATTAGAGTTGTTTATTGTTATTGTCTTATCTAGTTCATTGGTTAATGTAACCCCTAAGTATTTTATCTTATTGTCAGCAGCTATAGATTTAGAAAAATCTTTATTTACATCATTCTTGTTGGAATTTATATATAATATCTGTGTCTTATTTTCATTAAATTTAAGGCCAAGAGTTTCTAAAAATGTTTTTGAAGTCGATAAAGATAGTACCAGTGAGCCTGCTTCTGTCCATACCTTGAAGCAGTTCATTGGTTACAGTATTTATTTATGTGTGTGTGTGTGTGTGTGTGTGTGTGTGTGTGTGTGTGTGTGTGTGTGTGTGTGTGTGTGTGTGTGTGTGTGTGTGTGTGTGTATATGGACCCCCCTCCCATCTTACCCTTTAAAAGGAGAAGGGAAGTCTCTCATGCAATCCTTCTTTATCCAAAAAGGATGCCTAGGTACAGAAAAATAATTGTCTTTAATAATTGGCTACACAGTTGGTCTCGTTCCAGAGGGATTCAGAATGTGACAGCATGGGACAAGATGCTTGACAGTCCTGCTTGTTTGGCAAGGGATCACCTTGCACTTCTTATTTCAAGGCCTCTACATACTGGCTAAAGTCTTTGCTGCCCTCATAGTGCCTCTTTAATGCAGAGATCAGCTAATGGACATTCCTACATAACTAACATATCAAATTCAAAACAAGATCACATTAAAGTGAATCTACTCAATAGAAGGAATCCACTGGTGGTGTCCAGATCTTATAAAATACTCCACAGTAACAACAAATGTCACTCAACAGTGAAAATAGTGTCTGGAAAAAAGCTGTATTTGGCCAAGTTCATCCAAGAGAAAGTTAAAAACTAAGGTAAAAGTTAAGCACTATCATCAAAATCAATGTACTCATGGACATTCTCAGATATGACTGTTTGGGATTCAAATTGGTTTAGATAGCCTCCACTAAAAACCTAATTAAGTTTCTTAAAGGCACAGAACATATGCAAATTTCTATAGCACAATAGTTAATAAGGCATATACAGAGAACAAACCTTAAAACAAACAAGTTTAAAAAAATTAAAAACCAAGACAAAAAAAGTATTTTTTTGAACAGATTACAAATGCAAATAATATAAACATTGCGTTTGGAACTTGTTTTTTAGAAACTGTTTTGTAGAAAAAACTGTTTTGTTCAAACCACATTGTAGCTTGGTAGGCATAAGAAACTAGATTAAAACCATTAAGATGAAAGGATGAAAGAATAAAAAACTTGCATACATAATATAGAAAATGTATCACTTTTTTGTTTATAATTTAGCAGCTCTTAACTTTAGTTTACTGGCTTTATTGAAATACAGTTATTTATACCAGGGAAATGGATGGCATCTGGTCTCATCTGCCAGTAAAGCTCCCTGTACTCAAGACATGGGTCTCAAGCACCACCCCTTGGATTATACCCATGGAATCCAAAATGCAAAATAAAAATCTGTGAAAAGTTAGCAAATTCAAAAGAATGTTTACATAGAACGCGACAGTAGGCAACACCATCACTAAGTATAAAGGATATGACATTTTTAATTACAGTAAGGTTAATATCACCTTAGATCATTTTTCACTCTTGGAAAAAGAGCTCACATTCATTCCCAAACTGAGTTTTGATTTGGTTGATAACCTAACTACATCGAAGACTTTTACATGTAAACTGAACCTAGCTAGTTTGTTCAACAATAAAACTTCTGTTAATACCAACACATCAGCTGTTTACAGAAAAAAAGAGTATTTATGTATCTCCTTTACATCCCCCTTATTCAAGCCTTCATACAGGCTTGTGAATTCACCTTTTATAGATTGCAGAACAAACCTAAGGACAAGTCTTTCAGTAGCTTGAGTTCTAAAGAAAATGCTGTTTTTAATGGATTGACTAACGACAGAGCTATCAGAGTTATGAAGCTTGATAAAGGGGGTGGTACTGTTATTTTTGAACTACATCTGAGCCATGTTTGGACTGTTACAAGATACCAATACATTTATTCACACTTCTAAAATTGAGATTAATATCGCTGATAAAAAAATTGATTTACAACTTAGTGATTTATTGTTGCAGAGTGTTATTTTCCAGGATTTATTTGATTTTTTTTAAACAACAGGCACCTGGTTATCCCCATAATCTTTGGAATACCTAAGGTTCATGAAGGTTTGGTTGATCTACCTTTTAAATACATTGTGGCAGTTCAGAACTCAAAAACCTACCCTTTGGCATTTTTTTTATTTGCAGGAAGCTCATACCCATTTTCCCTTGTACATCACATTTACATAGGGATTCTTGGGATTTTTTTGGGTAGGTTTGATCATGAGTAAGTGTCTGTTAGTACTGGATTTCTCACTATTGATGTTGTCAACCTATTCACTGGTACACTGGTATGGAGGTCTTTCAGGAAATTAATTTGGTCTATAGTATTTTAACTAGTAATGACATTAGACTACTATCAGAGTTGATGAATTTGGTACTTGAAAATAATTTTATTTTCTTTGAAGATGGATCTTACAAACAGATTTGTGGGGTAGCAATGGGTGCAGTGTGTGTAGCCACCTTTGCAAATCTACTTATGTATTATTGAGAGACAAAATACATGTTCAGTAACAATCCTTTTTTAAAACATTGTGTTATGTATCTTAGATACTTGAATGATTTGTTCATCCCTTGGAATGATGCTGATGAAATTGTTAATGACTTTATCACATGTATTAATAATACTACAAAACTTTTGAGATTCACTTACACCTACAGCAAGAAATTTGTTTATTTAGACACTACAATCTTCATCAAAGAGGGTAGATTTGTTTCCAATATATAACCTACTTTTAGAAATTCCCATCTCCATTTTTTGAGATTCCATCTTCACAAGCAGAAAGTTGGTTTAGTGAGGGGTCAGTTTATTAGGTTTTTTTATATGATTTCTGATGACACCTAACTTTTGCTGGAAATTAGAAAACTAAAAAGAAATTTTTCTGGAAAGAGGTTACCACTGGACAGCATCAAAGGATCACCCTTGGAGTGCTTGAAAACAGGGGTAGTAAGTTTAAACCTTTGTCATGGTGTAATGAGTCCACAACCATACCTCTGGTTACGACAGTTGATACATTCGTTGGCAAAGGGTTTTATATTAAAATTCATGGGAATTTCATATAATATTTTTGACATTGTTAAGAACCACTAGAATATTTTTAGGTCCAACATCAGCATACTGGACAAATTAGGTATACAACCCTTGTTTCTATATAAGACTGTTGCTGATCTCAAGAAAGCTTTGGAAAAATCATATGGTTTTGGTCAAAGTACTTGTTCTAAAGCAGTTCATTGATGAGGCTTCTGGTATTTAGCAATGCCTCATTCATGTATAATTTATATCTTGTTTTCAAGAATGTGAAGAGATCTAAAAATACACCAATGGGATTAATTTCTTGTTCAATACTTGCTATGAGAGAGAGGTAAAGTCTATAAGGATTAAAGCATTCTGACTAACTTCATGTCTTGCACCAGGCTCACAGGCACTCTGTCTGTAATTCTATGTCCCAAGCCGCCACTTCAATGCAAAAAAACAATTACCTTGATTTCGGGTGCTACATGAAGTGGTGAGACAATTTCACTAAGTCGTTACTCAATGTGTGTGAGTGGGCATGTGTCCTTCCCTAGTGCCTTAACATCATTTTGCAAACTAGAGAACTGAGTACATTCTGATCAGTGACTGATGTGGGTGCCTGTCTGTGAATATGTTCCTCACAGACAGCACTTGGGATGGATCAATATCCTTAAGAAAAATATAAGACACTTATTCTTGTCAGTACGGAAGCTGCATTTGTCTTGTTATGTGCTTGTTTCTACAGGCATCCCTGTGATTCCTGTCCAAAGCCTTTCTGTAGTACACAGTCATGATGATCACTACAAAGACAGACTTTTATGAGTACCAGTGATGACTAGTGTATGCATCTACTGACCACAGTACGTCTAGCCACAGATATGGGAAATGAAGAGGGACATGAGAGAGTATCACAACTGGAGTCAACTATTACTATAGAGACTGTTTCAGGGCATAGCAAGGTAGTCACCACCACCAATCATTATATCCATAGGTAGGGATATGGACAGATAAAATCTGGCAGGAGTCGTCACACAGGGCAGAGTGGCAACAGCAGTGTATTAAAGAGGTTATGGTTCATGTACACAGGGAGATGGTATGTGGTACAAGCCATGCCTGCATCACATATGCTTGGCTTGTTTGTAACTGAGTATGATACGTTGCCTTCACAGATGGTCTCCTGACATGTCATCCAGCTGTCATTACACATGGCATGAATAGGACTCCTAGAACATAGGACTCCTAGAACACTACATACTGCAGGTAGCCATCCCTAAATGTTGTGGTTAGATCTCTTTGTACAGTTTCTATTTTAGCAATTTTCATTCCTCTAACAGACTCATAATGATATTGCATATTTTAAGCTCCCTCTCCCCACTGTGCTGAATATGGGAATACTTATTTCTAGTTCTCATAATCTTATTAACAGTACATAATAAGGCAACCGGAGCTTAAAAGAACTATTTTATTACATCAATCGAGAAAGAACTTGTACTTCGGCTATGCACCTACAAAGGTTGTAAAACATCACACATAGCATTCCATTAAAAATCTACATCACATGCAGCTTGACCAATCAACATATGCCAGCAATCTTGCCAGTTAAATCAATTACACAAAACAATTACAAAGAAGTAGAAGGTAATATAACATTATACTGAATATTTCATCACTAGCTCATAATTTAAACCCTGTTGTTGCAAGGTATATAAAGGAAAAAGCCCTGCTTTTTTCAGCAGGAGTATGTCAGAATATTAAAAAAATAGGTCTGAATCAAAACACATATACACAAAAAATGAAAACCTAGGATCCTTACTGTGCTTAACAGAGAAATGTACTGCTGTTGGGCTAGCATGGGTAGCATTTTAGTAGCATGTTCCTGTATATATTTTGTTATCTCCCTAGATATCTGCCTTATGTAATATTTATAACACAAACATCTAAGACCATAAATTACTGCTATTTGATAGAAATTGCGATTCCCCATGGAATTGGAGAGATGTAAGTTTTCTTATAGAAAGAAGGAAAAGATGGTTAAATATTGCAAGGGATTTTCTGTTTATGAATATTTGGGTGAGAAATAACATTTCCTTATTAATGGGTGAATTTTCAGACCCTGGGACTTTTAATGTTCTAAAGGGGACGTAGTTGAGGAAGAAGCATGAAGACAAATGTGGAAGCATTTGAAAGGAACAGAGCACAATTTAACGAAAAATGGAAGGGCACGTTTTGTAGGTCATTTGAGAAACAGATGGCTGGACCCAATTCTGTCTTAATAATATTCACTGGCATATTGAATGAGCAGAGTGGCATCGTTAATGGGAAAGGGTAGTAGAATCATGCAATCACCCATAAGCATAAATAACCTGACCTGTACTCCTGAGAGTTCCACCTAGAGAACTTCTGAGTCAGTTTCATCTGACTTCTGAGTCAGTCACATTTGGCTACAGTTCATGAGGAAATGGCATGAGCTGAACACAAGAATCCCTATCTGGTACTTTTCTATTTGGAGAAATTCTGAGAAATGCAAGCGTTGGTGAGTAGGGAAAGATGTAAAAACGCTTGGAAGGCAGTGATAGTCTATGGTGTGAATTCAGAGATGCACAAGGAAGTACAGAGAAGGATTTGGGAAATAGAATAAAGGGTTTCTTGAAATGCACAAGACTGACAAATTGCAAATGCTATGGTTTATATAGACCAATTCAGTGTAGTTAAAGCTCTCAGGTGATCCCTATTTGATTTATCCCTCATGAATCCTGCATGGTGGTCCCCAGTGTGATTCATAGAAATGTATTTATTTTTTTTTTATTTTTATTTTACATTTGTTGACCGGGATAGTCCGACTGGATACATGTCCATTTTCAGCGGAGGCCCGGGGATAAAAGCTCCAATGGGTACAAAATAAAACATTGCAATAAGGACAATATGATAGAAGCAAAGTTGAACATAGCAATTCAGACAGAATACAGATAAGTAATTACAGTTAATGTTTTGACATTCAAAAGTAGACAGTTACATGACATTTGTTAGCAGTAGTTATAGTGAGGAGAAATGAAAAACACATTTCCATTGACATGTTTGTACATTAATTAAAGATGGATAGCCAGGTTTATTACAGTGACAAAGCCAGTTTAGTGCCAGATGTTTAAGTTTGATCTTAAATTCACGTGGGGAGGAGAGCATGGTAATATCAGCTGGGAGTTGATTCCATGTTCTACCTGCAGAATTTGACAAAAGAGATACTCCTGCTGTGTTGTTGGTTTTGATTGTAAGAATCTGAAGTCTATTAGAAGATCTAAGCAGTCTCTGATTAGTTTGGGCAGGGATACTATTTCTAAGAGCTGGTGTGTTATCTGGATTATAGAGAATCTTGTACGCTATAGTCAGAAGGTTATATTGTATGAGATTAGGGAATTCTAGCCAGCCAAGCTGTTTGAGGTTCATGCAATGGTGGGTTCTGCATGGCTGGCCAGTGACAAATCTGGCAATGTGATTGTAACAGGTAGAAAGTAATGACTTATTTAGATTAGACAGAAGGGGGGAAGCATATGTAAGTGTTGAAATTAGGTGTGAGCGGGCAATGGCAGTTTTGGCTGGAGGGATTAGAAAGGCTTTAATTCTATACAATGAACCAAGTTTTTTATTGGTGTTCTTTATTATTTGATTAACATGAAGTTCAAATTTTAGGTTATTGTCAATAATGACACCAAGCAGTTTTGTAGAGGGCTCTGGGGAGATTACAGTCCCATCCTTTGCATTAATGGTGAAAGAGAAAGTTGGAGACCTTTGAGTAGGTGTGAATAACAACATTTTAGTTTTTTTGGGATTTAATAATAGTCGTCGACTAGCGAGCCAGTTTTGTACAATATTAAAGGTGGACTGGGTAGCTTTCTTCAACTCTGCAGGAGATGTGGCTGAGCAAACCAGAGTGGAGTCATCAGCGTATTGAATACAGCTGACATTTGGGATGACAGTATATAAGTCATTAATGAAAATTGAGAACAGTAGGAGCCCTAATATGGAGCCTTGTGGTACTCCAAGGGTGTTTGGTAGTAGCATAGAAAGCTTGTTCTGCCAGAGAACAACCTGTTGCTTCCCAGTCAGGTAGGAACTGAACCATAATAGGGCATTAGAGTCTAGACTGAATGTTTGCATAGTGTGTAACAAAAGTTGGTGATCTACCATGTCAAATGCCTTGGAGAGATCCAAGAAGAGGGATGAAGAGATGTGATTATTATTGCGGTTGCTGTTTATTGTGTTGGTAAAGGCAAGTAGAGGTGAGGTAGTACTGTGGTAAGGTCTAAAGCCGTGCTGGGTATTAGACAAGAGGTGATTTTGGATTAGGTGGTGCATGAGTTGTTTGTGTATGCATTTTTCCAATATTTTTGCAAGTGGTGAAAGTATAGCTATGGGTCTATAGTTGGAGAGTTCAGTGGAGGTGCCTCCTTTATGTAGTGGGATAATATAGGATGTTTTCCAAATGGTGGGAATTTTTGCTTCAGCTATGGTGCGGTTAATTAATATTGATAGTGGATAAGCTATAGCATCCGCTGATTTTTTAAACTATTCAGTGGGTAGTTGGTCAGCAGATAGAGTGGTGGGTTTTAGTTTTTTGATAAGGGTGCGGATGAGTGAGGTGGGAACTGGTTGGAAGATGAATGAGAGTCTATCTAAAGGGGTGGTCTTGTCAGGGCTGGGAGGGGCTAGGAGGAAGTTGGCTAGCTAGAGTTTGAATTGTTTCAGTAAAGAAGTAGTTGAAATTGTCTTTAGGAGATTTGTCTATGAAACCAGTGGGGATGGGAGTGGACATTTTTCCTGGGTGGAGTAGGTTATTTAGACTAGCCCAAACATTTGAGGATTGTTTTGGTTTTCAGTCTGGATTTTGCAGTAATATTGTTTTTTGTCATTTAGAATTGCTTTTTTGGTGTCATTTCTGACTTGTCTGTTCTTAACATGGTCTAGGGTGTCTTTAGTGAACCGCCATTGAGCCCATAATTTGTTTCTAATATGTTTTTTTCCTGGACTCTTTGGTAAGCCATGGTGCTGTAGCTACTTTTGTTCGCTTTGAGCAGACAGGTGCATGCAGATTAAGGATTTCTAGAAATTTGTTGTTAAAATAAAGTACAGCCTCCTCTAGGGGTAGGTGTTTTAGTACAGACCAGTTGCAAGAGGTAAGTTCCTGTTGGAATTTTGCCTGATCAAAGTGTTTTTTGTGCCTGACTTTCCTGAGTATGGGTGGTTGTGAGTTAATAAATTTTTGCTTAACTACATCAGTGAGGAAACGATCACTTAGACCATTGGGAAAGGTCCCCACAGTGTAAAGTTGGGGATTACTATTTACAAGCACCCAATCAAGTATATTTTCTTTTTGGTTGGGTTTACCTAGCCTGGTAGGGGAAGTTATAGTTTGTGTGAAAGCATGTAGATTGATGTGGGTAGAGGGGGATTCAGAGGAACAGGTTTTCCAATTTATATTAAGGTCTCCCAGCAATAGAGTTTCTTGAGGGTAATGACAGGACAGCCAGTGAAGAGTTTCTTCCAGTGTGGCTATGTTATTTCCTGGGGGGATATACATGCAAATGATGTAAATGCATTTGCTTTTGTAAAGCTGCAGTTTAGTGGCAAGAATTTCGGAGTTGTTAATCTGAGGTGGTTGGTTTACATCTGTGGTTAGGTTTAACTCAGATTTATACAATATAGCTACCCCAACTCCTTTCCTGGATATACGATCAAGCCTGTGTATATTATAGCCAGGGGGTAACACCTCATTGTCAGTGGTGTTAGGCTTTAGCCAGGTCTCAGTTAGACAGAGTATCTCAGGAGAGTGGACAGCCAGGAGAGAATGTAATTCATGTACCTTGTTATTAATACTCCTAATACTGAGATGACAGGTCAGAAGATATTTATCTGGTTTATTAATTCTAGGTGGATGGCTTAGGTTGCAGTTAGTGGGGGTGTGGATATCAGTGGTGGAAGGGCCTGGGTTAGGGTGAATGTCTCCACAGAGTATGATACTTGGTCTGTATTTAACTATAAGCCTCAATAGTTTATGTAGGAGTTTATAGTATTGTCTAGGTTTGCAGTTAGTGTGCATGGGGTTGGTGGGCTGGAGGAGTTTATAATGGCTTGAGCTGTATCCTTTGTCATAGATATGGTTGAAAGTGTGATGCTTTATAGTTGGGGAGGAAGTATGCCCTTTGGGGTATTGATGATCTGTAAGCGTTTGGTTTTCATACTTGGTGAGTACATAGGTGATTAACAGAATGGGTAGTATATAGTAGTGGAACATAATGGTAATTGTTGAACAGACAGTAAAGCAGAAGGAGTTACTACCAGTGTGAGGTGTCAGAGTGGGAGGGGAGAGTATATAGAGAGAAGTGATAGGATGGAAGAACAGGTAGGTAAGGGAATAGAAGTAATGGCTGATAGGATGTTTGAGTAGGGGGTGTGGTTAAGTATCTATAAATTTAGAAGTACTAGGGGCGGGTGAGATTTGGGGGAATTTGGGGGATTTGGGGGAAATGATTACACTCTGAGCACCGAAGCTTTGATTTACAGTTTTGTTCTACAATTTATTTGGGATATAGGTTCACAGGCGTATAGGCAAGTACTAGGCTAGTTGCCCTTCCAGGCTATTTTAAGCCTAACCAGTTTCCCTTCAAAGGTGAGAATCAAACCCTAGACTTGTGTCTGTAAGGAAAACTCCATAACCATTATACTAACCTCCAACCCTAAACTAAAGTTATATAATTTTCTTTAAACATGATTTTTAGTTGTAACAGTCTGTAGTTTTTTTTTTATTTTACTCATTCGTTGACCTGGTGATCCTGCTGGAAAATTTGCACTTTTCAAGAAAGGTCTGACTAAAAGTCACACAGTGGACAAATGAAGATAGAAGCAGTCAAGCCTTCTATCCTGAGCAAAGGAAGAACATGTTACCAGCTTGAAGCTTTAGTTCATCTGCACTAATGGCCAGAGTTCAAACTTCCTTGTACATACTTCCTATATAGAGTGATAATTACAGTGACAGGATGCTTTCCAGACATACTGTGACAAAAGAACACATTAGATAGAATAGTAAATCCTCTGTTGATGCAATTTCATGAAAAACGTTTGTCATAGCTGGGGTAATTAGTAAACTACTCCTCGTTATGGCAACGTTATTGGAAGATATATGAGCAGTTAATGTGCTTATGGCTAAGAGGTAAACTATAGTAGCATTTACTTATTAAGAATGACTCCTGCGGGAGCTTGCACCAATGATTTAAATAGAGATAAAGTCCTGACTGTGCCCCAGGTCAAACACAGGCCCTGGCGCTTGATGATATAGGTTGGGAGGATGGACATGCTCATCTTCAGCTGACAGAGAAAGGCATGCATACTTGGTTTGGGTTTCCCGGCAGAGAGAAAATGTGGAGAGAAAATAAGAAAATAAGCAAATACTCTCACCCTCTCGGTCAACAGTGGTATGACATTGCGCCAAGATGCCTTGATCTTATTGCAATGGCCTGATTCATAGTTGGCATAAGCCCTGTTTAGATGGGGGGATTAACAGACCTAGTGACTAAGGAGAGGTACTGAGAGCAGCTGATACTCAACGGCAAAAGAGCAAAAACAGCTCTGCCCCCCCCCCCAAAAAAAAAAGACTTCTGTGTAAGGCTCTTGGTGTTTGTCAGTGGCAGCTTTGGGCATAATACAGAGCATTTCACTGAATCTATTCAAGAAGAATCTTGATGAGTGGGTGGGGGATCGTAGGTTTGTCCCGGGGATTACTTCCGTGTCACTATTAGACAGAGGCACAGCAAACTAAACCTTAAATAGGGCACAGTATACTCAAATCAAGGGGTGGCGTAAGCCAAACAAAATCAGGCTAGGCTTATAATTGCCCCGGGGCAGATAGCCTAGTATGAACCTATGAACCTATGAACCTATAAAGAACTGGGGTCTGATTTGCTTGTAAGGAGTAAGTGACAGGTAGCCCAAGCACAGTGACATTGCTGGAGTCTGAAAGCAAGAAACTTATCAAGATGGTTTCTGAGCACCCAGCTTTCTAAGGCGGCCCATTCAAAACATAATGAAGGCTCCTCTTTTTTTTGGGAGAATATTGAGCCTTTCAGACATTTATAAACTTTAAGGACAGGTACATTTAAAAAAATATGTTGGCATTCTGTTTAAGTAACTTATAAATTTTGTTGCATCACCCAGCTCTTTGCTGCGGTAGCGTTGTCACCTCACAGTAAGACGCTGTCCTGTTCGATTCTCAGCTAGAGCATCTTCTGTGTGGAGACATGCATGAATGGGCATTCCTTCGTTGAAGGTTGTGTGTCAGGGCTGGCAACTCGGCACGTAAAAACTCACTGCCAATCATTAGCGGACCGGAGTTCCGCTGTGGTGACCCCTAACCGGGAAAAGCCGAAAGACACAACAACCCAGCTCTTGCTGCTGAGCTTACTGCAGTTAAAGACTTTGGTGGTGGTGGAACAGAAAATGAAGTCTGTCATGTCATGTCATGAAGCTACACAAAGGAGTAATGGGGCATATATTTAAATAAACATTTCAATCAGCTAGACAGCAAAAAGTCCTGCACCAAAATAAAACCGGTTTGGAGAAATTATGTTAACTATTTAATGACATCATCACTGGTTAAAGAGTTGGGTACAATACATTTTGTCTTGCTTTAGTGTACCTAAGAAACTGTAATGCTAGAAATATTTAAAGTTATGTGTTGTGGTCCGAAAGGTTACAGGAGAGCAGAATACCCTTCCCCTTCATGTAATACCTTAGAAAAGTAAAGCAAAGCTGAAATGACTGTGACTGTGAGAAAATAGGTGCTGAACCTTGAATTGAATAGGCATCGAATCAGGGTAATCAGACTGCATGCATCATAGCACATAGTTTGTACATTAATTACTTTTTGGAAATATTAATGTACATAGGAAAATATGGGATCTCTTCATATAGTATATTTTCATAATTACTTGCAAACAACTGGCAATATCTCTAGAATAGTGTATTATACACGTACAGTGACAGTGTATTTTTTTTCTCTCCCATCATGTCATTTCACACCATGTTCCTCAATAATATGTAATGCTCTCAGTTAAGAAAATGTTAATACTGCAATATGAATATGCATAACAAGTGACAAACAGTGATTATTAACTCTACTGCAGGGCATCCTCAATCAACAATCTCACGTCATTTTGTTATTTATACCTTCCCTTTCCTTATGCTGGTATTGGCACAATCGAGGAAACATAACAGTCTTCCTTTTTAAAGGTGGAGATAATGATAGAAATAGGAAGAGAAAATGCTGGAGCAGCATGAACTGGGGCACAGACTAGATACATGATCCCAGTGGTTTTGGCAATCTGGATAGGGTCTGTTTTCTGACAGAATCATGGCAGTACTCCTGGCGCAACCCTTACAGCATGCCACTACTTAATAATGGGACACATTTCTTAAAAAAGCATTAAGAGCTTCTGAGGTTAAATTGCTATCTTTGATTAAATAAATGTTGAAGTTGCCCATGTGCAACTTTCAGTTCCTGATGAAAAATACGTCATTTTTTTTTCATGTCTCTTTCTTACTAAATTAAGTCCTGTGAAACTAAATGCTAAAAATTTTAAACAACAAAGAGAACGAAACATATTGTGCCCCTATTAAAGTTCTAAATAATGGCAGAATAAATTGATAAGGCAAAGAGCATTATCAAACTGGAGGAAGTAAACACACCAACAATAGAGCCTGGAGAATACCGATGGGATGGGCCATAGGTGCTCCAACACTACAAAACATACGGGTGCAATGATTAAGTAAAATGAACTCAAGAACATGATGATTCATTTATTGTATTAACAGTTATATATAAAAATGTCATGTATCAGCCACTCCACTAATATACTAGGACAGTTACATTTTCAGTCATTTGATACCCCATATATTGGGCACTATTAGGCAAATGTTGCTGTGACTGACAGCAAATCCAGAAGAACACATTCTCTAAAGATGGTGCTAAGGTTCATATCTCTGGTTCATTGTGACTAAAGCAGCAAGACAAAAGTTTAATATCCACAAAGCTGAAAATATATTTGCTTTGATTCATTAGTAAAGCTGCTTTACCTTCTAGATCTTTAACAGTTTCTTGAAGCGATGCTTGTTCACTTCAATTGCTTGTCCAGGCCACCCATGAGATTATAGTGGTTAACTGTGGAAAATCTGGAATAACTGCCTAATAGCAGGCTTTTAAAGTCGAACGTCAGGAATGCAAATCAGTTTACATATGGTGCTAAGTAATTTGTGTACACCTGGAAATAAGCAGATCCTGGCTGGATGCCAAAGGCAGTAAACTTCCACTGTGCCATAGTTTCCTTAGATTCCTTACTAGATCCTTAGATATTTTGCTAGTCACTTTGCAGGAAAGATGATTCTAGGATTATGAATGGAATAGGTTAATTGTTTTGCTTGTGGTAATGTGTTCTGTAGAAAATGAAGGACATATGCACCTAATCTGTGTATTTGAGTTAGTGATAGGGTGATAGGTGCGCTTCCATTTAACTAAAAGAATGCAGTGATCCAAAAACTTGGCAGGTTTCTCTTTCATACAGCATAATTGTTTGTATCACTGAAGATCCTTATTTAGTCTAGTAAGTCAGCTGAAAACTCTCAATAGATTCAAACATGGCATCCTGCAGGCAAAATGAATGTCCTCTGTCTGATTTTCTCCAGTAGAGATCTTGAGGATGATCGGAAGTAAGGAATTTGATGGTCATGGGAGAGGTTTAACATCCTGTATGCTTTCCCATTTTTACATGGAATGAAATAGACAGGGCTTCTGTGACTCATGTCCCTCTTTAAGTCTAGTCAGATGTAAATTATTTGGTCCTTGTCTGTTTTCAATGTCATCCATTTTAATTTGAGTAGCATGAAAGGAATCTTGGTGCTCATTTATCATGGCTTGCTTTTCTTGAAGTCATGCTGTATGAAGAAAAACAGCAGATCTAAAAAGGCTGTTTTGGCAGTCCAAGCTTCAATGCTAATCTTATTTGATAAGTCAAGGGCTTTCATTTCAGAAATTCCACAATTTTGTGAATGAACAGCCTGAGATGTGTCATTACTTTTCTTCACAACTCTAGTCATGTTGGTGGTTTGTTGGCAGCACGGGGAGAGACTAATTAGTATTTTCTTATTTTGGCAGGTCTGACATGCTGATGATGACTTCTATTCAATACTTTGTTGGCCTGTAAAACTTAAACAAAGTCTGTCTGTGATATTACAGCAAAACATTATGCAATTAAGTTTCTGCTTTATTTGTAGCCAATTCCCAACCCCCCCCCCAAAAAAAAAATGATGCCACCTTTTTCATCTTCTTTTAGCCCCTATTACCTCTTGCTGCTGACCTCTAACCATGCCACATTTAGCCCATTGTACTATTCTACCCCATGAATATCTTCTGTATGCAAAAGAGACAAGGGTCCCAGGAGGACAATAGAGAAAGAATGTCTCTTGGTCTATAGCATCTCAGACTTGCCTTTTCCTCATTAAGAGAAGTGACAGCTAGGGGTGGGTAGCCTTTATATATGCAGCTAGGGTTAAAGATTTAGACTACTGGGGAGAGAAGTCATTGCTTTTGAGATTGAGTATGACAGTGTGGGGAACACTACCTACAACATCAGATCTTTCACGCCTCACTGCTACCGTAGTACCAGGGAAACACATCCCAGTCTCAAAAAAGGTGTGCCTCAATTGTAAGCAGATCCGCTGTCACCCCATCATAGGTGAAAAGATACAGGCTATTCATTCCTGCCTACTTTCCTGTCTTCTTCAGCACCTCACTTGCTAATTGGACTGAGACCATATGGGTCACAGTCAGAAATACAACCCTCTAAGCTAGGAAGCCAGGTGATATAACCTTTGTTGATAGTTCACTCCTGTTTTCTGAAGAGTTATTGAAGTTACCTGCCTTTTCCCGAACTGTTTTCTGAATTGTTTAACCACAAGACCACCACTTCTCAGATGAGCTGCTATTGCCATTTACATGTAGTGGAGAATATGGCTGAATTCAGGGCAGTAATGGATATGACTGCTGTCTTTGGTGATATGGACAATCATGATGATATGCCTACATCCTGTTTTGTGGGCAATTTATTCATATTTTGATTGCCTTGCTCCAAAACATGTTCACACTTTTGTCTTTAAGTGTTACCTAAGCATTGTGATAATTTTTTAGGTGAATTGAAAAAGAGAAGGGAGTAATAAACATCAGTAGCAGCTGGGTCACATCAAGAAGCTAATACTGTTTGCCCATGATAAGGCATACTAATCTGAGACAGGCCTTTAGTTGGCAGAACTCCTGTCTTGGGAAATCTCAGCTGCATGTAACAGTCCTGCTTAACTCTTTTATATAGTTTGCAGACTGCATATGCCTAATTACTTTCATTTTCTGCACAACAGCATTCATCACTTAATATGGTCTTCATAAAGTGTTATCCTTAATGCAGCTAGCTCAGCAACATCACTCAGATGAACTTGGGATTGCTGAATCGGTCACATGCCTTGTTCAGCAATGATTTAAGTGCCATCCAGTGAGCTCAACATTACCTGTAGCGGTCCATGTCTGTGTTCTCCTAGATGGCTAGCTGTCTGACCATACTCACTTGACCTGGATACCTTTCACATGGATGAGCTTTCTTAGATGAAGTGAAGGTTTCCTTTCTCCCAGAAAAAAAATACCTTGATGGCATCTGTCCTTTAAAAGCCAAATTGCAATGGTAAAATCTGAGATCATTATAAGTTCATCATGAGTTTCACTCTTCTTGGGAATATTCTGAAGGTGCTTTGCAGTTAAAGGATTACCTGACTCTTTTGTAGTTTGCTGAATCTTCTTCAGCATTGATTTAGACTGCACCACAACAGAGAGACAGTCTAACTTGGCTCTTTGATTATCTCTCTAGAATGAGACATCAAAGATCATGTTCCATCTTGGCTCTAGTCAAACTGTTAGCAAAATTTTATTTTCTGAATTATGGGGCACAGCCTTTGGATCCAGTGTCATGTTCTATCTTTGATTTCCTCTTCACTGAAGGGCCAATGCCAGATGCTGATCTCTGGTATAGTTTCTCAGAGAATCCATTCTTGTCTTGTGATGTCCTTCAGGTATTTGTGCTTGGACCCCTAACATTCATCGTCTACATACTGTCTCTAGGAAATATCCCATACAGACAGGGTGTGAGTTTTCACATCAATTCTGATGAAGCTCAGCTCAGTCTTTCATTTGACCTCTGTAGTAGGACTGCTGGCTGTGACTTGGAGGCCTGTTTAAATGACATCTTGAAATGGATTTTGGACATGTTATGAACAGACCCCTTGAAGACTGTAGTACTGACTGCTCAAGATATATGTAGGATCATAGTGTTTCTCATACCAAGCTCCATATTTTGCTTGATGGGCAGGCACCATTTTATGTGGCCAGAGTGACTGGTCTTGGCCTATGAGTTGTCAGATAAGGGCAAAGTGATTAGCTCTTTTATTTTCCATCTGAACCTAAGCATTACTTAAATTCCATTGTTTGTGCACTTTTTTCATCACTACTCTATGTTTGCATCATTTTATGTCTACAGCTGTTTGATGGTCATCAGCATCTTGATAGGGAGCTCTCATTTTTCTCTTACAGCTTCCATTCTGTATTATTTATATTAGTTCCAGGCTTGTTTAGAATCACATTTAAGTGATCTGGGTTATATACTGAAAGTTCCAGTTAGAACTCATCACCCTGCATGGACCCTGTGCTCCATGAGACCCTTTTCTCACATCTTGAATGCCTTACTCCAGCAGGACGCTTAAGATATCCAGGGCCTACCTGAGATCTGCTAAATTGCATGCTTTTAAAAATACCCTACATCACATTTTCTATTTTCCTGGTAGATGTATTCCATTATAAAATCAACCTTTCAAAAACAGTTAAAAACATATTGTTTTAGCAGTTAATTGGTGACAGCAGGTATGTACTATAGTCTTATTTTGTTTTCAAAACATATTATATTTCTTGCTTTTGCATGCGTGTAACTTCAGTGTCTTGTTATGCTCCTTGGAATTATAGAAGGTGCATATAATTAAAAATTCAATCGACTGATTCTGACATATGAAAAACAAGTCCTCTCCAAAGGTCACACTTTATAACTAAAATCCATCATTCACTCAAATCCAGCATTTGACATCCCAAAACTAAAGATACATTTCAACAGTAAAAGTAAAGATACAGTATTGGATAAAAATCATATCTTCCTACTGCATGATCAGCATAGTGATTTGAATATCATGACAACTTTTTCTTTTATGACTGTCCTTGTATATTTATTTATATTTTTATTGGCATGTATTTTTTTATTAACATTCTCATATAGTGGGTGATGATTATCAGTGTGTCTAATACTGTTTCTAAAAATGTTTTTATTTATAAATGCATTTTTTAACATTCTGTCATAATAAAATAATCAATCCTCTGTTGTAAGTGTATTTACTACTACTTCTGAAAATGTCATTATTCTTAAATGTATGTGGTTTATCAAAAATTTTACTGCATTAATTTTCCTGTCTCCTGAATATTTATTTATTTGTTTATTTTACATTTGTTAACCGGGAAATTCTGACTGGACCAGGTCCATTTTCAGCGGAGGCCCGGGGAGAAAAGCTCCAACATCAAGTTATACAAATACAGTGCATCCAGCATAATGCACAAAACAGGTTACATCATGTATGCTGAGCATAGTAATATAACAAGAAATTAATAAAAATACTCCAGGTAAAAGAAGATATAGAACATGGGTAAAAAGACAATGTCAGTCATACATTGGTAAGAAAAGAAAATATATCAAGTAAGATTCTACAGTTAAAAGTACCCTTTCAGATGACCAAGCCTACAGGGGATCAGAGCTCCAGCATGTGATCAAAGAGGAATTTGGGGAGTTAATAGTAGTATGGGTAGGGTTATATGATACAAGGGCATAACCAGAAGGTGCAATTTGAGGGAGGTTTTGAATATGGATGTGGAGGGGGCAGTGGACACGGATAGGTAAGAGAGTTCCAATTTCTGGCAACAGTGTGGGAATAGAGCACTTTCCCTGCATTATTGTTAGCCTTGGTGATGGAGAGGAGAGATTTGACTATCATGAATCATCATTGAATGATACCATTCATTATCATAACAGAGAATTACTATATCTGTTGAGAGAACCTGCAGTTTGAATGCCATTTCTTTCCTTATGATTCATGTCTAATGTATCCCATCATAGAGAATATTTTAGACCAACAAGAAAAACCACAAACTGATAAAAGGAGTAAGGCGGTTGGAACACAATAAGAGAGACCGGTAATTTTCACAGATTTAATTTCCAAATATACGTAAGCGCTTTCGGCAAATCAAGTGACTCGCCTTCTTCAGACAAACAAACAGTGGGATGACATATCACTGCTGTTTAAATAATGATGCTGATACATTTAAACCAATCAACAAGATTGTAGTTACATTCCTAATTAAAAACCATAGAAACCTTAAAGTAGAAATAAATGCACACATCCTAAAATAACAATAATGTTCTATGTGTTGCTAGCCTTGAAAAACCAAGCGTTCTGTATAAAAACCATACAATATGATGTTTCAGTTTGAAACTCATTGAAAAAAATATATATATGTATATGTTTACATTTGTATGGAATTTTTGTAAAATTTATACAAAGAACTACCAAAAATTAATAATTAATACTGTAAAACATCTAGCAAGGGAATTGCCTTCCTTTTCTTATCTTACAAATGTTTAATCAACTGTATAAATACAAATACAAACAGCTTCCCTACAAAATTTGTCTAACAGACTGTTTGGTATGTGTCTAGTTCTGGATAAGTTTAATGCCACATTCCATATGACACTATACTTATATACCCGGAGAAATTGGCTAAATGTTGTTAAAAGCCTGGTGATGGTAAAAGATACAATAATATTCATTTGGAAACCCTTTTGTCCCAGATGTTAAAAAGAGACTTTATCTATTATAGGAGAGCCATTTTAAAACACATTTTATTGATTGTGTTTCATTTATACCCGGGAACAGGTGAGCTCTTGTGCGTATCTGCCACAAGAGCTCATCTATTTCAAGGCGTGTTTGCCATGGGCCCCCCCTAATGTCTTGTTCCCTGTGTTGTAAAATTAAATAACTAAAAGTGTGACCACTGAATTCCATACTGTGTCTAGCCAGTGCGTTATTAACATCGTTCTTCTTTATGGCATATTGGTGTTCATAAATCCTATGCTTAAGCATCCTCTCGGTTTTACCGATATAGAATGCTTTACAATGATTGCATAGGGCACCATACACCACAGATTTTGTTTCACAATTGAAACGCCCTGTGATTTTGTAATGTTTATCATTGATGCTACAACTGTTCGTAACCTTAATGTGTTTGCACTGGGTACAAAAACCGCATTTAAACATACCCTGTGGTTTAGTGCAAATAACACGAGGTTTTACTATTTCCAAGATAGATTTCATGTTTTGACCACGTCTATATGTAATTGTTGGACGTTAACCCAAAAGAAAGCATAAACTTCTGTCATTTTTAATGATGTCCCAGTTTTTTTGGATTATATCTCTTATTTGTAAGGAATCCAAAGAATAAGTCTGCAAAAAACTAGTAGTAAACTTGTCTTTTGTTGTTTCTATTGTAACTGACAAGTTTAAGTTAATGGTCCCCTGGTCCTCGTTAGTACCAATAGAGGCTGTCCCTAATCCTGAAAGTAAAGGGAAAAAATGGCCTATTTCTCTTTTTTGGGTCACTTCTGTGACTATGTTTGCTATCAACGAGGACGGATATCCTCTTGACTCAAACATGTTAGTGAGTTTTGTACACTCATTACTAAAATCCTGTATGTCTGTAATCATACGTGCAGCTCTTACTAATTGGCCTTTTATGACTGCTTTCTTTTGATGAAATGGATGATTACTTGTAAAGTGAAGGAGTGAATTAGAATAGGTGGGTTTTCTATATATACAACTTTTGAATCTCTTATTTGCTCTATCTTTTATAAGTAAGATGTCTAAATAATTAATCTGGGTATCACTTATGCTATGTGTGAATTCTAAGAAGTCCGTTGTTGTATTGATTCTGTCCATAAGTAAAGGAATGTCTTCTATTTTACCATCCCAAATACAAAAAATGTCATCCTGGTAACGAGTATACCAGGTGACGTGTTTTAGAAATAAATCATCTTTGAACAAAATTGTGGACTCCCAATGTGCCATGACTGCGTTAGCAAATGAGCCACCACAAGGTGAGCCCATAGCCACGCCTGATGTTTGGATGTAGAATTGTTTTTCAAAAATGAAATAGTTGTTAGCCAAAATTAGTTCCAGGAGGGTTTCAGTTAGATATATAGAGTCATCTCCTATGCTTTTACTTGTCATGTACTCTCTGACCCAGGCGATGCCTACTGACTGTGGTATTACGGTGTACAAGTCTTTGACATCTATTGTCAAAAACAAGACATGCTCGTTGTAAGCAAGTTTGTTGATATTCTCCAAAAAGGACCATGAGTCCTTGCAGATATGTTTCTCGCTTTGGAGTAAAGGTTTTAAAACACTGTCAACAAATTTAGCACACGCTTGGGTCACTGATCCCCTCCCGTCAATAATGGGCCTAAATGGTGGTGCGTCCAACCATTTGTGTAACTTGGGTGTTCCAAAAAATGATGGAATTTTTGGTGCAGGCATCAATAAGTATTTATGTGTATCAGTATCGATCACTCCTTCTAAAAATAAATCATTTAGAGTGTTACTGATTTTCTTATATGCCCTCTGGATTTCATTTTTAGTTACCATTTTGTAAGCTGTTGAATCTAGATGTTCTGTCATATATTCAACATATTTACAATGGTCCATGAAAACAATGCCCCCACCCTTGTCTGGTTTCATGGCTCGAATGTTACAATCATGTAAGAGATGGATGAAATCACGTTCTAACAAAGTGATGTTGCTTATATGTTTTTGCTTTTTATAGATGACTTGGTTCTTAATAGCCCATAGATCCATCTCACAAATTTTCTCAAAAGTATGCAGGGTTGGATGTAAAGGTGGATTATAAGAGCTAGCTACTCTAAGTAAATTAACTGTTGTTGTGTTATTGCCCATTAGATGGTTCAGGTTTAATTTTCGTGTGAACACTTTTAAATCTATGATAATTCTACCAATGTCCATGTGATTACCAGGGACAAAGCTAAAGTCTTTTGCCAAAAAGTCCACGATGTCCTGCTGAATGTTAATAGTTGTGTAATTATAAACTGTAAAATCACCATTGGTACTTTTATACAACTTGGGTTTTACACCAAAGTCTAGAGTGTCATTCATCTCCTGCGTCCACGACGTTTGTTCTTCGTATTGGTCCTTGTTGTAGGCCGTGGGCGATTGTTCCCCGAAGGATAATTCGCCAAGGAAAAATCCTGGTTGTTGTTAAGATTATTTACACCATGATTTTCAGAGGGTAAAGTTGGCATGATTTGTTGCTGCAAGTTTTCACCTGCCCTCTCCCCTGCCAAGTTTGTGTGATTTGACCCATTACTGTTGTTATTATTTAATCTAGGACTCCTTCTAGGGGCCTGTCTTTGTTCAGGTTGGTTGTTGTTGTTGTTAGAAAGAAATGTAATTGTGTCAGAAGAACGAAACTGGTCATTGTCACCATTGTTATTTAAGTTAAATTGTCCGTTACGTTGGAGTCTTGGATAAGCACATTTGTTTGCGTAATCTCTAATGTCTCTGGCCAGTTTCTTTTTCTTAATATTAATAAGTTTTTCAATGGTAGCATCGATACTAGGGAATATCCTGCAATAATCATACTTGTGTCGTGGAAACTCAGCATGATTTTTGATTTCGGTTTCCAAGTTTTCAAGTTCTGACTTTAACTTAGTAATGTCACTGTTATAATATGCTATTAAAGCATGTAAAAAATCAATGCCCTGTCTATCAAACAGGTCTAAAAGTTCCTGGTAAAACACTAAGTCATCAGTCAGTCCGGCCGGAAAACGCCATTGGCGTAGGCCTTTAGGGATTAGCTTGTTCTTAATACACTCCTCAAGGTATGCTGTTTCAAGTTGCAACTTTTTGCACTTGAAAAGTTTAGCGTCAAATAAGTCAATTTTTATACCTAGGTTTTCATTGATAGTATCTTGTGGCATACCATTACTGGCCACAGGGTTAAACCTGCCCAGAAAAAAGTTATTATTATTTAAAAAGCTGTTCATACTAGGTATGGCTTCAGAATTGGCAGAAATATGAGTGTTACCTCTTGTCAATGCTTCGGTGTACGTGTTATCCACATGCGGTTGGTTGCCATTTGCTGTAGTAGAGGAACGGGGTTCCGTGTTCCCTGCTGGCGTTTGAGAATCCATACCTACTGGTGGATTACCGGTTGCAGAGAAAGGTGACCCTTGTCCATTAGGAATAGTCGATGAACTCGGATTAGGAGAAACCATCGTTCGATTCCCATTGCCAGTATTGTTTAATGCGGTTGAGTTAGAAAGGGCTTCCACCCTTTGAGTTAAGCCATCGACTCTGTGGAGTAGTGCTTCGACTAGCACTGTCAGGTTTCCTGGGGAATTAGCACTGCTGCCATTGACGTCATCCTGCTGCGAAAACAACGTTGGAGAACCGGCTTCTCTGGTTCCAGTCGCCATGCAAAAAACACTCAGACCAACAAGAAAAACCACAAACTGATAAAAGGAGTAAGGCGGTTGGAACACAATAAGAGAGACCGGTAATTTTCACAGATTTAATTTCCAAATATACGTAAGCGCTTTCGGCAAATCAAGTGACTCGCCTTCTTCAGACAAACAAACAGTGGGATGACATATCACTGCTGTTTAAATACTAGACTAGACACATACCAAACAGTCTGTTAGACAAATTTTGTAGGGAAGCTGTTTGTATTTGTATTTATACAGTTGATTAAACATTTGTAAGATAAGAAAAGGAAGGCAATTCCCTTGCTAGATGTTTTACAGTATTAATTATTAATTTTTGGTAGTTCTTTGTATAAATTCTACAAAAATTCCATACAAATGTAAACATATACATATATATATTTTTTTCAATGAGTTTCAAACTGAAACATCATATTGTATGGTTTTCATACAGAACGCTTGGTTTTTTAAGGCTAGCAACACATAGAACATTATTGTTATTTTAGGATGTGTGCATTTATTTCTACTTTAAGGTTTCTATGGTTTTTAATTAGGAATGTAACTACAATCTTGTTGATTGGTTTAAATGTATCAGCATCATTATTTAAACAGCAGTGATATGTCATCCCACTGTTTGTTTGTCTGAAGAAGGCGAGTCACTTGATTTGCCGAAAGCGCTTACGTATATTTGGAAATTAAATCTGTGAAAATTACCGGTCTCTCTTATTGTGTTCCAACCGCCTTACTCCTTTTATCATAGAGAATATTTTAGTTATAGACACCCGAATAGCTTTTTTAAATTTCTCATAAATTCATCTTTTTCATTTTTCCTGTAAAGCAAAATTATGACTAAAATCTATGCTTGCCTTTGGCACTTCCACTATCATTGTCTTCAGTTTTCTCAATAGGTATCTACTCTATAGATTTTTTTTTTTTTACTCATCGCTTTTCTATACCTGAAATTTACAATATTACAATGCCAGTGTCATGGAAAACAGAGATAAATGGCTTTCTACAGCTAAGTTGACCTGAGTACAATTAATATCTCAGAAGTCTGAGGCTCAGATAGGGAAAGGTGGGCATGTCCATTCTGGGGAAGGGCGTGCAATAGGGCATGCCTCATGATTGACCCCTAATATGGCCTGCAGATATGCAGGGCACATTCTCCTGAAAGGAAAATTGTAGGTGTTATTGGTTGAATTGCATCAGTGGCAGGATGATAAGCCAGTATTCCCCTAATTCATGGCCGTTCCCTGGATGTTAACAGATGCAAACAGGGAATGAAGTTATATTATAAAACAAAAAACTGTCCTGTGCACAAGTATAATTCTGTTCCAGATGTTTCAAGCTCTTTATTGGCTCCAAACATGGACTGGAGTAATTCCAGATAAGGTAGGACAGTCCAGTAGATCTGGTGGATAAGGAGGCACCCTGGGACTGATGATGGTCAATTGCAAGAAGAAAAAAACATTTACTATTTTGCTTTCTTATTTTGTCATATCAACATATGTGACCCCCCCCCCCCCCATTATCTTATGATTATCTATAAATTGTTTTAACAGTTATGCTCCGAATATATCCACTTAATCAAATTTGATTATGGAAAGCTCCGATCAGATAAGAGAGGTCCTTTCAAGCAGTTCTGACTAGCCAAACGCATACATCTTTTAACTGTATGGGAGATCTATGCAACAGTAATATCCTCTGAATCTCCTTGATAATCACAATTCTTGGTTCAATAATTGCTTGCCTGCTGATTCAATTATCCTTGTCAGTGCATGCCTTAGAATTATGAACTTGTCATCTTTGTCTTGTACAGACATAACTGACACATCTTTTCTTATTGCCACTTCTTAGTCACAATGATCTGATTGTAGTTTCCTTTAACTTGCCATATAACTGAAGCTGTCAAATATAAGCTCCTGCAAAATTCTTAGTCTATGATCCTTCTTATAGTAAACAGTTTAGTAATTTAATCATACCCTTTTTCCTGCTAAGGCATAATACAATATAATACACCTACAAACCATATGTAAACAGCACAGCTCAGCATGCTGTTTTTATCTGTATGTCTCTTAAATTAAATATTATTGTCCAAAGTCACTTTCTACTCCTTTAAATCAGTAACCATGAGATTACTAACTTTAATATTGCTAATATATTGTTAGAGTAATCTTCACTAATCTCTTTCAAATATATCCTGGTATTAATTCTATTAGAATCTGTTAGATGCCAGCATAATCACTGTGTAAAAATACTAAATGGATATGATTATCCAAAAGTTCTTAGTTACTTAATTTATCATCAATAATATAGTTAAGTAGTTCAAATAATATGGATGGTAATCCTTTGAGGATATTGTTTGCAGATAGATAAAACATCTACAATGCAAAATGTACACTTTTGGTATACCATGAGTGATACTCAAGACTCAGTCAAGTTAACATAAAACAGTGAAGGCTTGGAGCATTCATTTATAATTTAATAATTAAATACCAATACAATACAAAGATCACTTTCAGTGAGCCCTATGTTCAAAATAACATTTTCTTTATATTTAGTACTATTTTCCAGACCAACAAGAAAGTAAATTACTTCATTATATTATGTTGTTTAGCAACAGCTTTAATCTAAAATGATGTGAGAATTGCATGTTTCTGAAGTTACTCCTCCTGCATCCCTTCCCCAGTCAGACATGAAGTAACCACAACTGTTTGCACTGCATCATTTAAACTCTACATGACAGTCATCATCCTTTTTAAACCAGTGCAAAGAAACATAACTATGTTTCTGCAGCAAGTTCTTGGTGCAGTACCAATGGATATAAACCAAAGCAGTGAAGCAAATGATGAATTTAAAATGCTACATGTGTGTATTGGTTCACACACACCCACATGTTCACAGGTTCATAGGTTGTTACTAGGCTAACTACCATTAGGACCCTTTAAAGTCTAGCAGTGCACCCCAAACCATTTGGACCAGAGTATCATGGGAGTCTACACTGGGAGGACAGGTTAGTATGGAGGTAAATAAGGATTTGTAGGGGGGGTGCTAGTTAAGATAATACTTTTCTTATTGATGGCCACTATCCATAAGGGACATTGGGGCCAGACCGGGTGTTCATTTATAATTTCCCAGCTGTCAAGGTATTGTTTTAAAAGGGTCAGAGATGAAATATGTTTTACCTGTACGGGGAGCCTATTTCATAATGTGGAGATCCTTTGGGACACATATCTGTCTCTCCAATATGTTTTGTATGTGAAGTTCAGGTCCCTGGATTTAGTTTTTCTTTTGCTGTTTGTTTTGCACACATGCAATGAATCCATCAGGGCTGAGTCAGAGGAAGCCTTGTAAGTCAGGCAAATATCCTATCTCAATAGCCTATAGGGGACTGAATACAGAGAGTGAGCCTTTAGGTGATTAGACATGGTAGTAATGTCCTGAATTCTCCTGGAGAGAAATCACTGTGGGCATTCCAACTGTTGCAAGTGTCTGGCTAGGCATAAGGCAAAGGGGGCATTGTACTCAATGATAGGTCTGATAAGGGTCAAGTAGAGTCGTACTATAACTTTCTTGGACCTAGATGCCATACCCTTACTTACAAGTTGGGCAAAAGAGAAAGATTTTCTTACAATCTTGGCTACATGCTGCTTAAAGGCCAGGCTGCTGTCTACATATGTTCCCAGATTTCATACTATGCAGTTGACACTTTTAGGGGTGTTTTATCAATTAAGTAACTAATTTGGGTTGACAATTTCTCTAAAGGTATTATAACACATTTTTGGCATTGAGTTCTAGACCATGGCTTTAGCATCAGTCATTTGTCTGTGTTAAACACTTTTGCAAGATGTTGGTGCCTTGGGGGAGTCTATAATAGTTCCCATTTTAAAGTTAGCTTGGTGAGCCAGAGGCCTTGAACATTACCTTGACTTATGAGAAGGAGAGGCCAAACAGAAGCAGACCCAGCATGGAACCCTGGGGTATTCCATTGATGACTGGTCTCTTGGTGAAAGTAGTCTCACCCATCCTGCCTTCTTGAGGACTGCTTGTGACTCAGATGGCAATTCAGCAATATATGTAGGTATTTATGCAAATCTGAGAAAGCTTGTTAACAGTGCCTGACTGGGGTTTTGTATCAAATGTCTTGGTTAGGTCAAGATATGCAGAATGCACTGTTTTACCCCATCCATTGTCTTGGTGACCCTCTCAAATAGGTCTACCTGGTTAAGTAGGCATGACCTTACCTTAACAAAGCCAAATTGAGATGGGTGTAGTGTCTCTAGGGTGCCATGGGTGTAGTGTCTGAAGGTTGCCAATCTCCTTGTTTATCATTTTCATGAAATTTCATTCCATGGTATTGCATATTAGGCTTATTAGACTGATGGGAATGTAATTCCCTTGGTCAGTTGGTGGTACACCCTTGTCAGAAGGGAATAACTGTTACAACCTTCCATTTACTATGAATTTACCTGTTTTAAGGCTGAAGTTGAATTGTGCCTCAAGTGGACCTGATTGGTCCTATTTTAAACTGCTCAGGAGGCAACCAGGAATGTTGCTGCAACCAGTAGAGGTGGCGTTTTTGCTTCTAGTGAGTACTGTCAGAACCTGGTCCCTGCTAATAGTTAAGGGTAGCATGTTGGATGGGCTTTTACTAGTGGAGCTTGGGAGGAGTGGAGGTTGAAGTTTGAGCTGAATTTATTAACCAGTAGTTTTGCAATGTCACCCTGATTGGTGAAGGTGGTACCATTCATCACCAGTTCATCACACTGATATATGCTATCTTTAAGGTTCCAGACATAGCTAAAGAAAGCCTTGTGATTGTTCTTAGCCTGCGAGGCTATACTAATCTCCTTGTTGGCCATCCTGGACTTAATTAGATCTCATATTTTCTTGTCTACTTCTGTAAGGCAACACTTGTCTTTAAAGGAGCTGCCCTTCCTGACTTTAGCCATGAGTTTTCTTCTTTTATTATTAACCTGTTTGGGTGAGGATTCCACCATTAGTGATTGACTTTAGTATTTCTTTTGAGTTTCCTTCTGGTAGGAATGGCAGTCTCTATGTAATCATCCACATATTTCTATAAGGACTCTGTAAATAATTGTCCATAGGTAGCTGTGGTCTTGAGGTTTGGGGGACCCTTGAATTTTGACAAAATGTCATTTAATATAATGTAGTTTGCCTTAGAATATAGTTCCTGTTACTACTTTAGCTGGGTGTACCTGGTTGATTTTTATTTCAGAGGAGAAAGATTAATGCTTGCACCTCAATAGTGAGAACGTGGCATGTAGGATAATACTCATAGCAGTGATGACTACATTCCCCAGTGTGAGAAGGGCTTGAAATGTGTGTGTTTTTGTTTGTTTAGGCTCCTAGCATTGAGCAGTACACCTTAAGGTTGCTTGGAGACTTTTTCACTATGTTGGCAGCTTTCTCTTTTTGGCATTGCTTAAAAAGGCTCTAAGGAGCCGGGTAAAGTTTTAGCCAATATGTGTAGTTTCACACATGTATGCACACAGGTACACACACATATAAATATATATGATCACAGTAAATATGTCATGAGAGCAATATTTCAGATATGCAACTGTCCTGTGTTGCTTTCATTTATACTGGTGCCACCTTGCATCACAAAACAAAGAATTCCTGCATCAAAAGAACCCAGAAATAAATAACATATAAACAATCACCTATTATCACATTAAACCAAATGCAAAGCTAGTACTGAAAATATAGATTGCTTAATTTCTAAACCCTGCTCTGAGGTAAATACTTCTCTAAGGTGGTTAATTTGGCTAATGACAGAGAAAACATTTAAACATAACTAAGTGCCACAGTTAATGCAGACTTTTTATATAATATGGATATGACACAAGCTTGAAATAATTAATATCCCTTTGGGTAGAGATCAATTATTTTCCTGCCTTAAGCTACTGAGGTCTGAAACATGACATTTTTTGTTTTACTTTTTGGATTAAGAGATCATTGGGTATTAGAGGACGTCATTACCTTTTTGAAGAACTTCTGTGTCATCTGGTATCATTATCAGAGTGCATACTCCAGTATATAAAAGCACAGGTGAAGAATACGTCTTTTAGATACTAAAGGCCATTTGCTGAAGCTAAAGGTTAGCATTTATATTATTGTAATAAATATATAAGGACCATTTGCAGAAACGTTTTAGGTAAGAGTTTTAATTATCTGTTATTGTGTTTATATATGTATATATATATATATATATATATATATATATATATATATATATATATATATATATATATATATATATATATATATATATATATATATATATATACACACACACACACACACACACACACACACACACACACACATATATATATATATATATATATATATATATATATATATATGTGTGTGTGTATAATATGTCTCTCTCTATATATATAAAGACATATTACACACACTTATATATATATATATATATATATATATATATATATATATATATATATATATATAAATATATTAATTTCTAACAATATAGAAATCACACACACACACACACCATATATATATGGGTCCTAGTTAAATGATGGAAGTTCTAAAACTTCAAACACTTAAACGGAGTTCTCCATACAGCACGGAATGGGAATATTCCCTTTTCCTTGCTGTAGTACGATTTCGTAGTTGGAAAATTTTAGTAGTGGGGGTGTAGGGGGTGAAGAAGGGCTTGCCCCCTCTGCATACATGAGTTTAAATTTTTTTTGTTTTGTTTTTTTCTCTCTCTTTTTTTTAATGATCGAGATTAAACTTCTATTATATGGTCCCGACCATATGAGTTCGAAGTTTTGTAATTTCCATCATTCAACTGGCAGATTTACGTGGTTACCTATATAATGTACAAATTTGTTCAATGAAGCTTGACAATCATCAGATATGTATTTATTTATTTATTTATTTATTCATGTTATTATTTTAGTTACATGACATGGCACAGGCAAAATGTGCTGCTGCTTAACTCTCTGCATCATTTTTTGTAATAGTTTCTTTAGCCAGTTTTATTTTTACACTATTTTTTGCAGTAGAGTCAACTGCAGACGGATTTGATGCTGTTAAGAGCATTATTATGTTGTTTACTTATTTTTAGCTTGCTTTGTTATGTTTGAAATGCAGCAGGAATGATGCATGTGCATATAAATCCATACAGGCTGCATGAGTCAAAATACAGAAGGCTTACTACAATTATGAAGAAGGATGTCAAATTGTGACTTTACTAAAGCTTTACCAAAACAATGTTATTGCTTGTAAGCACCAATGCTAAACATTTAAAGGTTCTTTTTGCCATTCTATGGTTTTATTCTTAACTTTTTCCTTGCACAAATATTGGAAGAAGTCAAGGCAATTTTCTTGCACTGTTTACATAGGGTCAGTGGACTTGAATAAAATGTTAACAGTTTTACAATCATAAATGGTCCCAAAGTCATTGCATTATAACATTTGTTTCCTATACTTGAGAGGTGACAGCTGGGTCCACATGGATGGAATTAGGTCAAATATATATTCAAGGTTGGACGTTGAATCGACTAAAGGTTTGTCTAGTCTCCCCCACCTCGCTTGACTCTTTCATGGTCAAGATATTAAAGGGCTGCCAGGTTTTGGCAAGCATCCAGTCTGCAGATGTTAACGGCACACTTTTTTTTGCTTATGCTATTAACCTCAAAAGAGCTTGAAGAAGGGATGGAAATTAACTTTTCCAAATTAATTTTCTGGGATCTTGCCCAGAAAATAGTTCAGTGTTCTGTGCAGTAGCGGGGTGAACAAATATTTCAAGCTGAGTTTAAGAATCTCTGAGCCTTGTTCATATGTGAAACAAAAACAAAATGGCACCTGCAATTGATCTGTGAATGGGTATAGTAACAGTAGTACTGCTGGTGTTGTATGGCATTGTGGTTGAGTAGAGAGAACATAATAAAAGGACAAAGACTGTAGATTACTAGTCATGTATGTTCTCATTCTCAGCTACAACCATGTACTTTGTGTAATGAAATCACAGATAATATATCCCCTTCCTCATCAATGGAATTGAGCTTTATGCAGTGATAAAAATGATTATATGACAGATATACATGGCTAAACAGGACTTTCATAACTGTTACCCATGCTCAATTTCCATTATAAGGTAAGAAGCTGGAAGGATTGTGGGCATATCCACTGCTTCATCATGCCGAAGGGAGACAATTAACTTTGCTAGGGCAGTTTGTGAAGATGCCCCATCACCATCTGGCCTGAAGGCATGGTCCACTTGGAAGAGATTTTGATGTAGTCCTAGGACACACTGTAGGGATTACATCTGTCAGGAAAGGCTGGGCAACCCTACAGAATGATCTGAATATTGTTGTTGTGGCTAGGGATGTCTGGTCCACCGTATTTCTTCTGATACAACAATGACCAACATTTGTTAAAGTAGGCTAAAAAATCAATGTGTGAAAGAACATTGCACTTTGATTATAAAATATAACATTACCTATTAATCTGACAGTTAGTGAATGGGTTAAGGTTATAAGTTGTTATTCAGCTGCTACTGGTCATCTATGGTTTGATACCTCAACTCTGAAGAAGTTACATAGCCAGAGAGTGTCTAGGGCAATTGGAGAACTGGATAGGCTCCTCAATGCTCCCTGAGAGTGCATGCCTAGCAGCTACGTATGGATTATTATCTAGTTTCAAATATTATAGATCGTTTGAAGTGATTGCATTGGTATGATTGTTTCTTAGTTTATCTTGTATGCTGTAGAGTGTATCTTTAAAAATACATGCTTCTACTTTATTACCAGATGTTTTTTATATTTTTTTCTGTATGACATAATGTGCTGTACTTCTGAACTCCTTACCAACTACTCTTTTTCTGACAACTTACACATTAACTTGGATATATCGGAAAAGGGTATTTTTGTTGCTTACAGCTATTAGTAGTATTTAAAAAGGTCAATGTAAACCTGCTAAGATAATTGTTGATATATGTGTCTTAACATTATCATTTTTCTGCAGAACAGGAAAGGACAAATTGCACATTCACTGAAAAATTTGTATTGCTCTAAGAAGAATCAGTTTAGAATTGAAAGTACAACATGAAGTTGCTTCTGGGAATAATTGTGGCAATTTTAGTTACTGAACAAGGTAAGTTAAACAAATGATATAACATTTAAACCTCAATAAAATATTCAGAATTTATAGCTCTATAAGTAGTTTAATTAAAATATACTATCTTACTTACTACTGTTCTATTTGGCAAACTTTGAGTTCTACCAAAAGGCTTAATCAACCATGAAACAAACTGCACAAAAATGTGCCAAATTGGTAGACGTTCCAAATTAAAACATCTAGCTTCAGTGCAGCTAAATCACTGTTTTCTCTGTTTCTTCATCTGATTGGAACATGTCTGTGTAGAAATAAGGGTACTTATATTCATAATCAATTGAACATTGTAAAAGAGGAACAAGAAGAGAGTTATTTTTGTCTGTCAATCTGTATGTATGTGTGTCTGTGTGTGATACGTGACATTTCTCTTACCCTTCTCTTGTCTAAAACAACTCCTCCTCCTCATTTAACCTACTCTCCCTTACTCACTGTCCTTACTCCTTCATTAACCTACTCTCTCTCTTACTCACTCAT
Source organism: Protopterus annectens (assembly GCF_019279795.1). NCBI lineage: Eukaryota > Metazoa > Chordata > Ceratodontiformes > Protopteridae > Protopterus > Protopterus annectens. Next base: position 1,699,768,882 of record NC_056726.1, on the reverse strand, counting down.
TCTCCTTACTCCTTCATTAACCTACTCTCTATCTTACTCACTCATTCTTCTTACTCCTTCATTAACCTACTCTCCCTTACTCACTGTCCTTACTCCTTCATTAACCTACTCTCCCTTACTCACTGTCCTTACTCCTTCATTAACCTACTCTCCCTTACTCACTCTCCTTACTCCTTCATTAACCTGCTCTCTCTCTTACTCACTCATTCTCCTTACTCCTTCATTAACCTACTCTCCCTTACTCACTCTCCTTACTCCTTCATTAACCTACTCACACATTCTCCTTACTCCTTCATTAACCTACTCTATCTTACTCACTCACTCTCCTTACTCCTTCATGACTATGGGTCCCCATTTCTCTTCATATACTAAATGTAACATACTGGGGATGCAATACACCTGAAGTGAAATTCCTCTGGCATGTCATTAATGAAAGCTTCCATTTATTTGAATGGAGAAAAGTATAAGGGAATACTGGAAAATTTGTCACCCTTTTACGATGTATGGTAACAATTACAGGAATGATGGTGTTTTGGTCTTTTTTCTGCTAGTCACTTTGAATTTTACCCCTGGTATGATCGATAATGATCAATACTAGATGATGTAACTAATGTTTTCAACTGATTGCCAAGTGAAGAAACAATACTGGTTAGTAACAACTAGATAAGCTCCAAGGCAGCCCATCTCTGTGCATGCCACTCAATTCCCTTCTTCCCTGAGGTTAATAATAGTGATAATTATTTCCTCAAATCATATATGGGCAAGAGCTTGCAGTCTGCCCTTCAGTAGCATTGTTTTTTTTCTGCAAAACATCTTCATTCAAAATTTTAGAGTAACAGTACAGCATGAAGAAAATCATATTACAACAACAAATTAAGAATTGATTATGAACACTAGCAACAATATACACATGAATTATTAACATAACATTTGAGTGCCAGCATCATAGACTTTGATAAGTTAAACAAATTCCTTATCATATAGCAGATCTCAGCCTGGCTAATATAAAAGTGATTTTTTTTTTTATTGTAAATATAAGAGACTGATTAACTGGTATTGAAAGCCTTAGCATAGCACTTAATCAGTGAACCTACCCAGTCATCAAAATATAAAATATAAATTCTTTGTATACTCTATAATATATTTGCCGAATATCAATGTTTGCAAGAAAATTGTAGGGGATATAGATCCCTTCTACAAAGTTAAACAGTTAAATGCATTAGTCAACAGGCATGAGTACTGTGTAAATTTAACATTTTGGTGCCATCCTTTAGTATAGTAGATCCGACGTGCATTTATTTAAGGTAATCATCCCAGATGTTGAAGGTTTTTATTCAAAATATACATTTCCAATATACCATCTGATAGCTTTAGGATTTGGGAAATCCTATAGATGTCGTGCAAATTAGTCCTGTCATCAAGCCATACATAGCACAATGCTGGAAGACATTTAAGTTGCTAATCCCATCCACAGAAACTAAGCCCTTTACTCAAATGATATACCAGTTTTTAAGTAGAGGGGTGGTGTCTCATGCATAGATTCATCTAGCTCTAGCTAGTTATGGTAGAGATGCCTTAAGAGAATGTTGTAAAAGTCTAAGACAATATTGCATTTATCATAGAGTACAGAAATTTCAATATAATATACTTGGAAATCATTTAGCTAAAATATATGAAATATATAATACCCCAAGTCATACCGATGTTATTTTGTCTTCTTTAGATACTGCTGTAAGGTACTGCCAAAACATGTTGCATTTGCTGTCTAGATAAAAAAATGTATCATCAAACCAAGATTTAAACAGAAACCAAACAAAACTAAAAAAAAAAAAACTTGAAACAAACGCAATTAAAACAAACAACAAATGCACACTTGCGAAGTATAATATCACAGGTCAGTTTTTTTTAGCTTAGTAGATTAATCACTAATGCTAACAATTTTAAGACTGAGGTCACAGTTTTAAGACAGAGATGCTTTTGAATGGGATTTTTTTTTGTAAAAGAACTGAGAAAAACATTTTAGAAGTAGCGAGTCTTAGAAGTTCAAATTTTTTTGCCTATTCTTAGCATGGCTATATTCCCAAGGCTTTTATTCAAATAAATAAATACATGTTTTAAGAGAGCTCTTTCACTACCCATTAGTTTACATATGATTGGTTTTAAAAATATGTTTGTTGATAATGGGAAATTTATTACTGGCAACAAAGATTTACTAGACTCAATTGGTTCTGGTCTACAGATTGCATATAGGAGAACACAGAATAATATTATTTTTTAAAGAGGCATCAGCACACGCTATTTTTTAAATTCTGGACCATTTGGTACATATGTATGTTTAAACTGCAGATTAAGCAGGTTTATTAATGCAGGGTACAGTATTACTTTGAAACTCATAGGAAAAAAAAAATATTAGTACTGCTAGATATGATGGTAACACTGAATGTGTACTTTATTTTGCTACCTGTTGTTTGTGTGAGAGGTTATATGTGGGTAAAACCAATAGAAGCCTCTCACACAGAAGGAGAGAGCACAGGTTAGCTATAAAAAATAAAGATGAATGGAATGCATTACTGAAACATTCCTTGCTGTGTGTTGATTTTAAAAAGTTTATTTTATTTTGCTGTTGATTATATTAATGTTACCCCCTTTTAGCAGGTATAAACACTATGTTTAAAGTTAAACGTGTTAGGTGGCAACTGGTATTATCAAGTGACAAATGCCAGGGGTTAATGAAACAATTAACATTAGATGTTTATTGTACTTTCAAAATTGTAATAATTAATTACATTTGTTATTGTATATATATATACTCACACACACACACACACACACACACACATATCTTTATATATATATATATATATATATATATATATATATATATATATATATTTAAAATTAATATTTTAGTTTAGTAATGTCAGCTGAGTTGTTGTGACAGTTTTTCAATCATTTCTTTCTATTTAAAAGGCACTTTTGTCATAGATTAAACTTGTTCCGATGTTCTTTTTATAACTGAAGAATGAAAACTGTAGATATTAATTCATTTATCTTTGTTCATTTTAAGTGTGTTTTAGTTGTACTCTGTATAGCATACAGAACTGTTAGACATGTATGCTGTAGAAAGAACATAAGACCTACACTAGGAAAAATATTCTTCCTTACTGGATCTAGAATGCAAACAGCTTGAACAAATCCTGTCCATAATGCTTTTATTGTGAGTGGATGGAGGTAAAACACAGACATCAGTAATACAAAGAATATGGCCAGTCATGCACGCTGCATGTAAATTATGTTAACCAATACTGGCATTAACAAGCAGGAGTACTAAAGCAACTTTAGATCGCCTTGGTAAGTATAAAAAATGGTCAGCTTGTGTTTGCCGCTGTTGACCTATTTACAATAAGGAGATGATTATTATTATTATTTCTGGAAATTTACCCCAGTCTTAAACCAGTCTATATTTAAATCATTTGACCTTGTCATTGCGCTTTTTCAAACTGTACCCACTTTCTGACTGGTACATCTCGCTGGCATAAGTAACAAACTTTAAAGTAGTACAACAGTTATTATGTTTTCCTTCTGTGCAAATGTCAATGTTTTTGATCCTCTTAGTGGCATAATTTTGCCATAAATACACAGAAGAGTTAAAAAAAGATCATGGATGACATTAGAGTAATAAAGTATGCATTATATCTACTCTATATCTCAAGGTCAGTGAGTTCAGCCTTTTTAATTTATTTTCACAATATAAAACCAGTTGCCTTTTTTTCCAGAATCAGTGAAGCCTAATTAAGATATTTATCTTGGCTCATCAGCATGAATTCCACAGAGCTATATAGCGCTCGAGGGATAGTTGCATATGTTGCTGAATAACTTTAACATTAATATTGTTGTCCTACCTTTAAAATGTATCATTGAAACTCTGCATTCTTTTTGGCTGCTGTTATGGTAGACTTGTTCTGCTCTTCTAATACATCATTGTGCAACTATACCGATTATCATATCTCTTAAACTAGACCCTTCAAGTATTAGTTTATACTGTGCCACTAGAAATATATCAGAACTCCCTTATGACAATATCCATGGACAATTACATCAAAATATAAAAGAGGAACTCTTTTTGTGCAGTGCATTCATGGGCAGTGTCTGAGGACTTCTGAAAATGTTCAGTATCTCCATCAAACACAGCATCATTGTTGATACTGTCAGCACAGGGATTTTGGAGATAATAAGTCACTGATATATGAATAGACCTAAAATTCTGGGTTTTGGTATGTTTCTTTTCAACCAAAAAGTCTGTTTATTTTAACACACATTTTCTCTTTCTCATCCTTTTGTCAAATTTTCTGTCACTAGTTATTCAGTGGTAGAAACTAAAACAGATTTTTTTTTTAATTTTGACTGATTCACTCATTTGAAGGCTTGAGATGTAGCTGAAAATGAACACTTTGTGAACGTCCCTTTCCACTAGTAGGGTACTTTGCCCTAAATGGACATCTGATTAGCCAAGTTTGAAATACCTCTATTTAAATGTGTAGATCTATATCATTAAATCTCAGGTCTTGTAGATTTGATTTCAAGGATTTAGATACTAGATTTCAGGTACACTTATCAGACTAAACAGTGTATAGTTGTGTATCTCAAACATTAAACAAATAAATGTTTGGGCTAATTAATAAAATAAGTACTTAAAATCACAATCATGCTCAATCGACCCAATAAATGACTGATGGTAGGGCAGTTTTCAGAGATGTGGCCACTTGCACAAGCAGTTCCAAAAACCATTGCTAGCACTTTAGTAAAATATTATCACATTTTAAAATATATCCATGATTAATATGTCATCTATGCTATAAAACTTTTTATTATATAGTATAGAACTACACCATTCTTAAGAAGCAAAAATCCATTTTTGAATTGCTCTCTTCTGTCATACAACCAGACAGTACCGGGGTTCGGATGCAAGTCTAGATTTTGTGTTGTTCTACTTATTATGAAAGCAATGTTTAGTTTATGAAATGCTTTGATGTATACTTATATCACAAAATTATCCTACTGTTTTTAAATTGCTTTGTTGTTTTATATGTAAGTTTACTGTATGCTTGCCTTGCCCATGGGGTCCCAGGTCATGTCTGAAAAGGGTTTCCATACTAGCAAACCTACCTTATCAAAAATAAGTAAATGAATGCAAATAAATAAGTTTTAGCTTTTTGAAACTATCTTTAGACAAGAGGTTAAAATTCTTACAAATGGTAGCATCATTAAATGAGAAATTTGTTTCATTTTTCCTGCCATTATATCAAAATGCATAAAGTACAACTATATGAGATCTTGCATTCTGCACTGCTAAAGTTTCCTTTCTAATAGGATGTCTCAGCAGTGTAGAAAAGTATTTACTCCAGCATTAACATCTAAGACCAGTCCAGTGTGATTTTATTTCTACTGAATACCAGTGAAACATAAAGACCAGCATCTATTTATTTATACTACATGTATTTTCTGTTTATGAAATGCTTCAATTTTCTATAAATATTCTGAAGTCTCTTCTTCTTATGTATGGCCATACTATCTTTTGTTGAAAATATATCCTTTTTTTTCATAAATAACACATACTTTATAGTACCATGACTGTGGGAATCATTTATGTTTTAGAAACAAGAATCTAGTCTCTAACCATTAGCTCACCCTCAATATGTTCTGGTTTATCTCCGTTCTTGATTTCCATTCACTATGACCTAGCATATATTTCTGGTTTTATGTAGTTATTTATTTTGCTTTTGTTGACTGGATCAGTCCAACTAGATCAATGGCCTCCAATGTTCAGTGTTCAATGAACATATTAAAATACAAGCTCAAAAACTAGAAAAGCCTTCAAAGGGTTGTCCACCCTTAAAAGTTGGATCAAATACTGTATCAGCAAACCAGACATCCGTGCAAGTCTTAAAAATGACCAATGTCTCTTCATACCAAATACCATGGGACAACAAATTCCACCATAATGTAGCCCTATTATGAAAACACTTAAATTGTTTCATATGTGTCCATGTGTTATTTTCAACAAACAAGTTACTCATTCTTTTTTCAAGTTTATGCCTCAGGGGGTGGGAGGGGTGGCATAATGGTTAAGGTGTTTACCTTATAAAAACAAGGTGCAGGGTTTAATTCTCACATGGGGGAAATAGCTAGGCTTCAAATGGCTCATAAGGGCAGTTAGCCTAGTACTAATCCATGAACCTATGAAACCACTGATTTCCAAATAAGATCCTTACACTTCATTATACATACATTTATAAATAATAATCAAAGCACCACTCACAAATCTAGATGAAATAGAAAACAAAGATACATTCTTCAAGCTATTCTTATAGCTCTGTATTTTAAATCATTTAATCTGTTTAATATTATGTCTTTGAACTCTCCCTAATCTAAAAACTTGTGCGTTAGAAAAACAGCAAAAGGAAGCTCCATATCATGTCAAAAGTCTTATAACCCCCTTAAATAAAGCTGTATAATCACAGAGTGATATTATATGTAAAATATTTTAAAGTTCACCATAACATTCTTTAATATCATTTACATTCTGTTCAAAAGACAATGACTCATAAATTCGCATACCAAGGTCTGTTCCTACATCTACCATTTGTAATATTAAATTATCTATAGCGTTAGCATATTCTTTATTATTTATACCAAAATTATTTTTTTCTAACATTAAATTTCATATAGCTTTATTTTGAATTCAACACTAAACTATCCGAATAAGATTACAAAATCCTATGATCATACACTGATGGTACAATAGCACCTATCTTTGTATCATCAGCACACTTACTCAACCATATTTTATCCAATTGCGAACAACCAGACATAAAAATAGCAAACAATAACATCCCTAAAACTGACTCATGAGAAAGAACAGTATTTATCCTTCTAGTGTATGAAAAATTATCTCCTATCTTACTCTACATTGGTTATCTTGAAGCAAATTACTCACCCACCTAATTCAATAATTATTAATATTTTTATCATAGACTTCAAAATTGATATATTTATGCTATAATGCATCAAAAGCTCTAACTATATCCAATTATACCACATGCAAAGGAAATTCACCATTCAGAGCCTCCCAAACTGAATAATAAAACCCTAAAAGGTTTGTAACACATGATCCACCTGACATAAAACCATGTTGAGTTACATCTGGACTAAATTTTAAGGTATCTAACATCAAGCTCAGTACAGTACCACCTTTTCAAAGCACTTTCCCAACAAACTGATTAAGCTAATTGTTCTGTAATTTGCTGCTTTATATGCATCACCAAACTTAAGCAGTACAAATCAAGTTTCTTTCAAAAAATTTGGAACATAACCAATAAGTAAACATTCCTGAAAAAAGTTTAAGTATACATAGGCAAGTGAATGCAAAGGTCTTTTTAAGCCTAGTCATGCATCATAAATCTCTGCCAAGTTCTGGTACATTTGATAAGTGTAAGCAGGGACTTTGGAGATAAAACATTTATGAGCATGGGCCTGGGAGATGAAACATTTATAGGCTGCCTGTGTCCATTAGAGACGTAGGTGCCAAACCAGGAATGAATTTCCTGTTTCCCATCTAATTGTCCAAGTTACACTTGAATTAGGTTACGGAGTTGTTTCAGGTACAAGGGGAGACCTCTACCATCTTCAACTGCTCTGTCACTACTGCCCAAGTTTTTGTACCATACAGTAGTTCTGGTTGCACCCCTGTTTTGTACACTTTACTTTTCAGCTTCTTTGACATTCCTCTTCATGCACTATCTGTGACACTCTGTACCAGTTGTCCGCAGCCCTTCTGATTCTAGCTTTGACCTCCTCATTCAGACTTCCATTCTCCTCACCCCTCCCCAGATACCTGAAGTTGTTAACCTGTTTAACTATTTTCCCTTTAATCTCAATTCTCAGCTTCTTCTTATTTCTCCATTTGCTGCCATTACAGCTTTCATATCTGTACTCAGTTTTATTCCATGTGCCTTTAGTGTTGCATTCCATTCCCCAATCTTTTGCTGAAGTTCTTGGACAGGGTCAGCCTGTAATGACATAGTGCCATTATATATACATAGTAATAAAGTGCATTATGAACCATTAAAATACAGCACATATTTTAGACCTGCCCACTATCAGCTGTGCAAATCAGTTACCTATCACTGCATCACTGCAGATGGAACATGAGTACAGGTGTGATAGCAAATTTTCTCTCATTTTTCTCTGCTTCTTTTGTGTGAGACATTATGGCAGAGGAAGGAGAGAATAGTGCTTTGTTTAGAGCACAAAGATATGTGGAAGAAATTAAAATCTTTCTCTACTTCCTCTATAAAGACAACAGCCAGAGTCTCTTGTAAAAAGATTATCAAGGGCCTCAGTATAAAACTGAGGTTTGGAATTGTTTGGCCTAGGCTGCACTTGAACCACGAGCATTCAGCAGATTGGAGAACAGTGCTGTCACCATTATAGTGACATGAGGCATTGTCATCCTGACCTCCTAGGCCAGTGGGAGAATGAGTTTAGAGACTGAGCACCACCTACGTACCTATCCATATAAACTACCAATGCATGGCATCGTCAGATTATATATATACTGCTATTTCTCTCTCCATAGTCCCTGAAGCTATTGCAGAGAATAAGCTATTGCACATGAGAAGAACAGAGTGCCTAAAGGAGTGCTAGGGTGAGTCTGTTTGCTTCACTCTGTAAAGCTTTTAATATAAGTATCCATTAATGCAGTTTATTTAATTATTTATTTATTTTACATTTTTTGACCGGGCTATTCAAACTGGATATATGTCCATTTTCAGTAGAGGCCCGGGGAGAAAAGCTCCAAGACAAATACAGAGAAATAATGTTTAAGGTTACAATAAAGTTAACACTGAAGAATACTAAAATACATTTTACGACACAATGTTTAAAGCTATTTACAAAATATAGAACACGATATTCACATAAAATCTGTCATAACAGTTTCCGGTTAACAGTTCTGCTTACATATGCAATAAAGAACATAAACTCAATTAGGAGAGTAGAGGGAATAGCAGAGGTGATAAGTTAGTCAGGGTTGCTGCAAGCGCATAACCAGTTTGTTCTGAGGAGCATTTTCAGTTTTTGTTTGAAGAGGGGTAAGGAAGGAAAAGAAGTCAGTTCAGTGGGTAGAAGGTTCCAGTTTTTCCCAGTAGTGTTTCAGAACAGAGAATCACCTGTCATGTTGTTCGACTTACTTATGCTAACAGTTTATTTGATGATCATAAGTTAGTAAGATTTTGGGGACTGAGAGTATTGGAGTATTGTTAGGGTGGTTGAGGAATTTATGTGCAATGGTAAGTTAGCTAAACTGAAGCTGATTTTGTAGTTCAAGCCATCCTAGTTGTTTTAAATTCTTACAGCGATGGGTTCTAAAGGGATTACCAGTGGCAAATCTGGCAATGTTGTTTTAGGAGGTAGCTACTTTGAGAAGATTATTTTTTGACAGATTAGTATAGATTGGTGAGGCATAAAGGAGTGTTGAGATTAGATGTGAGTGGGCAATAGTAGTTCTTGCTATAGGAGTGAGGAAGGATTTGACTCTATATAGGGAGCCCATTTTCCTGTTAACTGTTTTTATAGTGTTATTAATATGGGAGTCACTATGTTAAACATTTTCTGAGTTAGGGATTGTAGATCAGATGAAGATTTAGCTGTGCAGATTATTGTTCAATCATCTGCATATTGTATACAGGTTGCATGAGGAGTAGCTTTTCAGGGATCATTAATAAAAATAGAGAATAATGGATGACCTAGAATGGAGTCCTGGGAGGACACCTAGTATAACTGGCAGGTGGGATGATAGATTATTTTCCCACATAACAGCTTGCTGGCTGTCGCTCAGGTAAGAGCTGAACCACTATACAGCTAGAGTGTCAAGACAAACTGATTTGAGAATATTTATAAGCAATGTGTGGTTTACCATATTGAAAGCTTTTGAAAGATCAATAAATAGAGCTGAAGCGAGAGCATTTTTATTGTGATTTCTGTTAATGGTGTTAATGAAGGATATGAGGGCTGTAGTGGTACTATGGTATGGTCTAAAGCCATGTTGGCTTTGTGCTAGTAAGTTGTGTTGAAGTAAGTGGTCTAGAAGCTGATGATGAATGCATTTTTCCATTATTTTTACTAAGGGGGTAGTTGGGCTATAGGTCAATAGAATATTCATTGGAGTTGCCTCGTTTATGTAGGGGGATAATGTGTGAGATTTTCCACATGATTGGGATGGTTCCCTCATTAATGGTTCTGTTTATTAGGATGGATATAGGATAAGCTACTGCTTTAGCTGCTTTTTATAGATATTGAGCTGGAATCTGGTCAGCAGAAGGAGTACAAGGCTTAAGTTTTAGAATGAGTTTGTAGATGAAATTAGTAGAGATGGGCTGTAATAGGAAAGTAGGAAGAGAGCTGGTAATAGGGTTAGGAAGGCTGGAGCTGTCAGGGGATAGCTAGCTGGCTAGAGATTGGATGGCTTCAGTAAAGAAGGTATTAAAGGCATTAGCAGTTTGGTTGGAGTCTCATGATTAGCACCAGTTGGGGTTGGTGTACTGCAGTACAGTAACAGTCTATCGATACTTGCCCAGAATCTTTGGGGATTGTTTAGGTGTGTTTGCTGCATTTTACAGGAAAAGTTTTTTTTTGTCTGTAAGTATTGCTTTTTTTGTCACATTTCTCATTTTTCTAAATGTTTGTTGATCTGATATGTTTTTGGTAGTTCTCCACCTTGTCCAGGCTTTACTTCTGAGTACTATTTTTTTGCCTGGTGTCTTTACAGAGCCATGGGGCTGGTCTTGCCCTAGTTCTGATAGTGCGCTTTGGTGCATGTTGGTCAAGGATATTGAAGAATTTAAAGTTAAAGTGTTTGACAGCCTCTCCAAGTGGGAAGGTTTTTAGGGGAGACCAATCACAAGAGCTAGGTTCAGTCTGGAATAGCTCTTGGTTAAAATGTTTGTTTGACCGTATAGTCAAAATGAAGCTTGGTGAGCGATATCAATCTTTTGCCTGATTATCATCAGGGAAGACACCTACTTTATAAGGTTGATGGTAGTTATTAATAGGGATCCAATCCAAGGTGCTCTCCTTTTTGGTTGGTTTGTTAATTCTAGTCAGGGAGGTGATGGCCGGAAAGAAGCCATGAAGATTAATATGAGAAGTAGGATGGTCAGTATTAATGCACTTCCAGTCAATATTGAAGTCACTTAGGATTATAGTTTCTTGTGGGAAGGTTAATGATACCCAGCTAAGAATATCTTCTAGTGTACATATATTGTTTCCAGGAGGTAGGTAGATGCAGAAGATGTATATGGATTTACTAGAATTCAGCTGTACTTTGGAAATAAGAACTTCTGCATTATTGTCTTTAGGTGGGTTATAAGGTAAAGAGGGACTTGTAATCCATCCTTGAAAAGAATTGCTACTCCCCCTCCCTTTCTCTTTTTATGGTCTAGTTGCAATATATTGTATCCTAGTGGGAGAATTTCATTATCCTGGGTTCCTGGTTTTAGCCAAGTTTCTGTCAAACATAGAATCTCAAAAGAGTGAACATCCAAGAGAGCATGGAGATGGGGAACTTTGTTATTAACACTTTGAATATTGAGGTGTGCTATCAGGAGTGAGTTGGGGTGTTTTTTTGGGGTGTGTGGGATAGAGGGTTTAGTGGTAAGAGATTCAGTGGATAGGATTTTGGCTGGGCCAGGGTTAGGATGGATGTCTCCATCTTGTAAGGAATGCTTTTTTAGTATAAGCAAAGGATAATGTCTGTTATTAATTAGATATTGAACTTTCTTAGATGTTAGGCTATTGTATTTAATGTGGGCCAGTCTGTGGTACTTTGCTAGTAAGTATGTAGGTGTGGATAATATATTTATATTATTATGGGTGATAGTGTGAATATATATGGCTGTTTGGTGGGATAGTGAAATTGAGAATAGGTTAGGTGTTCAAAGGAGGTTAAGAGATAGGCTGAGGTTAGAACAGATAAAAGTATGGTGCTGAGTAGTAGTTTAGTTAGTGCAGAGCTAGTAGTGGTAGGCATGAGTAGTACAATTAAGGGAAATATAAGCAAGGTAAGAAAGGTTTAAGGAAGTATATAGAAGTATAAGTGAATGTTAAAAACACTAAGTGGAGGGGGCTTGTGATAGGATGAGTGCAGAAAGGGTGTGGTGCAACTATCTAATGTGGAGGGAGTATCTTATTTGTTGGATGAGGAGGAGGGTGTGGTTTAGAAGTATAAGTCTAGTACCACTGGGGGTGGGTGCGAATTGGGGGTAGCATAGGGGAGCGGAGTGAGCCCGCAGGGCAAACGGAGCGGGAAGAGACAAGAGAAGGAGGAAGAAGCTCAAATAGAAACAATCAGCACAGCGCTGACTATTGAAGGTAAGTATAGTTAAGGGTAAGTGTAGAGATAAAAAATAGAGGACGAGAATTACTAGGGTCAAAGAGGGTGCAACTTGGAGGAGTAATTTAAAGTGGGCAAGATTATTAGCAAGATTTTGACATCAGCAGTATAAGTAATTACACTGTAAGCCAGAGGGATAGACTATGGAAGGTAGGATTTGGTAGGGGTGCCACCTGGTGGGCAGATAAATTATTACAATAGACGTTTAATAAGGGTAATGTCTGGTCTAAGATACGGTAGGAGATAGAGAGGGATCATATACTAGTCATATGAGTGGTATACTGGTTATGGGGTAGAGAGGGGGTATGGCTGCTGGCTATCCTGGCTTGGAAGCGTACATTAAACCACCTGAAAAAATAGTTACATACAGACTTAATTGCCAGGTTTAAGATAGCATATACTTTCTTGCTTCCTCTTTTGAAAGGGTACAGGGTTAGGAGGCAGTGAGATGATGCAGTTGGAAACTTGGAAGGGGTACTTAGTCTTCAGGCAGGAAGTTTCTATATTTTACTGCAGCATAAGCAAGTTGGATAGCTAGGTACTATTGGGAAAGAAAGAAAAAAGATGTAAAGAAGTAGAAAAAGTAGTACAGGCAAAGTACTATGAGCAATAAATTCCACATAACAACAATCCTTCGATAATAGGGTACTCAAATAAAAGCTACAGGCTAGGCAGTTCTTTGCTTTAATCAGGTAGGAACATTTAGTTAAAGAGGTCATAGCTTAACCACTCTAGATAAAGCAGAACTATATTCATAGCGTAACAATCAGGCATGTACATTAATAAGTTGGTTTCATTGCACATATAGAATTATGACGTTAAGTAAATATCGCAAGGCAGGTAATCTTGATGAAGGACTTACCTAACTGGTAGGCACACTTATACTACACATGTGTATCTGAATTCAGGTTTACATAATGTTAGGTAATAACATCAAATGAATATAGTTGGTCAAATAGGGCAACTTAATTCAGTGAAAACTACATCAGTAAGTTGGATCTCATTCAAAAAACACTCGCAACTTACACAATTGCATAATTAGCTATGTAACAAAGTTGCCCAAGCACAGCAAGAAGAAAGAGAACAATATACTTATTCTATAATTGCCTAAATGTTATATCTGAACAGTATGAGCAATGCAGAAATTTACAGAACAGTCCCCTGTTATCATTGAATCGTATGGAATGCTTAATTCCACAAGGTCATCAAAGAAATATCCTTCAAGCTTTAACCAAGTGGCAAAGCCTTCTCAATTGCAAGCTTTATTTCCGATAGGGGTGGCTCTGCTAAATTATTGCATTTGTAACGCTGTAGGCTGTGAGCTTAAAACTAAAAGCGGTACTTGTTAAATTTAAGGCATGTAAGTTAATAGGTTACAGGCACATATTAAGAGTAGCGTTATACTAATTAAAGCTTTGGTATAATCGAATGCTACAGGCTATTTCTGAGAATGATACAATGAAGCAAAATGTTCCCAGTCAGTTCAACAGTTGCTAGAAGAGTTTCTAAAATGTGCTAGGAACTGCTCAAATAAGCACTCCCAGATATAGGGAGCAAAGGCAGAAGCTAGTGTTTGTGAGGAGGCAAGGGGCTGTTAGCGCTGAAATGGAGTTTAGATGGAGTTTCATACAATATAGGTTTAATGCATTACTGACACTTCTCAGATAATTTCCACCTTAAAAGGTAGCAGTATGCCTGTTGAATGGTATTACTGTCTCTGTGCATGCTTGCTGTCATTTGGTTGGAGAGGTGATTCAAGACATTAAGGCTTTGTTTTTTACTTTGTGGTGATGCCTGCAGGTTTAGTCCTATGTATATTGTGATATAATTAATAATGTGAGGTTTGCGTCTCATTATTACATACAATATTATGAATGGGAAATGCGTATGAGCTATATTTTTTCATTGCAAAGTTTTGTTTCACAGAAACGTTTTGTTGATGTACCTGTTTCTGATGATATTGACTGAAAGCAGTCATGCTGTAGATGTAGCTTAATAGCTTAACATGTTAAAGCCATGTTTTGTTGACTTTGTGTGATACTATATCAGGATTCAGTTACTAAGTGTGGTTGCAAACACACACACACACACACACACACACACACACACACACACACACACACACACACACACACACACACACACGCACACACACACACACACACACACACACACACACACACACACACACACACACACACACACACACACACACACACACGCACACACACGCACACACACATCACCAGGTTCTTTACAAGCCTAGCAGTGCAACCCAACTCAGTTTTGTTCTGGAGATCCTTGGACAACTATATGGTGGGGTAAGTTAATCAAGAGGTAGCTAAGGGGTATGTGAGTTTGGGGGGGTATGTTAATCGGGGATTAATTTACTTAATGAGTAATATATTGTCTTCCATGCTACTAAAACATTTGTCTCAAACATCCCATTACTGTGTGTTGGACAAGTGCTTTCGTTTGTGTTGTTCAAATAGCTCAACATGGTAAGACAGTGCCTTTTAGAATGCATTGGATGATGTCAGTGGGTTTGAGTCCCCTCTTATAAAATGTGCTTGTTGTTCCTTCAAGTGTAGCACATGTAACATTATCATAATAAAATGCATTATCATCTTTATTTTTCATTGTATCTGTACTTCTCTCTCCCCCATTTTTTAATCCTTTCTATAACATGCATTAATTTGGTCTATTATTTGGCTTCTGTCTATTTATTTTACTATTACATGTAGTAAAATCTAGACCTGTAGGCATCCCTCAGGCAAAGCCTTTTGGCTCCCACAGGTAACAACAG
This sequence comes from Protopterus annectens, assembly GCF_019279795.1. NCBI lineage: Eukaryota > Metazoa > Chordata > Ceratodontiformes > Protopteridae > Protopterus > Protopterus annectens. The sequence goes on along the minus strand of NC_056726.1, from coordinate 1,699,753,625 downwards.
AAGCATTACCAACAATAACATCAGAAAGGCACACCACATCTGGGACTCATCCTGTATCGGTCAGTCCCAAACCTCTTACAATACCTGCTCCATCCACTGCAGGTAGTCCTGCACCAGATGCTGCTAATATTGTACCATCAGCTGACTTGCCAGCAAAGATGACAGCTATGCCATTCATTGGCAGCTGTCAGATCTAGTGGGTGGGATCACTGACAAGAGACATGGAGAACTTCCTACTGCAACTTATTGAGTCATATCGCTACTCAGCCCTGGTCCCAACACTGGAGACAGAGCTCAGTGCTTTGGGAACTAAGAGTGACAAGTAAGTTTGCACTGGGTTACAGCTGGCAGGGGCAACAGCTGCTGAACCCCATTCTATCACCCTTCCTGGTGTTCCCCTGCCCTTTGTGCCTGCTCCCACCCCTGTTTGTTGTACAATCATTCCCTTGCCATTGCTTACCCTCTGTTTGTCTGACGTCTCCTTTACCATTGTGATCCTCTTCCCTCATTGTGTTATGAAGCCTCCTGTCAGTCATGTCTGCCTTCTATATTTGTTTATGTGCCCCTTATACTTACTCATCTTCCTTTCATCTTCCTTTTCTTTCTTCTGTCCGCAACTTATCTTCTCTTCATTTATGAAAAATAGGTAGCTGACTCACAAAAATGTTTACTCGACCTTCCCCATCTGCATCCCTTACATTCCTTAAGTTTTCACCTTATATTCTACACTCCACATACTTTCTCTTTTCAGCTCTTTCATATACTCCCGTGTCCACCTTTTAATATGGTGAAAAAGAAATATGAATCCAAATTACTCGCTGCCCTTTAAGACTTTCAAATCGTTTCTCATTGTTGACACTACTGGCCAACTTGGCCAGGCCAAGGTAGGTTGAACACAGCACCATCGATGCTCATGTACAGTTGATGAGCTCTGCTACTATGCATTGTATTATAGCTGGACTACCATACTTCATACCTCAAACTGTTATGTGCAGCCACTATCATATGCTACTTATATTGGGCTTTTTCACAGCTGGTCAAGCAAATGAGATGACCACTATTGCATGACAGTATACACATATGAAAAGGTGCACAATTGCATATTTACAAGCATGTATCTTTGCAAACAATTACAGTGGCAAATATGGATGTAGGTAAAGAGTTTAAAACCCAAAGGTAATGCCCAGAGGAGTCCAAAATCTTCCTTCACCTTATCCACCAGCATTACATGACAAAGTTCCTAGATGAAGACTACCAAGGACCTCAGAATAAGACAGAGGCCTTGAGCAGCCTGGCACAGAAGGCGGCATGTGCCATAAGCATCATAAAAAGTAGTGAGCAATGCCAAAAACAGTATAAAGATATGGAAAGGAGAAATCCCACCCTCCTGAACCAATGGAAGGCTGAGATAAGGGAGAAATCACCAACAATGTACTGTAAGTAAGTGATATATTTTCCCTTGAACACACAAACTGCCACTGTCTGCCATGCACTGTCTATTGAACTCCCACTTCTTTCTTTACAGCCCCTAAACTGATTGCACAGAATGTACAGCTATACAGGAGGAGGCCTGAGTACCTCAGGAAGTGCTGGTGAGCATACTTGTTCGGTAGTACAGCTTTACATGTTAGCAATTCTGTCAAATGACATACCAATAATCAGGGTAGGAGTATGTTTTCCCTAGTGCTCTTACATTATGAAATGTCCAGAGTAAGACTTTATTTTCAGATACGTGAGCTGCCAGGAACATCGTAGACTATAGATACATTGCTTTTATACAAGCAAGTTATGTTATACAGATGCTAATAGTTTACTGCAAGTACAGCAGTTATGTAAGGAAATATTTGTATTTGTACCACGTCACATCATTTGTGATTTTAGATATTATTTGGAAAAAAATCTAAATCAACTGCTCATATAGGTAGTATTCAGTATAAAGGGAGATACGTGTTACTACACCTTGTTGCATATGATATTAGCATGTACTGAATAGCAGCACTGAAGGGTTGACTACATAGAGGACAGACAAGACACGCTGCCATAGAATTATACATGCAGCAAAACCTGTTAAAGTGCAACTCCCATACTGTTTTGCTGGCAGTGGTTTCTGGTTGTGATACAAACTATTAATGTGCATCTCTCTTAAGGCTTTTCTTAGACTGTTTATTTTAGCATGTCAGTGAGTGATCTTCAGATTATACGTGCTAAGAGGTTATGTGTTTAAGTCCCTAAGGTTTTTATATTGTCACACTCCTGTTACAGTCGTATGGGTATCTGAAGACCATTGCATTATTGTACAGGTGAAATATTCAGTTTATGTTTTACCTACACGTTTTCACTGTGTTTGTACGTTTATCTTTCCTGCCCTCTTTCTTCCTATTATTTCCATTATATGCATTTATTTTGTTTTGTTTGTTTTATTGTTGTTTTTTAGTTTTATTTGTTTTTTGTTTCTCTCCATGTATTTTAAATGTATATGCAGCAGTTTCCAGACTAATATCCCCTGCCACCATCTTGGCATGTCACACCACCTCTGGTGTTAGTACGCTATCATCACTAACACCACAGCCATTGGTTTCCCCAACTGCTGCTGTCAGCTCTCCTTCAGCACTAGAAATGGTCACTACCACTGGCCTTCCTGAGAAATGTGTTGTAATGGCATCTATTGGAAGCTCTAAGAGTACAAGTATGCCTCCTGGCAGCAGCTGTAGGAAATAGTGGGGGGCATGATTGCCAAGCATCTCAATACCCAAACTGGCCTGTTAGAGACCCTTCTCCAATATCTTGTGGAGTCACTTCCTTGCCCTACACCAGCATTAATATCAGAGCCATGGCCCAGCTGCAACTGCGAGGGAGCCCTGGGTATGGAATAAGCTTCCACTGTGTCACAAATGGCAGAAATGCAGCCATGCAACCCATCTTATCCTCATCTCAGTGCTGCCTTCCCTTATATTTCTATGCTTGTTCCTCTTTGCTGTCTAATCCTCCCCATCACCCTTGTCTTTCCTCATCAGTGTCTGATACTTCTTTCTCCATTGTCTTTTTTTTTTTTATTCTTGGCCGTGTCAACATTTTCTCTACCAGTCCTATCTATCTTCTATGTTTGTTTATGTGCCTTTACTACCTACTCTAACCCTCTTACCTTCATTTAACTTTCTTATTAACTTTCTTGGTTTGATTTCTCTTTGCATATATAAAATGGGCACCCGAGGACCCCAAAAATCCTTGTTGTCCCACTTCTATTCTGTTCATTCCCTAATAATTATCCTTGGGAAAAATGCACATTGTGGCATTACATATGGGTAGCAGGTTTACAGAATAATTGTGGTGTATGCATATTCCTTTGTGTCTTTCGGCTTTTTCCCGGTTAGGGGTCGCTACAGCGGAACTCCGGTCTGCTAATGATTGGCAGTAGAGTTTTATGTGCTGGCTTGTCGGGCCTAAAGCACAACCTTCAATGAAGGAATGCCCATTCACGCATGCCGCCACACAGAAGACGCTCTAACTGAGAATCGAACGGACAACGTCTAACTGTGAGGCGACAACGCTACCACAGCACCACCACCGCAGTTCAGTTGTGGTGTATGCATATACTAACATTAAAAAGAGGGTGGGTATGTTGGAAGAAATGAAAAAAATTGTAATAATTAAACTGGATATAACAGTGATACGTGACTTTAACAGTGATCTGAGAATTTATGTAGGGAAAATAAAGTAGAATGTGAAGGATGTAAGGATAACAGGACATTTTAAGACAAAAATAGATTATATTATTTTATCAGGGAGCTTAAAGTGATACAAGGGGAAGAGAAAGGTGTGCTTCTTTGACCATGAGGCTATATGGGCTGAGGTAAAAGATGATGGAGAATGCTTCAGAAAAGACAGGGGGTATAACGAAACAAGCTGGGGAAGTTTGTAACACAGATTTGTTTGATGAGGAAATGGAAGTTTAATGAATGGGCTATTGCTTTATGAAGTCTTTTTTATAAAATGTGGTCATTGTGGTATAAATCGAGATACAGCAATATGGAAAGTGATTTTTAAAGAAGAAATGACAATTATGTAAGTAGCATGCAGGATTATGAAGACGTTTTTCATACTCAGTTAAAAGAAGTCTTAGAGAAAGGTAAGTGCCCAAATAATAACATCTGTGAAAAAAAAAATATTTTTTTCCAATGGAGAAGAAACATCTATGCTGGATAAGGTGGGTAAAAGCACAATGGACAAGAGGGGATTATGTGAGTTATAGCTCAATATGTGATGGAATTATATGTAACAAAATTTGTATGAAGGAATTCATGAGCAAGACAGGTAAGGTGCAAGTTGGTTATAATAAAAACAGTGGTTGATTGTATTGTGAGAGAAGGAAGTGAATATAAGGCAGGAAGGTATAATGTTGAAAAGGCATTCAGTAGCTCCCACCCACAATTACCTCCATACCATCATGCACCCACTTCAAAACTTTACTAAAAGTGCACCTAAAATCATGCTTGCTATGCCCTTGCAACTCGCACTCTAATATCACCCACCCCATCCAACCACTACCTTTCCTTCCACTCCACTAACTACCTTGATTATGGCAAGCTCAGATGCTCATAAGCCTAGCACTTATTATACAGCAGGAACTTCTTATTGTAACATTTGTTAATGTCTGTTATGTACTTCACAGATAAAGATTCTAGTTGTCTACTGATGTACTATGTTCTTCATCTGTAAATATGTTAAGTAATTGCTATGTTAAATTGTTAATCGCTATGTAATCCAATGTAACTACTGTTTGTTTGTTTTAACTGTGGAGCTTTTCTCCCCGTGCCTCTGCTGAAAATGGACCTACGTCCAATCGGACACTCCTGGCCAACAAATTTAAATAAATAAATAAATAAATAAATAAATAAATAAATAAGTAGTATAGAACATGATGATATGCTGGAATTGTATTCAAAGGTTTGAACTGGAGAAGATGGAAACCTTGCTGCCTTCATTGTTTAGTAATATACGAATAAAGTAATGGGTAATGGATGAATTAGTTTTGGGGTATATATTATGAAGGAAATGAAGTAAGGGTACTCCAAAATAGTGTTTTATTTGCATTGTTTCTACATGCAATGAAATGAAGATGCCGGAACAGAGACAAGATGGTGGAATGGAAAATCAGAGATGTAGTAAAACATTTACTGCATTTGGAGGTGACGCCAAAATTGATAGATATAGATCAATGTGGCTTTGGGAGGCGGAGTCGAACATTTGACAAGATTAATGGAACAATGATTATCCAGAGGGAAGCAGAGTGTAAGAAAATACACTGTTGTTGGAGGGTTTTGATGTAAAGAAAGCATTTGGCAGAGTAAGCTGGGATTTTTTGAGTAGGGTAATGAAAGCATTTGCATACCTTGATAAAATAATAAGGGTGATTAGGAGGCTATATGAGGGATGAAAGGTGAAAATCAAAGTAGGGGAGGTCCTCTCTGATAAGTTCTGTTTGAGAAGAGGGACCAGGCAGGGATGTCCTCTATTCCCTTTGTTATTCTAGTTATACTTAGAACTATTGGCAAAGAAAATAAGAGGCTCAGAAATTCAAGGATATAATTGATGTGGCAATCAAGAAAAGTTGACTTTTGCTGCAGAAGATATTATTTTTCACCTGAAAAAATGAAAAGGACATTTTAGTGCTGTAGAACATTCTGAGAGAGTTTTGAGTCTTTTCAGGATACAAAATTAATGAACCGAAAAAATGGGAATAGCTGTAAATTATATACCTACACAGAAATTGGTTCAACAGCACCAATATTTATGGGGACATGATAAAATGAAGTACTTAAAAGTATGGATTAAAAAGGATTATATTATAGAAACTAAAAATATGTAGGAAGAGACTGAACAAAAGATAAAACAAAAACTGAGAAACTGGAATCTCTGTTTTATGAATATGGATAACAAGATGCTAGCAGTGACAATGTTTTAGTTACTTTAGTTTTATATACAGGTCAGGCATGTTTTTATCAACCAGGGGAGAAGTTTTATATAACAATTAATAAAGAGTTGAAGGATTTTATCTGGAAGGGAAAAAGGGCAAGAGTCAAGTGGGACAAGTTGATCCTTTCAACAGAACAATGTAGTTTGGGATTACATGATTTGAAGGGGTCTTTCAGAGCTACAAAGTTAAAGCTCCTATACTTAGCACAAGCAGAAAACTATAATTCAATGTGGAAAGGGATGATGATGAAGCAGGAGGAAGCACAAAAAATAAGGAGAGACTATGGATTTTGGGTACAGATACTTATGGAGAATAACAATAACCATACAGAATATTTTATGTATAAAGTAGTAGAAGGTATTCTAAGAATGAAGCCAACACAGGAATGGAGAAAGGAGACTCTGCTGATATAGTTTCCAATTAGGGGCACAGATAGTAGCCAAGAGAGGCTGGGTTTTACTGGAGAAAACTGGAAAATGAATTAAAGCATTGGGGGCAAATATATTAGAGAATGAAAGCAATAGAATAGGAAAAGGTAAAGAAGTCATTTGGGCTGGAGACTAAAGATTGCCTTCCCTATCAAGATTTGATACCAGAGTAAGGACAAATGGAAACAAACAGGGAGATCCTAAGTGAAAGACTAGACGTGGCAGAGTTTCAGTAGAATGTAGAACAGAAGCTGCTGTTAAAAAGGAGATAATTAGTAGATTAGAAAGGATCTGGAAGAGAGATTTGATAAGCAATTCAAAAAGAAACAATAAGATGATATATGTATAGCTCCCCGATATGCAACAAAGTCTAGAAGATTTAGGCTCTTGGAAGGATTTGCATAAGTATTTTTATACCCTAAGGAGATTCCAAAGAATTTTTCCTCAGTCAGCTTACAGATGTTGGAGGTATGACTGGGAAGAAAGAAATAACTAGGAATATCTTTTTGGGAGTGGAGTGAGCTGTCAGACTTCAAAAATTCCCTGCAGACTATTCTATCAGAAATACTGAGTGAGCAAATTGGTGTAACTAAGGAAATTATTTTTTGAGCTGCTATACAGAATCAGAATTGTCTAGACATGATATGGCCTTCCTGGGTTTAATTCTGGTGGCTGCCATAAAAGCAATTACTAGAAAATGGAAATCAAAGTCTAAACTAACTGTACTAGAAGTAGTAAATATAGTAACAGAGATAAAAGAACTGGAAGTGGGATCTTTAGAAAAAGGTAAGAGCAAAGAAAAAATGGGAATTATGGGGACAATACATGCAGAATAATGGTTCGAAAGAGGAATGCGATTTAAGGGAAGAAGGAATTGAATGGGTTATGTAATGTTTGACTGACAGTGACTGTACAGATTATAAGTGATGCACAATGTTTGCATCTGAAAATACATCAATATACTTTGTTTTCATTTATATAAAGTATGATTGCCTATGTCATAAGTAATAAGTCAGTAAAGATGTTTTTTGTTAAAAAAATATTGTATTTGCTGATGATTAGTTATACTTGCTAAGAATGACATATGAGTTACGTAAATGATTGATATAGCTCAGAGAGAGTTGAGCAAAGTTGGATTTCTGTTGAGCAAAGATAAAAGTAAAGCATTTGCGGATGCTGTGAAACTGGAGGAATATATCCTTCAAAATATGAGACAAGTATAATGTGGAATAAGTGTGGGATGACAGAGATATTATAAAGACAAAGAAAGGAAGTAGAAGAAATAAGAAAAGTAAAAAATATATCAGGAGCATTCTAAATGACAATCACGAAAAAGGCACTTGTTTTGGGGTCATTTGGGGGTCAAGATTGAACCATATTAAAAGAAGGTCATATATTCTAAATAAAGAAGATAAAGGGATAGGTTTAAAGACTCTTGTAAATTTGACATTAATTAATTTATCCTGTCTACTTTGTACAGTGTTAAAGAAGGACAAAAACAAAGTAGTAAAAATTATGTGGGAAAATACAAAGAATTTTGGATTGCAGAAAGCATGGGGGAAATAAGAAAGGTATATAAAAATATAGAGGGCAAAGGGGATAGTGAAAAAAGAAAAGGATGATAATTTAAGACAGTAGGCATAAATACAAACAGGAAAGCATGGCGTGAAGAATTTATGGAGAGAATTTAGTATGCGAACCTTTGTATGCTAAAACACACAAGTACTAAAATGGGAAATGAAGTCTGGTTAGATTTAGCAGTTAATGAAATAGCAGATTTTCTGTTGAGAATTATGTAGCAAAATTACTAGCCAAGAGCAAATGAAATACAAGCAGATGACTGAAAGAGTATGTCAAACATACAGTGAGAAGGAATATATTGAGCATGCATTACAAGAACACAACAGGGATAAACAAGTATGGGAAAGGTATAAAAATAGTTGTCACTTTGAATATTTTCAAAACATAGATTTAGATATATGTTATTGTGTTTATGATGGAAAGATAGATGAAGAACAGGTACAGTATGGATAATTTAGAAGAGTAGATATGAAGAATTGTTGGATATTAAAATGTGGTTTCATAAAATTATGGGAAGAAAAATGAATTGGTTGTGGAGCAAGGAATATGGGGAGATCAAATGTGGAATGTTGAAATATGTTTAAAGGAATGTGTTTGTATACTTACTGACTCTTTTGTAGTATGTATATAGAAAACTGAATTGTGTATTTTAAAAAGACTGTACTTTTTAAATATGTAACCTGGCATATTTTACATCCACCTAACCTAGCAGGAATTCAAACAGCTGGGATCTCACCACAGTTTAATATCTCATTTGAAGGGTGATACACTCAGGGGTGCAATAGTCACTAATATTGCACTGCAGTGTCATTTTTAAAAACTACACGAGTTTTCACTGTGTGATACCTTAAACCTCCTGTAAAAGAAGCCCATGGGTTATATGCAAATTACCCCTTAAGGACATCGAGTGCTTCAGCTATATGACTTATATGACTTCTAAATGTCCATGACTTATTTTTCTTTCTAAGTCTTTGTGGATACATTCAGGCCAATAAAGCCAAAACCCACTAACTGTGGACATGCAATTTACAAAAAAGGTTAAACACTTTTATGTCAATAGTTAAGGAACATATGCAAAGGGTATAAGAAATGCAACAGAAGAATAATAAGAGATAGACTCGATGAGTTTAAAAAAGAGGAAAAGTGTTTGTGCTATTTTCATCTGCTGAAAATAAGTCACTAGCATGATAGCAAGGATCCTCTGAGGCAGTACAGAAAATGAATAAACTGAATTACTAAACAAGGCAAACTGGAAACAGAAGACCAGAGCAAATACAACAATTAAATGTGTGAGAGCATTGGAGAAAACGGAAGCTCCAGTACTCAGCCTGGCAGCTGACATAGATACCAGCAGTTTCAGTGAAGAGTTTTTATTGAGAAATGAAGTTTTTTTCTGAGTTATTTGTTCTGATAGATTTAATACAACATAGTATAGAAACTATGAAAAGGTAACCTAGAAATGACTATGATACTTGAGTCTTAATGAAAAACAATATGGGGAACAAGTTAAAAAAGTGCTTAAACTATGAGTTATTGAGCCGTTTCAGTGTGAATGGAAAGGTCAATTTTGTTTGCTCCATAGGTTCATAGGTAGGTACTAGGCTATTTGCCCTACTGCCTATATAAGCCTAGCCAAAAAGGTACCCTGGCTTTCCCCACCCAAGAAAATTATTTTCCTGTGCCCCTGTCAAATAGAGTCACAGAAGTGATCCCTGGGGTGAATTTCCTATTCCCCATCTAATCATCAATATTTTTCTTGAAGAGTGCTAATGAGGAGCTCTGTTTGACATAGATAGGTAGTCTGTTCCAGAGTATGGGAAGTCTCTGGGACAGGAATCTATCCCTCCAGCATGTTCTGTTTATTGTGGTGACAAGGTTTAGGTCCCTACAGCGTGTAGTATGGCGGAACTGGGATTTCTTTAAGTGGATCATGTCCAACAGCTCTGGGTTTGACATAGCTTTGTATGTTAGGCAGAGATCGCCTCTGAGCAGGTGATTTGTGAAGGAGTAAAGCTGAAGTTTTTTGAGACGGTCTGCGTAGGGTATCTGTTTGAGGCCCATAATAATCTTTGTGATGTATTTCTGTGGCCTCACCAGTTGTTGTAGATGTCTTGTGATCTTGTGTTGTAGATGTCTCACCTAGCTCTCAACGTCTCCAAGACCAAACTAATGATTTTTACTCCTTCTAAAGCTACTTCTTTCAATATGAATACATTTTCAATCACTAGCCAAAATAAGTCACCCCTTGAAATGGTGTCAGAGACCAAGCTACTTGGGGTACAAATTGACAACCAACTTAAATTTACCTCTCACCTACAAAAAAATATCAAAAAAACCCATCAAAAACTTGACATGCTTTATAGACAAAATGCCTACCTTACCTCTGCTACTAAAATAACTCTCACTTCTTCCTTCCTTATCCCCTCCCTTCTCTATGGCACCCCACTCCTAACTAATCTTCAGTACTCTCTCAAAAAACAACTTTCCTCTTGCTACAACAAAATTGCAAAATTCGCCACCAGGCACAAGTCTTCCACCAACCACTGTTTTTCCCTCCAGAAACTAAAATGGCTAGAACTTCCCAATCAATTAACTTACACTCAACTAACTCTAGCCCATAAGCTTATTCTCAACCCCTCAACAATCAAAACCTACTCAAAGTCCATAAACCTACACATCCCCCAGGCAAAAACCTTCTATCCTTCAACCTAGCTCACCTCTGGAACTCCCTTCCTCCACTCATCCGCACCACCTCCAACCACTCTACTTTCAAAAAATCTCTTTATACACATCTAGCATCACAGTGGGAATGCTCCTGCTCCCACCCTACATAACCTACTCTTCTCCTTCTCACATCCCTCTCTGCTCTGCTTACATCTTTAATATACCCAGAAAATTCCATAGAATTTATTAGACAAGTCCATATGTTTCTTCTTCCCCCACTGCATCATGTCATTGTACATCCTCTTCCATTTTAGTAACTATGTTTTCCTAACTACTCTGTATAAATGGATATTTCTGTGCTAAATAGTTAATACGTTTTTCTGCACGATGTACTTAGCTGTACACTTGCTGTACTATTTGATATTGCTTTCTTTTTTACCTCTTGTACCTATTGTGTAACTTTGAATGTATGTATGAATGTATGTTTGTAAGTATGTAGAATGTATTGTGGAGCTTTTCTCCCCAGGACTCCATTGAAAACGGGTTTGTTATGGCCCAATGGACTATCCTGGTAAACCAACTGCAATAAATAAATAAATAAATAAATAAAATAAATAAAACATACCAAAAGGGGTGCTGTACTCTATAATGGGTCTAATGAGTGATGAGTAGAAGGGAACAATGACCTCTTTTTTTTCTGGATGAGAAACTTTTTGTGATGTGTGCCACGTACAAGGATTTCCTGACCACTGTGGCAATGTGATTATCAAATGTGAGACTATTGTCCACCTGTGTCCCAAGGTCTCTTATCACACTTTTGGTGTTAAGTAGACTGCCACCTATGTGGTAGTTCATGGGTACAGAGTTTTTACCAAAGGAGATGACAATGCACTTTTTGAAATTGAGCTTCAGGCCATGGCTTTGACAACCAGGCATCTGTCTCAGTAAGGCCGTTTTGTAGGATGTCCACATCGTTAGGAGTTTTGATTATGGCTCCTAGTTTGCAGTCATCTGTAAGCTTCATTAGCCAAAGACCTTCTGTGTTAGCCTGTACTTCAGAGAGGTATATACCAAACAGCAGAGGACCCCAGACTGAACCCTGTGGTACTCCACTTGTCACTGGTCTGAAGTCAGATTTGGAGTCTGCTACTTTCACAGCGTGGGTTCTGTCCATGAGCCAATTAGCAACCCATCTTCTGACATAGGGATTTATATCTAGTTTAGTGAGTTTATCTATAATTCCAGAGGGGGGGATGGTATTGAAAGCCTTGACAAGATCTAGATAGGCTGTGTGAATCACCTTACCCTCATCTATGGCTTTGGTGACTGCTTCAAAGAAGGCTATCAGGTTTAGCAGACATGATCTGCCTTTTACAAACCCGAACTGGGTGGGGTCCTGAGTTTGGAGATTACCAATGTCTTTGTTTATGAGTTCCATGATGATACGTTCCATGGCCTTGCAGACCAGGCTCGTCAGGCTAATGGGGCGGTAGTTCCCGAGTTCTGTCATGGCTCCCCCTTTTGTGGAGTGGGATAACCATCATGGTGTGCCATTCAGGGGGCACAAAGCCTGAGGTGAGGCTATGATTGAACATGGTACATAGGTGGGGTGCCAGTTTGTTCTGTAGTTCGTTCAGAACACAGCCTTGTATATTGTCAGGTTCCATGGATGCTGTGTTTTTGGCTTTGGAGAGTGTGTTTTTTACCTGTGCAGCCGTGATTACAGGAACTTTTCATTCTTCCAATATAGAGATGGGCCCTCTAGGGGGTGAGAGGGGGGTAAAGTTAGCACTGACTCTATCTGCCAGGATGTTGGCAATATCAGCTGGTTCTGTATATTTAGTGCCATTGTGCTGTAACTCAGAGCAGATCTGAGTGTTGCCATTGAGATTCTTGACATAGCTATAGAATGCTTTGTGGGTGTCTTTAGAGTCAGTGGCAATTTTGTATTCATAATTAGCTTTGGAGGATTTAATGAGGGATCTCAGCTTCTTACTGAGGCTGACCAGGGAGGTCCTCCAGTCATGGGATTTTACTCTTTTTTGCAAAAGTTTCTTTCTTCTGTTGTAGAGTTTGTTTATGGCAGAGGACCACCAGATTGGCTTCCTTTTTCTGGAGGATAGCATATTGGTTCTGTTAGGGCTAGCGCGATCCAAGCACTCGTGTAAGTGCTTATAAAGTGCATTTGTGTAGGATTCAGCAGTCATACCACTATTGTCCGTCTGCATGGGTGTCATGAAGTTTACACTTCTGTCTTAAGAAGTGTGAAGTTGGCTTTGGAGATGTTTTTTATGGTGGTTTCCCTAATGGGGGGTGGGGACGGGATGTGGATGTCTAGGGTGATTAGCTTGTGGTTGGATCTGACCAATGAGGAATTGACCTCTGGTGTGGAACACCGGTCTCCCATGTTCATAATGTTAGGTTAGGTGGCCGAAAGGTGTGGTATGAATTATAGCCTGGTAATGCAGGGGTGCACTCTGGAGCTTTGAACCAGATCTCTGTCACTGCACAGATGTCGATGTTCTCTATTTTAAGGAGTGCCTCGAGTGAGTGCATTTTGAGGTTTATACTTCTAGCATTGAGTAGCATTATCCACAGATTTTGCTTGCTTGCTTGCTTGTACCTGTTACGGTGGTGAATTTGTCATTTGAACCTTGCCTAAGAAAGGCACTATAGGGGTGGCAAGAGCCTTAACCAGTATCCGGAATCCCAAGGGCGACAAGTGAAAGCCATCTCTGGCAAAGCATCGTGGTCTATCATGTCATCCCAGGCAGACAAATACTGGATCCCCTTAGAATGACACCAGAAGCTTAACCAATTGTTGAAGTTGTCCTTGTACTGTGGTATCATTCTGAGTGATGGCAGGATGCTACTGAGGGCTAGGGTCATACCTGCCTGGACTACAAGATCAGAGAGCTTCTCTATGCCTCTTTTCATGTAGTCCAGGGAGGTACATCTCAAGTCATTCACATCAACATGGACAATGACAGAGTCATATTTGTACTTGTTATGGGGTGAACTGAGTGCGTGCATTATGTGGCGGATCCTGGCACCCGACAGACAGCTGACAGTGACTTTGTCCTTGTTTAGCCTGGTGAGTGGAACATCAGTGTGCCTGACTAAGAGTCATCTATTACTAGAGTGTTGGGTACGTTGTTATGCCTTATGCGCTGTGGTTGATTGGCACACTGAGATTGTGGGCTATGTGTCATTTGGGTTGTGTTGGGGGGGTGGAGTTTGCTAGCGTTTATGTTTTGGATGTCCCTGATGCTTGGGCAGTTTTTTATTGAGAGCCTCCATGAATGTCAGTGTGTGTTTTGCGTTTCTATGTGTGTGTTTTGATGGTGTAGATTTTGAGGGACTATGTGATAAGTGTGATGTGGTGCAAGTGTTTACCTTCTCCTCTTGACTGTCTATTCCAGTCTTGAGTGCAGAGAGCTTTGCTTCCAGTTTGGCTATATAAGTGCATCTCTCACAGGTTGTAGTGTCCAAACAGGACAATGATATAAAATTTCATAATGATTTTGAAAATCAAAATTCTGAATTCAGATCTGACATCTTTCCAAAGCTCAGAGGCTTAAAATCACCATAAATTAAACCAAGGGATACTAGCAAGATACAGTATTCACACCTGAAAACAAAAAGATGGCAGCATCTCCATCACTGAAAGTCATTTTCATTATATATTTTTGTTTGAATTTTCTGGAGCTCCTGTCCTTTTTAGGGGCTCATAGATAACGTTTTGAAACTTCATGTGAGGTCAGCAGCTCTATACCTTGATGATGTCATAATTTATTCAGAAGGCTGGCAGTGTCAGTTACATATTATGGTAAAAGCTGAAGGTGGTGAGCACAGACAGCATGTTACATAGCACAACAAACCTCTAATAGCATAGTATAATATAAATCACTCATATAAAGGACTACTGTTAAAAGAAGGGCTGTAAACCCATAACATTAGAGGCAATTTATGCTCACAAAGAGAGATTTTAGGGTCAAGAATGAAGACTTTTGATGGACCTTGACCAGAATGGTCATACAAGGAAAATCACTGAAACACCTCTGTAGCTATTCAAAGGAGTAACAGGAGCATAACTGTGGATATACTTAAAGGATAGCAGCAAAATAATGGTGGATGTATTTGTGTGCTGCAAGGCAGCTGGGCCAGTGTTGCAGTACCAAAACCAGTGAGTTGTAAAGACTTTTGTGTTTTTCCAAGACTTTGGATTAGACTAACACATACACAAAACTGATCTGCAAGCAATTATGCATAGGTTAAGCATAGGTTAAGCAGAAGTAAAAACAAGCTGCTCTTAAAACAAGCAAAAAAGGTCTAGAGTGTACTATACTTACTAGAATACATTTTGCAATGGGTTAAACATACTGGATGTAGGGATCCTAAGTTCAGTGACATAAACAAACAAAAAAGAAAATGAATTTCAACTTTTTACAAAAAAATGCATGTTTTCCATCATTTTTTTTATCTCAAGTAAACAAGATCTCTATAGTTTCTGGTAAATTCCCAATATAGTTTCACTAGGGGCTTCACTACAGGTATCCTTCCATTTATTCATCTTCTCATTTTACTCAATAAATCCTACTCATGGCAGCTATTAAAAGTCTGTGTTCCCAATGCATTTCTCCCATTGCTGTAAGAATCCATTGTCTCTGTCTTGCTAGGCTACTGAACTCTATTTTACCATCCATGCAGCACGTTTCCAATCATTTTGTGATGTTGTATGCTCTGTCCTACCATAAGGTCTGGTATATGCCTACCAGTTGAAATATTACTACAGGCATTAAACATTATTTTCCAATGATTAAACACTTACTGAGTAACACAATGCATGGAAAATAATGTACAAGGACAAAGCAGACATTCACAACTGTGAGCACTGCAAGGGTATCAGTAAGTACCTAAACATGCTGGAGAAGGTGATTGATAAATGAATATTTAGAGTAATAGAAATAAATATGGTAGGTGAGCATTTTGCATTCAGATCAGGGTGCAGCACATTTGACCACATATCTGCAGTGAAACAGATAATGGAGAAAAAGTTATAGATGAGGAAAGAATCCAAATGGCTGAGAAACCTGGGCTGTGAAGGCAGATCAATTGAGACAACTAGCGGTGATGGAAATTGAGTGCCTGAAATGGATGGTAAGAAGCGTTCTGTGAGTAGAAAAAGAAAGGAGGAGACAGCAGAGCAAAAACCAGAGTAACTCTAATTTCAGAGAAGGTCAAGGATCAGATTATGGTAGTTCAGACAGATGTTCAGGAAAGCAGAAGGCAATTTGATGAAAAAGATTTGGAAGACAGGAAAAAGCAAGAGGAAACAGGGATGGCCAATTAAGAGATGGCTAGATTGTATGACAGAATACCTCCAACAGTCAGGCATGATTGTTGTAGAAGAGAGGAGAGTGACACTGATTCAAAAGAGGTGGAGACAGCTGATGCAACATCCTGACCCATGTAGAAATGGGAAACAGAGGGGCAATGATGATACTGATTTACTATCCAACATGGTACAACAGAAAACATTCAGCTCTATCCTAGTCAAAATGGGTCACTGGATCCATGCTGATGCTCATGATTACTGGTTCAAATTCCCCTTAGGCAAATCCAGGTGGTCACAAACTGTGTTTTGCCTGTGTTCTCTGTAGACTTGTCAACTCTGGTAACTCAGTGTTATACTTGCATAGTCTTCAATTTCCAGAAGTCATTACAAAATCTTATCAAACCATCTACATTAGTGACCAACATAGCTGGACTGTCACATTCATGTTGTACCTTCTCAATAACTCCTTTTGCTTAAGAATCTTTCCTCACTTTTTCACTGATTGCTTTTCTATGGGACTCAGGTTTTCAATATGGTTTCTGGTTTCCCTTTTCTCTGGCACAGTATCAGTATTATGCTAAATTAAATCTGTTGTACTACATAGTTCTAAAATGTCTTCATTTCTCAGGAAAACCTCTGTCATTTGTTGTTTCTGGAATATAGGTACAGTTTTGCATATCTGAACAGCAGGGATTGACTTTCCTGGTACCATGCAATTGGCATCTCTCTCAGCATTCAGGCTGACTTCATAACCTTCAGCTTCTTTCTATAATTTTAAAACATTTATGTGATATACTGCTTTCATCTTCTCTTTCTGTTTATCCTGTTTTGAAGTTCACTTCAGTCACTTTCTCTTTTACTTCAAAAGTGACTTTGTCATATTGCTAAGAGTTTATTTTCAACAGAGGTAACTAATGCTAACACTTTGTCTCCTGTTTTCAGGTCTTTGAGTCTGAAATGTTTGTTATATGTCATCTGTTGCATTTCTTGTCCTCTTTGCATTTGTTCCTTTGCTATTAGCATAAATATTTTAAGGCTATCCTGCAAATGTCTGAAGTATGTTATTTCACTTTTCTATGGGTTTTATCATCCTCCCAAGTCTAATCAGTTATGCCCAGCAAGCCTTGAGGATGTATTCCATGTAGTAACGCAAATGGGGTATATTCTTATCAATCCTGTGGCAAGTCTCTTACAGAAAACAGGATATTTGTGTGTGTGTCTGTGTGTGTGTGTGTGTGTGTGTGTGTGTGTGTGTGTGTGTGTGTGTGTGTGTGTGTGTGTGTGTGTGTGTGTGTGTGTGTGTGTGTGTGTGTGGGGTAACTGGTTACATTTTTTCCTAGCTTGTTATATGGCTTTTCGTATTATGCACTCCAGAGTTTTATCAAAGTACCCGACTATCTCATTAGAATAAGGCCATACACTGATGTGCTTAACTATTTTACGTTAATACACAAGCAAAGCTGATGTGTTATCCTAGATGTGAATTGAGTTTCCTGGTCTGTGAGTATCTCGTTCAGTTTCTCTACTCTGGAGAAGAGCAAAACTATCTCTTTGTCTACCAAATTAACATTGGCTTTTCTCAGTAGTACTAAATCATTAAATGAGATAGTATAGCCAACAATCTTAAGTATGCATCAATAACCATTCCTAGATTCAATTAACTGATGTACAATGTTCACAACTTTCTGCTTAAATGAGGCCTCAGTATTACTCATAAGTAGCAATACATTTCTAAGCCCAGAATGCCATACAGTCTTTTGAAAATGTGTCCATTCTACACAGATATTTTCAATATCTTTCATTATATCAAGACAAAAAAAGCCCGAATTCTCACTTTGGCTTTGTCCATTCTTAGGTGTCCTTCCAAAAGATGACTATGTATCACTTTCATTGCAAGTGTTCTAAAAGTTTTTTCTAAAATTCGATGTATTGTTTCTCCCCTATTTTATTTACCTTTTTAAAGTAAGTCATTCTTCAACTCAGATTATGGCCATGGGATGGGGCCACGGTCTCCCTCTGTTTATCCATCTTCAATGCCTTATTTTCTCTGCTTACCCTTAATTTGCCATCGTCCTATTGTACTTCTTTAAAATTTTCTTTGCTTTATGCTGATATGCCATTTCAGGGAACACTTTTTTCAGTAAACTGATAAGAATTGAAGGGTATTGCCTCTTCACCTAGCAACACAGGTACAAGTTTTTCTTCTTCTTTATTTTCCAAAATAGAATTAATGGCAGTGATTTTATTCTGCTCCTGCCTTTGGTAATGCCTTAATCTTTTTCTCAGTAATTTTCTGCTAAGTACTTGTCTCTAGTTAGCACTCTGTTTTGGCATTATAGATGGAAGCTTATGATCTGTTTAGGTTATTCTTCTTCTTTTATGAGTGTATGACTGAGTTTTTCCATCTCTGTTACCATATAAGTACTCATCACTACTTTAGTTATTGGAATCTTTTTACAAGGTTCCATATTATGTCCTTAGGTCCTTACCTATGAGTCTTTATAGAGACTTTTTTCACTAACTTAATAACATTTTTTTTCTGCCAACAAACAGGCTCTCCTTTGTCTTTTAGCTAAACAGAAGTATAGCTATGGTAGGACATAGGAAGCAACCACTACAGGTGTCTGTTGTTATGAGGTGTGATCAGCAGATGCTGATTGGTTGGTAATGCATTAATTTCCATACCAGCATTTCTGAATGCTAGAGCGGATATACAGATTTTACTTTCAGGACTGAAGCAAAGCTCTTACTTTAGTGCTTTGTGTATAGTGTAACTTGCAGAAATCTGCTTGTTACAAGTGTAACAAGCGGTTTGTAATACTTCTACAGCAAAAAACCCTTTTTTCTGTCATCTGAAGAACGAGGGATTTGGATGTGGTACAAAAATAGGACCTGATTGACTTCTGCCTTTCAGGAGCAACAGTTACCAGATTACGAGATTTTTTTTTTTTGGTTTTGTTTGCTCCTCAGTCCTCAATAATGCTAAGAGATGCCAGTGCCAGACTAGGGAATGGTTCCAGGCACTAGACACAAAAGCACTGCTTCTGAATAGCAGCATTACGTGGACACTGTTTTGGAACTGCCCATCTTCACCATATCAGCATACACTTGGCTGATATTAAGTTGATATTAAGGTTCTATAGCTGACTATATTTGCTGTTGACTGCAAACTTGGAGTTGTTGTTAAATAACCAGATAGCATCCATAGCCTCCAACAGGGTCTAAACCACATAAAATTCTCATATCAGGAACATGGTCTTAAAATTAGTGGAAAGAAATGCAGTATTGTTTTCTTTGTGAAACAAGAACACACCTATACCTGCCACATAAATGATATCCCATCAAAAATAGATGCTGTCATAAGAGATTTTGAAGAATAGAAAATCCTTCTACCTTTTGCAGTGTAAAGATAAAGGCATATCCTGTAGTTCCAAGGAAGTTTTTGTTCATCTGCACTCCATTATCAGACCATATCCAGGTATACTGCCCAGAAGAAATGCCAGAAAATGTCCACACCAAGAACATTTTGGGTATGAGTTCTCCTACCTACACAGAACTTGTAAAAGTCATATCATTCTACCTATCTCCTACAGACTTCTACATGGGGACCACTGTTTAAATTATAAGGCTACAAATGACCCTGTACTGCTAATTATTTTATGTACATTCATCATCACCATTACCCACTGCAATGATCAAATCTAAATCACAGTATTAACAGAACTTACTGGCAAATGATCCCCTACTTAGAGAATTAGCTCTTTCTAAGTGCCAAGCAAAACACATTGCTAACTCTTTTTAAATATAACTTGGATGAGTGGATCATGAGAGTCACCCTCACCTAGGAAATGCAATGCTTAGGCTACTATCAATCTACTCAGCTAAGAATATAGGTATGAACTATATTTGTGCAATCATATGTAGGCGTGTGCGTGCCTTTTGTGTGTGCATGCACATGTGCGAGCGTGCGTGTGTGTGTGTGTGTGTGTGTGTGTGTGTGTGTGTGTGTGTGTGTGCTCATGTTGTGAGTGAGTGTGTTTTGTGTGTGTGTTGGGTGTAAGTATGTGGTCTGTGTGTGTGTGTGTGTGTGTGTGTGTGTGTGTGTGTGTGTGTGTGTGTGTGTGTGTGTGTGTGTGTGTGCGTGTGTGTGTGTGTGTGTGTGTTGTGTGTGTGCATGTGTGTCTGTGTTGCGAGTGTGTGTGTACGTATGTCTGCAATGTGAATGTATATTTTGAGTGTGTGTGTGTGTGTGTGTGTGTCCATATGTATAAGAAGTTTAAATGTTTATATGTATATATATATATATATATATATATATATATATATATATATTTATATATGTGTGTGTGTGTGAAGATGTAGAAATTATCGATGTCTTATTAAAAAAAAAAAAAAAACAGCAACTTAGTGTCAGTGGTGCAACAGGTAGCACACTTGCCTTTGCTGCTGACCAGAAGGTTGTGGGTTCTATTCCAAACCAGGTGATTGAATTTCTGACTCGTGCTGCACTTCTGAGTGTATTGTCCTTTTAATGAGATGTTAAACCAAGGTCTTGTTTGCCTGAGTTGGTGATAGCTCAGGTGGATGTAAAAGATGCCATGGCAACTGTTAAAAAGACTGGGGATCCTTTATTTAACAATACATAAAAGCATTATTTTCATATGTATACAACTTAAATATTTATATGCACATATATACACATTTCTTACTATTTTTCATGTTTCTTATAGCATCCTGTTTCTTATTCTTCCATAATCAACTCCAAAATTTCATTCAGTCTTGAATTCCAAATAACCTATATTACATAAAATAAATCCTCATCTACCCTTCTAATGTATTTTTCTTATTATTCTTATAATATCCATACATAATCATATTCATATCTATATTATTTCTGTCAATATTCTCAAACCAAAATCACTTCACACAACTTTTTCGCCCCTCCTTTACATTTCAAAAAAAAAAAAAACATGGGCAAATTATAAGAGTTGCTCTCAGTGTAAGTCTGTCCTGATTCTGAAAGACCAGCTCTCAGTGTAATTGGCTTACTTCAGTGTAAAGCCTATTTATAATCAGGTTTACTACAGGGAACATATTCCTGAACACCTGCTCCTCAGTGTAAGTGGTCACTTTCACTGAGAGCAAGTTTTTTGGAATCGGAGCCCCAATGTTCTCTTTTCTTCTGCACAAAATAAACTTACGCCTTCAGCTTTGTTTTTACATAGCATATTCCCCTTTACTGGTAACCTATTTATTACCAGTCTCCAAAAGAAATTCTAATGCTTTACTATCTTATTACCATTCTCCAAAAGAAAATTTAATGCTTTACTATCTTGACACACCACTTTTCCCTTACTTTAATGGCTTTAATTACTTCTGGTAATTTTTCCATGGCTATACATAATAATAATAATGCTTTATTACACCAACAAACTTCTATCTTTCTATATATTATTTCCATGTTAGTATTTTTTGATAAGTTTAAATTTCTTTATTCATATTTTTTCTCATTTTCTGTATTCTCATCTTCTGCCACAATAGTTTTCACTTTTATTTAAACATTCTTTCTATTAAATTCTTATTTTCTTCCTTTACTCAGTTTAATACTCTATAAAAACTTAAAGAAGCAGAATAAGCAAATGGATTTAGTAATCCCAGTCCCCTTTCATCTACACTCATATACAACATACTTATTTTCACTGGGTTTAATCTTGGAATCCATATGAAAAAAGAAATTGCACAATTTCCCTTTTATATTTTAGTGGGATCATATAATCATTTGATATATACACTGTGTTTCCCATTTGTACAGAATTTATCAGATAAACCTTTTTTTTGAATGCTAATCAACATGTCCTCCATGGAAGATATATATATATTTTCATTTCTTTTATTAAACCCTCCCATTGCATAATAACTGCACCCAAAAGGGGAAAAAAAGGAAAACACTGATGTGTGGTAAACCACAAATAATAAAGTCAAAAACTGGACCACTGGAAAGAACCAAATGTATTTAAGCATATGCAACTTTAATTTTTCTGTTTTTCATCAGTACATACTTCTTCAGAAATAAAATAATCAAAAAACACAGTATATTTAAATGTAAAACATCCAATCAAAGAACATTGTCAGTTAATTGATTAAGTGAACCAATTTTTTTCACTATAGAAATACATTTATATATAAACACACAAAAATATATAAAAACCTAAAAATCACAAAAAATATTAATTCATAAGTTTAAACCTTCTGTCTTTTAAAAAACCCTTAATGTTAATAGTTTCAATTAATCCTGGGCATTCATCAGCCCTTAGGGTAATTGCCATTAAGTTGCCCTGTTGACTAATCTGTTCTTAAAGTCACCACCCCTTATGTCTTCCTGAACTTGCTCCAACACAAAAAAAAGTTTGTATTTTTCACATAAACATGAATGTTTATATAAGGCACTGTTAATGTCTTTACTTTTAATAGAATAAGATGTTCTTTAATCCTTTTATATATGCACCATCCCCTTAGATTTACATGTGAATCCACTCTTGTTTATATGAGATAAAAAATTGAAAGGACATTTATAAATATATCTAGAGATATTGCATATCCCGCATTAATAAGTTCCTTTGTTTTTCTGAGTATAAACAGGACAACTTTAAGTACTGTCTCTCTGTTAAAGAGTTTTCAAACTATTAGTTGTTTTGTAAACAAACATGGGCTTATGTCCAACAATCTTAAAAATATCATTATTTCCTTTTAAAATTCTTCAGTTGTTCAAAATAATTTTTCTAATATTGATATTATCAACTGACATATCAAGACTACGCACGTGGGTAGTCTTATAAACAATATGTAAAGGTTTATCTACAGGCTTAAATAAAATTGAGGCAAAATGAAATGTTCTTTTTAAGGAAATTTCATTGGCACTAAGTAATAATTTTCTCTCTTGTAACTTCTCTCCAAGAAAGGGGACATAATAAATTCAACTTCTTTCTGAAATTGTACTTCTCCAGTTATTAACCTAGAGGCTCTAACAAATTCTCCTCTGGGTATATTCTTGATGAACCTAGGATGATTACTGTTAAAATGTAAATTACAGCTTGAAAAAGTTCTCTTATGAAATAGGTTATTGTGGAAAACCTTGTTGAGCTCATCCCATTCTAAGGTAATATCCAGAAAGTAAATTTTAAGACCCACATCCCCAAAGTAAACTTCAAAAAATCTGACTTACTATTAAGTTATTTTAGAAACTGCTCAGTCATTTTATATTTTGCTTGATAATAAAAAAACAAATCATCCATAAATTTTTAAAATATGATTTATTTATTTATTTATTTATTGACATTTGTTAACCGGGTTTGTCTAACTGGGCTTGTGGCCCATTTTCAGTGGAGACCTGAGGAGAAAAGCTCCAGTAATACATTTTAAAACAAGTACAATTTTAAACAATATTGATATAATAGCAGTTATAGCAAAACAATTCGCATGGGTTACATGCATAAAGTTAAAGTTGCGTTAAAAAGAAGCTAAGTAACAATTTTACATTGATATAGTTCAATAGGTCAACAATAACATTTTTTGTTTGTATAAAGTTGTGCAAATGCATAGTAGACACATTGGAGAGAGAGGTGTAATGAGGTACTAAGTATGACTTTATCAAAAAGCCTGTTTTTAGGCAAAAATTCACTTTGCCACCACCCCAGGGCTAAATTAGTATATGTGGGGGGGCTACTGCAGAAATCTTCACAGTCCTTTGATTTATTTAAAATATCATCCTTTAAACAAAAATAAATAATAATAATTGTGTTCCAATGATAATTCCAACAGTGAACAATATAAACTATTTATTTTTTTCATTTAAATCGCTAGTCTTTTTGTGTCAAACAACATCTAATAAAATCAGTTCTTTGATCTTGTGGTATACTGTTGAATAAGAAAACTATGTCAACCATAATAAAACATTGGCATCTTCATAACTCTGTCCTTAATTAAAGATCCTAATTTGATCCAAGAAATCCCAGGAATCCTTAATATAGAGATATAGACTACAAGATACAACACAGGAAGATAATCTACAAACCAAAGGATTTAATACAGTACCCATGTACAAAGAAATGCCTTCAGTAATGCTTTTTGGTGTAGAAACAATCAGTCCTTAAAGAGACAAGGCTGATTTTATAGGAAATGGCGTCATCCATTTCAACAGTGAAGGTACTAGCCACAAGAAGGAAATGGTAAACACTGTTCAGCAGGTTAACACTGAGTTATCACTTTATCCATCAACTACAGCAGAGTCCAAGGATGTTTTTGTATCAATAAAATGCCATTGATACAGAGAACTCAGATCCCTTCAAATTGGAAATCAGAAAGGAACTGTGATCATTGAAAGAAAGACTTTTGAATGGACTTTTTGTGAGTCATAATTAAAAACAAATGGAAGCCAGCCAGCTACACAAAAAACACAATTCTTTTAGTGAAACTAAATTAAAAACATAAATTCAAACTGACTAAGCACTTTTGCCTTAGTTATTCCATAGAATTCATCAGAGTAAGGAGCTACCATAATAGATTAACTTAAACACAAGTCTACAAACCAATCACAGGGCAGGAATAGGCACAAATTAGTGATATTAATGCATCAGCTCAAACTGGTAGAATGGTAGAAAGTAAAAAAAACAATAAATAGCATTATACATCCCTGTATAACTGGTAATGCTCATATAATACTAGCCTTCATTTTTAAAACACTAGATAAAGACCACACTTCATTAATTCTTTACCATTTTAATATCCTATACATTGCTGAATTCCATGTGTTTTATGCATTTTAAACATACTTGTCTTTTTCATGCATTTGTTTGCATTATTTACATGAAATGTGTTTTTACTTTTACCATTGAATACCATGGCACTTTAACTTTGAGCTTATGTGATGATATCATTAATTTATGCCTGTTCATACCCTCTGATTGGTTGGTAAACTTGTATTTAAAGGAGAACTCAACCCAAAACTCAAGTATTTGTTTCCAAAAGTAATTTGCTTCCCTATAATCCAACACTTCACATACAGACGGCATCCCAGGCTGTCTAGTAAGCACACTAAAACATGAACTAACATCACCATTAAGTACCCTATTCAACCACAGCCTAACCACTGGCTTTATTCCTGCAGATTGGAGAACAGCAACAGTTATTCCTCTCCACAAATGTGTCTTAGCAACAGACCCAGTAAATTATAGACCCATAAGTCTGAATAGCCTCATCTGTAAAGCCATTGAACATATCATGATGGACCTCATAAATAAAGACATAGGCAACTTCCAAACCCTGGATCCGACCCAATTTGATTTCATCAAGTGCAGATCCTGCCTATTAAACCTGGTGGATTTCTTTAAAAATGTAACCAGAGCCACTGACAAGGGCAAATCTGTGCACACATCATACCTGAACTTGCCAAAGACCTTTGACACAATCCCACACTCATTACCAATAAACTTAACAAACTGAATGTAACCCCCTTTGTTGTAAGATGGGTTGCCAACTGTCTTACAAACTGGCCATGCACTGTCAAAGTGGGTTACTCCACATCAACCAACAGACCTGTCACAAGTGAGGTGTCACAAGGGTCAGTGCTTGGCCCCCTACTGTTTGGTATATACTTCTCAGAAGTTCAGCCAAAACTAAGGGCCATGGCTGACCAAGTTTGCGGACGTCTGTAAACTGGGTGCAATTATTGAATCCCTAAATTATGTCAGTATACTTCAGCAGGGCCTTATACAGACCAGTGACTGGTGTCTTAGTCACAGTCTCAAACTGAATGTAAAGAAATGCATCATCATTCCCTTCAGTAAAAACAATAGCCATTCACACTATCAAATTAACAATACCCTATGTACCTATGAAGTAGTAAGAGATCTGGGATCACAAGTAGACTGCAACCTTAACTTTGACCACCATGTGTCTATTGTAGTATGGGAGGCTTTCTATGTAGCACACTTGATTAGTAAAGGCATAGCCTCTAGAGCAAAGCAGGTTATAACCCCTCTATACTTGTCACTTATCAGGCCCACAACTGATTATAATGCTCCATTCGGCCTTGTACCTTACAAAGCACCTGCAGCAATTGTAGAGGCCTCAGCGGTTTCTAACTAAGAAGATCAAGGGACTCCAGCAAGTGCCTTACACAGACCAAATAAAGTCCCTGTCATTACAATCAGTATCATATAGACTTCTTAGTGGTTTCATATGCCTGATGTACAGAGCAATCTCCGACCCAAACCTAATGAATTTTTTGTGCATCCACAAATCAAACAAGACTAGAGCTATCCATTTCAGGAACCTAAATATGGCCTGTGACTTGACTAGGACATGATGGAGGGACAGATTTGTCTCCCTAAGACTCCTGCGTCTTTGGAATAGGCTGCCAATTCATGTGAAGCAGAGCACCTCTATGACACTTTTCAAAAGGAACCTGGATTTGTGGATGGGATAGTGCCCACAACACTCCTGGACACTAGCAGTTGTTACTAAATACAATCCTGAGTACTGCCTAGAATATCTATGGAATTACATTGGAATGAAACAGCTAGGATTGAAATGACTTCTGGGTCAGTAGCCTAGTAACATCCTATGATTCTATAATACTACGATAGAAAAAACATTCTTTAGTAATTATATTTGCCTTTCTTTCTTGCATTTGGCTCATCTGTTACATCACAAATCTACTATAGTGGCAGAGTAATTAGGTTAGGTCACCTATCCCATCTACAGAGCATTAAAACAATGTATCTTAAACAATGCCATGTAAATGTGCCTTATCAGTTACAGATTGCCAGCAACACACCTCAGATAAATAGTATAACCTGGAGTCTGGATAAAGGCAATGCTTTCAAGCTCAGTTTTCAGATGTAAATATCATTCCTTGTAATAAAACTCACTGCCACAAAGAAAGAAAGCAGATATATTCATCTAACTCTTCTTACTTTCTTTCAGTATTTGGTTTTGCATTTTTCTACTGTTTCTTCTTGAGTTGGGGGAAGAAGATCATCAAAGACTTTACTTCTGGCTACAACATTTAAAACTGTGAATGCAGTACAAACCATCTCATTCCAAATAACACCTATTAATTACAGGGTCAGATTTCTTACACATGAACACTGAGCTACATTTGTTTTTTGAAAACAATTAACTCAGCTACATTTTCAAGCATGTCATTCAAACATTCCTTAAAATGCTGCAACAGAGATAGCCACTAATGAAAAAGCAGAGTAATAAAAAATGTAAATTGATGCTGACAGTGAAACATAGGTAGTCACAGCACTTTTGTAAACAGATTTGAGAGAAAAATCATAGTAAATGACCCCTTCATCATGAGGATTTATTTTTGTCCCTCTAACATGACATCAAGAAGGCAAAGACATTGACTACAAAACAGAATCATGCTAGCCATGGCAGCCTCCTTCACATCATTTTGGGGTGTAACAAATTAGAAAATAAAAGTAGCCATTCACTTCGATACAGAGGCATTACCAGTGCAGAAAAGTTCAAGATTTGCTAATAATCATGTTTTTTCAGTTTTTGGGTATGGTTCTCCTTTAAGTTCATCTATTATGGTAGCTTCTATTGAACAGTTAAGACACGAGTGCTCAGTCAGTTTGAATGTATGTTTTAATTTAGTTTCAGTAAAAGAATGGCATTTTTTGCATAGTTGGTTGGCTTCCTTTTGTTTTTATTTTTCACTTGTGTGTGGTGCTTTTTTCAGTTACGGATTTTGTTAAGTCATAGTTCTAAATTGTTTAATTTGACCCATTGTGTTTTTTCTGAAGTTCATTTGAAAGTTTTGGGTTGGGGTTAAATTTTATTCCCTCATACAGGACAAACTTGATTAATGCTTTCTTAGAACTTAAATTTTACACTAGGAAACTTAACTTGCAGTATTTGTTAAATGAAGTTGATACTTTTACTGTATATTATCATATCGCATGCTCAGAAGAGCGAATGACAGATAATCGACCCCATGTAAGTGAAAGCTTACAACATTGAAACTTCAGAACAACGACGATTATTTTCCAATGGAGAGCAATCGCTGTTCCAAAACAAACAAAAAAAAAACAGTAAAACATTACTTAATGTGGGGAAGGGGTGAAGCCCCCCACACCTCCCCAAAGTGGGGGACTGTTCCCCCCACACACACACCCTACTTAAATATACCAACTCTGAGATTGCACTATAGTGCCAAAAAGGCAAAGTAGCAAAAGTGGCCAAACAAATTTTTTTCCCAGGAAAGAATTCACTGAAAAGCAGCTTCACTATTTTGCCTTTTCGTGCTTTACAGTTCAACAAAGGCACACTCGACAACCTGCGTCTGCAACAGCATAATAGGGAACCTATTTTTAGACCATCTGTGTACAACCCCATTTTGCCTAATACATTATAGGTATTTGAAAAATGCTCTGAGGCTAATATCCATAAATTGTTCGCTAATAAGGACAAACATTGTTTTTACAATTTAAAATTCTGAAGAAAGAAAGGTGTTTTCATGATTTAAAGCATAATAATGAAATCAGAATAATGAAAGTTGACAAAGGTGGGGGACTGGTTAGTATGTATGACTCTGATTACAGGGAAGCTATGGAAAACATGTTATGAAATGAAGCTGAGTACAGTGATATCACATTGGGTGACATACATAATAGTTATAAATTCATCAATGCTTCTTTGTATATGTTATTGAACAGTGAACTTGAACATGAATTGTATAGCTTTATGGTGGTAGAAAACCCTAGAATTGGAGTGATGTTTGGCATCCCTAAAAATACACAAGAGTCTGAGAAGTCCGCCCTATAGACAGATTGTTTCTGCACCAAGCAATATTACTGAAGGCATTTCTTTTTCATGTATTAAATCCTTTCATTTATAGCTTATCTTCTATATTCGGGACTCCTGGGATTTCTTGGATCAAATTAGGATTTTCAATGAAGGGTACAGTTATGTAGATACCAATGTTATGATGCTTACGGATGATACCATTTCCTTATTCACCAGTATACCATAAGATCAAGGAATTGATTTCATTAGGTGTTTCTTGACAAAAAAAGTTTAGTGTTTCAAATGAAAAAAATAGTTTGTATTCTTCACTGTTGGAACTATTGTTGGACCACAATTATTTTTTGTTTAAAGGAAGATATTTTAAGGTATTGAAATGGGGTCTGCAGTAGCCCCTGCATTTGTTAATTTAGTTCTGGAGTGGTGGGAAAGTGAATTTTTACCTAAAAATAAGATTTTAATAAAACTGTATTTTTAAAAAGATTTGTGGACAATTAGTTTTTTATTATTAAGGGAAATATAAATTACTGTGAACAGTTTCTGGTAGAACTTAATAGTAAGTCAGATTTTATGAAATTTAACTTGGGGAGTGTTGGTCTTAAAATTCACTTTCTGAATATCACCCTAGAATTGGATGTGCTTAGCAAGACCTTCTAGACTGACATATTTCATAAGGAAATTTTTTTCAAACTCTTATTTACATTTTAATGGCAATCATTCTAGGTTAATCAAAAAGAATATACCCAAAGGACATTTTATTAGAGCTTCTACATTAATAACTGGAGAAGTAGAATTTCAGCAAGAAGTTAAGTTCATTATGTCCCTTTTCTTGGAGAGTGGTTATAAGAGAGAAAAATTATTACTTTGTGCCAACAAAATTTCCTTAAAAAGAAGTTCTCATTTTGCCCCAATTTTATTTAAGATTATAGATAAACCTTTGTGTTTATAATAAGACTACCCCTGTGTGTAGTCCTGATATGTCAGTTGATAATATCAGTATTAGGAAAACTATTTTGGACAATGGGTGAATTTTAAAAGAAAATACTGATATGTTTACAGTTGGAGATAAGCCCATGTTTGTGTATAAAAAGACTAATATTTTAAAAACTCTTTTACAGGAGACAATACTTTATGTTGCTCTGCTTAAACTCAAAAAGAGAAAGAAACCAACAAATGTGGGGTGTGTAATATTTGTAGATATTGATATGAAGGCTCTTTTATTGTTTTATCTCGTATAGATAGGACTGTATCTGTAACTGGTAGATTCACATGTAAATGTGCAGGGTGGTGTATAGGATCTATATTATAACAGTGAACTTTTAAAATAGCAAATGTGGTATAATCGACCCTTAAAAATTGAAATGACAAAATGCTGAACACACAGAACAATGATTTTTTCCCAGGGAAAAAAAATACTGCTCTGTAAAAAAAAAAAAAAAAAAAACCATAAACACAAAACAAAGTGGGGTGTTGTGCTCCCACACCCCCCTACTTAAATGTACCAACTCTGAAATCGCACCACAGTGGAAGAAATGGTAAAGTCCCAAAAGCACCCCATAGATTTTTTTCCATGTTCTGTGTGTTCGGGATTTTGCGGTTTCAGTTTAAAATGGTTGATCAAATAGCATTTGCTATTTTAAGCATTCCCTGATATAACAAGGAACCAGTGTATATTAGTAGTTGCTCCATTTGTGACACTTTCTACATAGGGTGACATCTAGAACCTCAAATGAAAGGTCTAAAGAACATGTTAAATTTATTAAAACTAAAGACATTAGCAGTGCCTTATATAAACATTCATATTTATGTTAAAAATACAAAAAAAGTTTTGTTTTGTTGTGTTAGATCAAGGTCAGGAAGATGTAAGGGGTGATGATTAGACAAGGAGACTGAATGGCAGATTACCTAAAGGGATGATTAATACCCAGGATTAGTTGAAACTACTAACATCAAGTATTTTCAAAAAATAAAAGGTTGAAAGTTATGAGTTAATATTTATTGTGATTTTAGGCTTTTACATATTTTAAGTGTATTTATGTATAAATGTATTTTTATAGTGGAATCCATTCACTTAAGTGATTAATTGATTAAGTTATTTGATTTGATGTTTTACATCTAAATAGTCTGTGTTTTTTATTGTTTTATTTCTGAAAAAGTCTGAACTGAGGAAAAGGGAAATATTAAAGTTTGTACATACTTAAATATATTTGGCTGTCTCCAGTGGTCCATTTTTTCACAGTGGTTTATGACTTTATAATAATAACTACATCATTTTCCCAAATGTTATCCCCAATTTTCTCCACATCACTCAAATACTTATTTTTTTCTTTATTTAAAGTCATGTCCAGTTCATTTAAACATCCATTCAGAAA
The DNA here is from genome assembly GCF_019279795.1 of Protopterus annectens. Taxonomy (NCBI): domain Eukaryota; kingdom Metazoa; phylum Chordata; order Ceratodontiformes; family Protopteridae; genus Protopterus; species Protopterus annectens. The sequence continues at coordinate 1,699,722,452 of NC_056726.1, read as the reverse complement.
ACCAACACTTCCATCATCCAAACTTTGTTCCTAGCAGGTAGAACTGTCTTATCTGCATAGGTCAAAACTATCACCACCTTTTTTTGCATCATGTAACTAACATCTTTCATTTTCTAAGATACTTCACTCACTATTATATCCACCACCAGTGCAAACAGTATTCAGCTCATGGGATATCCTTGTTTTGTACCTCACTTCATGTAGATTTCTATACCTAGCCACTTATTCACTAAAAGTCTCACTATATTATTCAGATATGCTGACATACATACGCTCCTAAGTTTAGTACCTGTTCTGTACTTCTCCATAACATCCAATAAAGCATCATGTCCTACTGTATCAAATGCCTTGCTAATATCACCATAAACTTTACATTCTCCCTTTAACTTATAACATTATCCATGATTTCTCTCACAACCAAGAATTCTTGACATCATTTCCCTTTCATAACATGTATAATTTATTTCATAATATCCTTTATCTGTCCTTCTATTCTCCTCTGTATTATTCCCATAAACATGTGTAATCTTTGTTTTTTATTTCTAGTGTGACGTCTCCACTTTTTATTTCATTCTTCTCATCTTTCTGCCATATAAATTTTAATGTCCCACTACATAACCCTTCATAAACAATCTGTTCATTCAACCATTCATTCAGTACATTTACAAAATGTCATTCCATTAATTGCTAGTACATTCCATACCCTATACTACTTGGATCAGATACTGAATGAACATTTACTTTCCCAAGTGCTTCATCTAATTCACTAATAGTAATCTCTTTTTCAAATTCTTACTTAACTCATTCTGGAAATGTCTTTCCTTTCCATTCTTTCCTATTTTCCACCCTTATACTCCTATACATATTTTCCACATGATGTACTACATTAATCATGATTTGCTATTGTGCTCTTTTCAACTCTTGTTTTACATTTTTTATTTATCTCATTATGCTAATATTCTCCTTTACTATTTTGCCCAAATATACAGATATATTTTCCTTCTGTCTTGTTAATATCTCCACCTAAACAGGTATGCCTTAATTGTTTCTGGATTTCTTTTAATACATTTCTTTTTCTATATCATAATACTTTCTTGTATTATTCTTTTAATCCTCTATTGCATTTTTATAAATTTTCCCATAATTCCCTTGATCTTTCTTTCTTACATCATCCTGCCACAGGGAAAAAAACACTTTTTATTCTTCTTCTTAAGTTCAATCTACAAGTCAGACCAGGTTTTATTGAAATTGTTCATGTTTATACAATCCTTCCACAACTGCAATACTTTCCATGCTCCAATTTTATCTCAAAGTTTCTCATTTGTTCTTTTTATTTCCTTCCCTGTTTTAATATACACTCTTTCTTCCATCATCTCCATCCGTATTGTTTAATGGTCTAAAAAAAGTCACTTCTTACTCATTATTTGCTACTCCCAAGCTTTCAATAATACCAAATAATCAATTTCATATTCAAGTGCCCTACTCCTATAAGTTCATTGACTTTTGTTTCACACAACTAATTTACAATCTGTATCACTTCCTACATTTTTACATCTTTCCCTTAAATCGTAATCAAAGCCCCCATAATTATAATTTTCAAGTTAATCACCAATATTTGTTGAAACTGATTATTTCATTGCTAATTCATATATAAGTCTACAGTTTAATAAACATGATCCCTACACCTCACATCTAGGCTTGCCACCTATCTGGTATTCCAGAAATCATAATAATTCTGTATCAGGCCAGAATACACTGTAAAAGGTCTGGTATTCTATTTAGAAGTGTGGACAGAATACAGGAGTTTGTAATAATAATAAAAAATTGCTTTTTTTTGTTTTTTACAAAAAGTATTGCTAAAGTGATGATATGGTGTCTGAAATACTCTACAGAAAAAGAAAAAAAGGTAATATGATATAGATGAAGAGATGAAGCAAAATGCACTAAAGCAAAAATGGACTAAAATAGACATTCTGATCTAATGACATATGCATGTGGATGTGGGTGGAGATTGTTTGTGCTTGAGCTGAGTCACTGGTAATGCAGGGGCATGGCTTTGGTCTGGTTTCAGCATTACAAGAGGTGGCAATCGTACTTACACTCACAACAGCTAACCTACTCATCCTCACCAACATTACAACTAGTATTTCTCCATTTTCACACAACAGCCACTCAAAAACATCTCTCACTTCTGAAGTTCAATATTATATTTCCACCCCACAGTTTTTCTATTTGAAATCTTTTTTTCACTTATCAGAAACCTTACCTCCTCTAAGAATAACATGTGCCTCACATTTAGCACTCCATTCCAGTATCCGTATCCTTCTTGCAGTATTAATAATACTGTTCACATTAACTGAAAGTATTCTACAGTTGTTTTTTCTTCCTTTTAATTTTCAGGGAAACATTTTAAAATTGTGTTTCCTTATTTTAACTTTTTCCCCTATTGAAAAGTTTTCCTGGGCTTATGAACTCAGATTTTTAACTGGTTTCAAAAAATATTAGAGTCAGTACCTTCACCTGACTTGTCTTTGTGCATGTAATCTCTCACCTCACATTTTTCTTCTTTTACAGTTTCTTTTTCACCTTGTTCACACTCTGCTCCAGCCTTTTCTTGTCATTCTGTATGTGTATTTTCTTCCCCTACCCATTATTTTTCATTATTTACTATTTCTTCTTCACAATTCATCCAAAGGTGTCCCTTTTTATTCAGACTGCATTCATTCAAAAACCTCTTTCTTCTTCCCACACTGCTTACATTGTATCTTGTCAGAATTACTAATTCAATTAAAAAAGTCCCCAGAAAAGAAACACAATTTATGTTGGCCAGCATATCTTAATCTGCCTCTGTGACCGGCAATAAAAATAACAGTTGGCAAGCGTTTCACCATGTTTTATTTTCATATTTCAAAATAGCTTCTAAACTCCACTTTGCATTCCTTAAGTTTATCTCAGCTCCAGCTTTCACAGTGTTATCAATAGTTTCACACAGACCCTGCATGATTTTTTAAATCCCCTTCCTCCAGTTAATCAGTTCTAAACTGGAAAGCAACATGTTTTAACATTTAAGTTGCTACCAGAAAACAAATAATTCTTTCACAGATAATTGTCCTTTTTGCTACACAATTCCAAAAATGTCATCATTAGTCCATCAATTTCAAACAATAAGTCAGAAAAAATCTCTGCCTCTCTCTCTATATATAAAAAATAAGTTTGTTGAGTCTCAGAAGAGTTGCCTAATTGTGCCTTACATAATATCTGTCTAGTACAGCAACACTTTTTGTTCTTATTCTCACCGATGGTCTTCTCTTCTGTTTAAAAACACTTCTACTTACAGTCTGTTGCTCCTCTCTTTTTTCTCTGCTGTCACTGCAGCACATGTTTTAATTACTACATTCTCTGCTGCTACAAAATCAGACTCCTCGGTTTGCTGTTTCTTTCTTTTACTTTCTATCACTCCTGCTTAGGTTTTTAATGCTTCAGTCTTCACTGCCACATCAGGTGGTTCCTCTTCCACATCACATCCTCCGCACTTTAGGTAAAGATATCTGCCATTTCACTCAGTGAAACATCACAACTGTAATTTGCATCATCCTGTTCAACTAGCCCTCCTGACATCAGGTCTGTTATCTGCACCACTTCAACAGACTCACTTATTTCCTTCTCCTTGTAGACAACTAAACACTGCCCATTTGTAACATGCACCACAAAGAAATCTTTGTTTATTTGCTGAAGCTCCAAATCGAGCAATTTTTTTCTCCAAATTCTCACGTTCCACCTCCAAAATCTCCATAGCTTTTGTGCACTCCATGCTGCTGCTTCCCTTAGGCCTCTTCCTTACTGCTGTAGGAGTCCTCCAGTGCCATCTAACAATTCCAAAGAGTAGAAGAAGTTCCCTGAAGCCCTAGTCAAATTTCACCATGGAGTAGACCTCAGGTCTCTCCTGAAAAGAAGCCATTAGTGTAGTGGAACTAGCTTGGTCAACAAAGGATGAAGCAATAAACTACCAGTATAAATGGATAAAATCAAGGCAGTTTGACATTCCTGGGGAATACGACCAGTTTAAAAAAAAGAAAACTTCAGAAACCGATTATAACCCTTTAGCTCCAAGTCCTCCTATTTGACTAGTTCTATTTTAGAGATATCACTGTAGGCAAAATATTTTTGAAGTTTAGTTTTCTGTAATATTTGACAAGTCTTTCTTCAGGGAAGAGGTTGATATTCTTCCAAACGGTTATCACCATTGTATAATATTTGGTTTCATTTTCTTCAATGGTTATTTTAAAAGATTCAGAGAACTGATGCATGTGAGCATGTATTTTGAACTGTAGCCAACAGTGTACCCTATAATAATAATAAGTTATCATATATAATGCAGCCTGGATTGATCACAAATGTGACATATAGATGCTTCCAGTATGAGTTTCTCTTAAATATAGTAATTTGAGCTTTCCATCATATTTCTACAGTAGTTCTACAATTCAGTATCACTCAGTAATGAAATGCATTCAAAAGATATTCACTCACTTTTTCAATTTTCAAAAAAAAAAATAAAGCATAAAATAAGATAGTTTTTGTCAAGAGGACAGGGATAGAGAGAGATTTTTTCCACCTACATTAACTAACTAACTTGGATTATTCAATTACTGCAGGAAAGAGAGTATAAAGTTCAGAGATGAGGTAAATCTATAGCTCATTAGTGGCTAATTACCATATCTCTGAATCAAACACTATTCCAGTGTTCTTTCTAACACACACAGACACACACATTCAACTGCATTCACTGACATGCCCACTTGCATGCACACACATGCCTGCATGCACATTTGCAGCTAGTTTCCAAATAGTTACCTCCCACTGAGTAACCACACAGACAGAAGTACACACGCACATGCACACACACACACACACACACACACACACACACACACACACACACACACACACACACACACACACACACACACACACACACTTCTGTGACATGCAAACCATAGTCATAATATAAGCTGCATCCCATCCCATAAGGCAAATGGGTGCACACCATTAAAATGCAGTGTGCACTTTTCTTCTCTGAAAAAAATAATATGGCAGTGTGATAGGTTCATGGGTTTTATAGGTATATACTAGCCTAACAACCACCAGGGCTTTTATAAGCCTAGCAGTGCAACCCAACCCGGTTGTGTCCCCATGTGACATGGGACTCTATTTGGCGGGGTATGTTAATTAGAAGGTTGCTAAAGGTTTAGTGGGGGGTATGTTAGTTTGGGAATATTTACTGTGGGCCAGTGTATATCAGAGATGTGGGGGCCAAACCAGGAGTGAATTTTCAATTTCCCATCCAAAGGTCAAGGTTACATTTGAATAGCATTAGGCAGGAGCGGCCTTAGGTCAACTGGTGCCCTAGGGAAAAGGGCTCCACAGCGCTCCCGACCACACTACCCAGTGCCCCCATATTGGTCTACCTGCACCAAATAAATACTGGAAAAGTGCCCCTACTAGATCGGTGCCCTAGGCGGCTGCCAAGTTAGTCTATGCCTAAGGCCGGCTATGGGATTAAGGATGGACTGTACTTCTTATAGATGGGGAGCCTAATCCAGAGTTTTGGGCTTCTCTGAGACACATACCTGTCTTGACATGCTCTATTTATGAAATGAGATGCACGGCTATCCATCTGCATTGCTAATGATCCAAACTTGGGAACAGACTTGTACCATGACTGAGGTTAACTTCCTGAGGAGTTGAGGGACCCACCCAGTGAAGGATTACATCTGGGTATCCAGCAAAGGCCTATAGGGGATTCAGAGACAAGTGGTCACTGCAGCTGGGGAGAATAGCTACAGGGTAGGATGGAGTCAGGGGGCTTAAAAATGTATAGTTTTCATATTTCTGTAAGTATCACAAAAACACTGTAATCAACCAAGCTATCTAAGATTATAACAGATTTAAATAAAATTCCCTCCATGGTGAAGAATTAAATGTTCTTAAGTTCACATAGCAAAGCTTTAAGACACTGCTTCATTGAGAGAATGGGGACATTTTCATCTCTTCTCAGAGCTACTGCTTAAATCTCAGTGTCAGCAAAATGTTTTCTGTTTTAATGCATTCATTTTTAGCAGATGTGAGCAGATATACAGCTACCAGACTGCAGACATCCATAGAAGCTTAACCGCAACATACGAAAATGAAAAATTCAACGAAATACACACCAAAAAAGCTTTCTTCCACTGGAATAGTTTAATAAACGATCTGGTACCTCGGCAGTTCGCGTTCAAGGATCACAATTCAATTACGTTCAGCATCATCTTGATATACCATTTTTAAAAACAATTATTCAATTAATCAAATGATGCAGAGTCATTAAGAAACAATTCAAGTTAAAGTGATCTCAAACAAAAGCATAAATGCTCACACTCTCAATCTACTTCAGATAGACATCATTTAAACAAATAAATCCAACAATATTCCAGGTGAACCATTAAATGTAAAAATGTATAATAATAAATCCTATAATACCCAAATAAATATATTATATATATGTATACATTATAAGATACCTACATGAATACATAACATATTATAAATTCATAACTTACAAAATATAAATAATATACTTTCATAAATATAAGTTAATATATAATAATACTTGGATATTTCATAGACCCAATTCCTGATTCAACCCATATGGCTTCAAAGTTATGAATTTATAATATGTTATGTATTCATCCACTACAATCAGATCAATTAATTAAACTAAAATACCATGCTATTGAAATTAGGATTTTTTTAACAAATTTTGTAAATTATCCCATACAATATAATAAGATGTTTTTCTAGTTGTTCTTGACCTAATTGTGTTTATTTCCATATGGCACACTATATTCATAACATTTTTAAATTCATTGAATGAAGGAGGTGTATCTGAAATCCAATTTCTGGTTATTATTTTCCTAGCCACTGCTAAAATAGACCATAACAAGGGAAGCTTAACCTTTTTAACACTTTGAGGTACAGGTGTGTTGAATAATATAAGAGATTTAGAAATAATGAAATTATCTGTAATAAGAGCCTGCAAAAATTCATTAACTGATTTCCAGTATTCTTTCAATTTTATACAGTCATAAAACATATGAGCCCAGTCAGCATTAATTTCTACATTACATCTCTTACATAGATTATCTTTATTATTTATTTTACTCATCATCAAAGGTGTATAAAAAGATCTATGTAAAAATTTCCATGTATAAAGTCTCCAGACAATGGAAGACGTAGTTCTATAGGCAGATTCAATATATATTGTTTATCTTGTTGATTTGGTGGGTCCCCATTAATAGAAGTGAAATAATTCCAGTATGTATCTACACTGTAAAACGTTTCTTGTCTGATAATTTTATGTATGTATGAAAGTTTACCTTTATCAGAAACTTTATGTTGTAAATTTAATATCAAGTAATCAATCAGTGTTGGAATAGATTCTTTAACTGTTATAGACATTAGATCTATTCTATCAATGAGATGTTGTCTAAAGGTCTGAACCTCTAACCAGCAAGTTTCTCTTAGATCAAATTCTTGTTTTAAGAAATCTAGATTTTTAACTTTATTATCAGATATCAACTGATACCAGTACTTTAGATCATTATCTATAGCTAAATGAGTTCCTTCAGAAGTAGATAACAGAAGCATACCCTGAGTATACATTGTAGGGAATATAATAAAATTCCATTCCCTATACTTAGGGTGCATGAATATAAAGTTACGATAGCTAATAATAATATTTAATGGGTAACAAACCATATGTTTAGGTGTAATAGGTGAAGTACAAAATTCCTTTAGTAACCATAACATGGAGTTATTTACAATCATATTTTTATGTGTTAAGGAGATTTTCATGAAATGCATACTAATTAGCTCCCAATAATCTTTCCATTTTGCGACATATGACTGATCTATTAATAAAGTAATAACTTTTACAATAGAAGAAATAGTATATAAATTAAAGTCTGGAAAAGAAATACCCCCTTGAGACCAGCTATTAGTATGTTTCTTTAATGCAATCCTAGGTCTATTAGGTGCCCATAGGAAATTTAACATTAGTGTATTCAGTTTCTTGATAATTATTTTTGTAGGTGGAAGTATTATTGATTGTATTAAGTATAAAATATTGGGGAATATTATCATTTTAATAATTGTAAGTCTCTCCTCCATAGTAAAAAACATATTATTCCAGGTATTAAAAAAATGTGTATATTATGAAAACAGGTATTATAATTATTATATATAATAGATTTAATATCTTTAGATAGTATTATACCTAAATAAGTTATCTGACCTGAATTGGGTACATATTTAGTAAAATTACTAATGAGAATATTTTTTCGTGTATATATAGGTAGTATTTTAGTTTTTTCTTCATTGAATATTAAACCAGAAATACTTTTAAAATTCATCATTTTATCAAATAGAGACTGCATAGAAGAATTAGATCCTGCTGATGTAATTAGAACATCATCTGAAAAAAGTTGAATTTTGGATGTTGTATTTTCATCTATTTCAAAACCCTCTATGTCAGTACTGTTTCTGATCAAATTAGCCCAAGGCTCCATTACTAAAGTGAATAATAGTGGAGAAAGTGGACATCCTTGTTTTGTACCTTTAAGAATGGGTATTTTTGTGAAACATATGTTCCTACCTTAATATAAGCCAACGTTCCTTTATATAAATGCTCAATTAGATTTACAAATGCATCTGAGAAGTTTGTGCACTTCAGTAAGGTAAACAGATAGGCCCAACTTACTGAATCAAATGCTGAACTTATATCAAGACTAATAAGTGTTAAATCTTTCTTTTTCCTATTTGCAAAATCAATTAATGTTAAAGTTCTTCTTATATTATCAAAAGTATTTCTATTTACAATGAAGCCTGTCTGATCTATATCTATAATGCCGGGAATGATTGTCTTCAATCTATCAGCAAAAATACTCATAAACATTTTATAATCAACATTAAGTAATGAGATGGGCCAATATGAAGTACATCTAGTTGGATCTTTATTAGGTTTTAAAATTGGCGAAATAAATGTATATTGCCAAGATGGGGGGGTTATTAACTCAGTTTGGGCCAAAATAAAAACCTTATGTATTAATGAATATGTACTTTTAGAAAGGATTTTATATATCTCTGGTATAATACCATCATTACCCGGTGCTTTGTTTGGTTTAAGCTTATTTATTTGTGTAATAACCTCTGTATATGAAATACTTTTGTCCAATAGTTTAATCTCTTGTTTATTAAGCTTTTTATTCATGTTTGTGGTTATAAACTCCTTTATTTTATCTTTAGGTTCCATGTTAATGTTATTATTGTTAATATCGTGAAAGTGATTTCTAAATTCATCTAATATTTCTGGTAGACTAGAAACATTTTTCTTTTCCTTAGAGAAAAGATTTCTTTGATATGGTTTTGTTTATTCAAACTTTTGTTTTATTTTTAAGTCTATGTAAGTATTTGGGGCTTATTGAGTAAGACAAAACTTGTATTTCTCTAGAGTTATTTTAACTTTATGAGTTAAAATTTCTTTGTATTTGTCATTTAGTTTGTTTATTTCTTCAATGACTTTCTTATCCATAATATTTTCTTTATTATTATGTTTATAAGAGTCTAATTTACTTTGAATATCTAACAATTCCTTATCCCAAGATTTCCTTTTATTATTATACCATCTTATACTTTGTCCATATAGATATGATTTTAAGGCATCCCAAACATAGACAATGGAGACTTCAGGAGTATTATTTATGTCTAGAAAATGTTGTACTTCTGAAAGAATATATTCTTTATAGTCTTTTAGTTGAGTTAAGTATGCTGGTATCCTTTTGATCTGAACATTATGAGTATTTTTTATCATGAATTCAAAAACAATTGAATTATGATCAGATATAGGACATGAAATGATTTTGGAATTAATTAAATCTGTTACCATCTGGTTAGAAATAAAGACCCTATCTATTTTTGAATAAGTTTTGTATCTGTTAGAAAAAAAGGTGTATGGTAATGATTTTGAATCTATCAGATTATTAATATCATTCAAATGATAAGAATTAGCAAAATCATTTAAATGTTTTGCATTAGATGTAATTCTTGTTTTTCCTATAGTGGTAGTATCACTTTCATGTAGTATACAATTAAAGTCACCAGCTAAAATAATATCTCCTACAGAGAATGATATAATCTTATCAAGATGATGTTTCACTGTATTAATACCAATTCCAGGTATCCAATATACATTAATTAAAGTGTAAGTCTTCCCATTAATTTGTATTGTAACCATACAAAACATTCCTTTATCATCCTGATAAGACTTAATGGTTTTAGGAATAGGCATACTTTTATTCCATAAAATAGCCACTCCTCTTTTTTTCTGAGTGTGCTCTGAACTAACCAATACTGTATATTTGTTTGTGGCTAGTTTATCAATATTTTTTTTCAAGAGATGTGTTTCTTGCAGGAAGACTAAGTTGGCCTTATGTAAATTAATGTATCTTATTAGGCTTGCCCTTTTACACAGATTATTCAATCCATTAATGTTTAAAGAAATTCCTTTTAAAGATGTCATTTGGCATTTTTAAAACTTAAGAATCTTATGATCAAAATAACAAATAACAACATAAGTAATGTTACATCTCCTCCTTTAGGTGTACCTTTAAATATAGCTGTATTTATTGAATCTCTTATGGGATTTTGTATAGGATTCAATTTTGTTTGTAGTGACAATGAGTGTACAAAATATATTGTGGATGTCAAAACTATATACATATAACAATGAACAAGTGAAAATAATGTAAGGATTAAACCTTGCATCCAGCCTGGAGTTAAAAACTCCAACTTAGAGTAGTATTTACCACTCAAGTTAACCCCTACCCTAAGCAGCAGTACCTCAGCTACCACCTTATCAATTTAATACTGGTTATATTTAACTTAAATTAACAGCTTTCAATTCAATTATCTAGCAAGACAAGACTACACATTTGATAAAACAGCATCATATAAACTAAAATAAACTTTTTTTAAAAACTATTCATACTACTATATACATTTATGTAATATAATACACTTGTATTCAAATAGCATTCAAATAAACTTGATATTAGGAACCAAGAGGAGAGAGAAATAAAAGACGTGAAAGAGGAGAGAGAGAGTAAAAGAAAGAGAAAGTATGTAAAAATAAGTTCTAACATTCATTTAAATGAAAAACTTTGGCTAATATGGTTCAGACATTACATATATTAAGATGCATCTATTTTCTGTCATGTAAATGCAGTTAACAGCTTCCAGAAAAAAAACCTTGAATTGCTTGTATATGAGCATTTTACTCATACTCATTATTGTCAATAGAATAAAATATTACATTTATAGAAGTTGTTATAAATCATACTGCATAGTTATGCAAATTCTCAGAAACACTTGCATTATTGTAAAAAAAAAAGCATCTGCATTTTGTATGTCTATACTACTGCTTTAAAATATATCACAAGACAATTTCTTCCAGAATAGAGTTATAAAGTTATTTATGCTTGTCAATCAGATGAATTAAATTAGTTATAGTAATGTATATGTTTGGAACATAAGTTTTGAACACAGATTAGTATGCTGCAGTCAGGTAGATTTTCAAAAACACTTGAATAAATGTTTCATTTTCTATGCCTTCTAAAATAAGACATTTGCTTACTACAAGAAACTGCATCATTTAAAATCATTATAATTGACATATTTTATGAATTATAACATAGATATTTAAGTAATTATATAAAATAACTCACATTTAAATGTCAAAGAGTTCATTTTCCTTCACATAGTCACAGTTATATCAGTTCTACTTCCTGGTAGAGTGTTCTTCCTGAATCTGTGATGTGTCAGTGTGATATTTGGGTGAAAGGTCAGGTTAACTGCTTTCAGCTTCTCTGTGAGAATTCTGAGAGTTGAAGCTTTTGAAACAGCATGAGGACACTGTTCATGAAGTAGCCCACATCCCAGATTGTCTCCCTTAACATTTTGGCGGGAAACTTGTTAAAAACTAGTGACAAACATTCATTTAGCAGTGTTAATGCATCTAAACATGACAAAACCTTCACAATGTACCCCACAGGTTACCACAGCCTCTATGCAAGTGAAATCAAGCCCAAAGTTATTAATAGGTAATAAAACTCAATATCACTGTCGCAAGTCAATTCTATGCAAATTTCATTATTTACTGTGTCTATATGATCAAAAGCATTTCCATATATACAATGGAATATTACTTACTGTTTATATTAATAGAGTTAAAAATAAAACACATTATTTACTATTATTTAGTTCTAATTATTATTAGTTAAAGCATGACATATTATTTACAAACAAGCATAAGCAGTATAATCAAGAAAGTATAATTAGGAATAGCATTTGAAGAACATATAAACTTTTTACAAGGAATAAATATGTTATTATTCTATTTATCATATTTTCATTACTCTTCTCCCTGCCCTCGCCCACCCTTTACCCACTACATAATCTAAATAGAATGTCATTATTTAAACAAAGAAAAGAAGGAAAGGAGAAAAAAAGGAAAAAAAAATGTATCTAATTACTGATCTTACTTCTCTTTTTCAGAAAGAGAAACAAATTGAATAATAGTTTGTTATTAGTTCCTCAGATATTTTGACTGGTTATGAAACAAAACATTTCTTTGCACACAGAGAATAACTTTGATTAAATCTTTTTCAGAACATTTGTGGCTTTCTGGAAATGCAGGAACTATATTTAAAAAGATTAATAATGAAGTAAAATGATGGGAAAAAAGAAAAAAAAAACATAGAACAAATCATTTGATCTTTAGTCTCTTCTTCCTTTCAGAAGTCTTCCACGAAGTTTCAGTTGCCAGTCTCTTTAATGAAGGACTAGCCCATTCCATTTCCTCTATTTTATCCAAAATCTTATTTTTTTTGATAAACAGTAAAGCAGAGTCTAAGTCATCAAAAATTTTAGGACCATCAGGAAGGAAGATTTTTAGCTTGGCAGGAAACAGAAGGTATGTTTTAAACTGTGCTTTTTTAAGCTCCCTTATTAGTGGCAGAAAAACTTTTCTTTTAGCTATTACCAAGGGAGAATAGTCATTGTCAAAATGCACAGTTGTCTCATTAAACTTAACAGGAGCTTTAGCCCAAGCAGATTTAAGAACCATCTCTTTATCATAAGATGATAGAAATCTAACTATAACTGATCTAGGATAGTTTTTGTTAGAGTTAGTATGAGCTATAGATCTATGTGCTCTTTCGATACCAAAAGAGAATGCTTCTGGTAAGTCTAAAGTTTTAGGGAGCCATGTTGTTAAAAAAGAAGTAATATTGTTACCTTCAATATTTTCTGTCAGTCCAAAAATCCTAATGTTATTGCGCCTAGATCTATTTTCCAAGTCATCTAGCTTTGTAAGTGTGTATTTTGTTTCAGCAGAAACTCAATGTTGATTTCCTCTTCTTGGATTCTATTTCCATGTCATTCACAGCTTCTTCTATGCCTGTCATCTGGATCTTCTGTTGTTGCAGGTCTATATGTAGCAAGTCTATTTGTTTTGTAGTTTTTTCTATGAAGGTATCAATTTTAGTATCCATTTTATCCATTTTAGCAGTAAGTTGCTGGATTATAGTTATCAGAGACTGAAGTTCTTTCTTGATGCTGAAGTCCTGAGAATTTGTCTTACTGGAACTCATTTCAGACTGATAAACTGACAGGAAAATTTCCAATGTGATTTCTGACAGGAATATTGTTCAAATTTCCTTTCTTTTTTAGATATAGTTCAAGAACTATATAAAACAAATATATTTAGAAAGAAAATTACTTCAAAAATTAATTTTTAAGTAATTAATTCCTGTCAGTGTAATGAAATTGGTGGAGCTGAAATAATCTGCTGCTATCCTGTGTTCATCCTTGGCCACACTCCCTAAGTGTATCGCATTATATACTTCTAATGTTATATTTTTCAATAAATGGAAACATACAGCTTCCTGTATCTAGCAACATGTACAGCATTTTCCTCATGTAGACATGAGCTTCCATGTAAAGATAAGCAACTCCTCTCTGGACATTTCAAGATATTTATAAAAATAGGAAACGGGTGCATATCTTGCACATTTAGCACATAGGGAATAGATTTTACATTGCATGGATCACTGAGTGCCTTTTCAGGTATTAGTTTCAGTTTTGGTAATTACCAAACAATATTAGGGAAGAGTCGTTTAGTTTTATAGTAAGAGTATAAACATGGAAACATTGCAAATGTCACTTAGTTTTGTAATAATATATGTATCTAGTATTATTATTATTGTTATTATTGTTGTTAATAGTATGCACAAATCCAAGCAAACTGCAGAACTGGAAAGGCATAAATAAAATTTTAACAAACAAAAAAAAATTATGGACCTTAAATCCCAACAAATTAGTACAACTTTCCATATACTCAGTAATCTTCTGTCTTTTCTTAGGTAATCTGTGTTCTACTTTTTGAGCCATGAAAGGCCCAATTCTACTTGACTTCATGTTTATTCGCAACACCAGTGCCTCAACAAACACCCTTCTAGCGATCTAAATTTACACCAGCACATAATCCAGACTTGCTGTAGGGATAGTTTGCAAACACAGCTAATTCCTAACATATGAAATAAATTACCATTACAGGTTCATAGGTTCATAGATATATACTAGGCTAACAACCACCAGGGCTTTTTCATGCCTAGCCATACAACCCAACTCAGTTGTGTCAGTATGTAACATAGGCATTTTAAGGAAGGGGGTGTGTTAGGAAGTTTCTAAAGGTTATGTGTGTGGTGTTATGTGTGTGATGGGAAGTATATTAGTTTTGGCATAATTACTATCTGCCTCTGTCAATCAGATATAATGGCCAGACCCAGGGTGAATTTAGAATTTTGCATCCATTGGTCAAGGTTACCTCCTTAGCTAAAAATGGAATTCTCTTCTTTCCTGTCTAAGGACTTGTGAAAACTTTAAAACTCAGCTACATTCCTACCTTACCTCTAACAGGAAATGCAACTGCACTCTCTCCACCTAGCCTAATAATCAATCCACACGTTAAACTCCTGACTAACTTTGAGTACAAGCTAACCTTTTTTTCTCCCTTTTCCTTCTAAGTCTTTATACTCCCTCCTAATTAAGTTACCACTGCCATCCTAAATATTTAGATACTATGTAAACAAAGAATTTATTCCTGTTCTCTAGCATGAAATGAAATTGTGTCTTCTTTACTATGATTGTATATGTAACTAAACTATGTAATGTGGAGCTTTTCTCCCAGGGCCTCCACTGAAAACAGTAGACCTCCCTGGTCATCAAACTGGAAATAAATAAATAAATAGGGGTAGGGATAGATCCTGCTTTACATGCTTGGGGAGCCTGTTCCAGAACATGGGGAACCTCTGAGACACATATCTGTCAAACCAACGTGTTCTATATATATGACACAACCAAAATTTAAATCTTAGGATCTAGTGGTTCTGATGCTGTTCATTTTGAGGATGTGCAAAAGGTCCATCATAGCTGGATCTGAGGATGCCTTGTACGCCAGGCACAGATCATGTCCAAGTAATGTGTAGGACACCCAGTATGGGAATAGGGATTTTAGGTAATTCCTACAGGAAAATGTGTTTATATCATGGATTCTCATAGTAAGGAACCTTTTGGGCCATTCCAGCTGTTGCCTATGTCTGATCAGGTATATGCT
Organism: Protopterus annectens; assembly: GCF_019279795.1. Classification (NCBI taxonomy): domain Eukaryota; kingdom Metazoa; phylum Chordata; order Ceratodontiformes; family Protopteridae; genus Protopterus; species Protopterus annectens. The sequence goes on along the minus strand of NC_056726.1, from coordinate 1,699,706,686 downwards.
GAAGGAGGTATTATACTCAATGGTGCACAGACAAGAGCTGAATACAATAGCATTATAACTTCCTTGGACCTGGTGCCATGCCCTAACTTATAAGTTGGGAAACTTAGAATAATTTTCTACCTTGGCCACATGTTGGTGAAACGCCAGATTACTGTGTACATGTTTCCAGATCCCTGACTAATAGGCCACCTCTTATGAGTGTCTTATTAATGAAGTAATTAGCCTGAGTCACCATTTTCCCAAAAGGCACTATAATGCAGGTCTTGGCATTGAGTTTTAATCCATGACTTTGGCACTGATCATTTGTCTGTGTTAGACCATGTTATAATATATTTGTATCGTGGGGGGGGGGGCATCTATTATAGCTCTCAGTTTGCAGTCATCAGCAAACTCACTCAGCCAAAGACCCTTGACAGTAGCCTTTACCTCCAAGAAGTAGATGCCAAATAGGAGTGGTCCTAGCATGGATCCCTAAGGTACCCTGCTTATAACTGTTTTTAGTGGAGGTGACCTCAACTATTCTGACTTCCTGGTCCCTGTCTGTGAGCCAGCTGGCAATCCAGTGAGTTATATAGGGATTTTTTCATAGTTTGTTGAATTTTTCAACTATACTCAATTTCTTTATTATATTAAATGCCTTAGCCAAGTTCTTGTAGGTGGTATACACAGTTTCCCCCTCATCCATTGCCTTGGTGACCTTCTCAAAGAAGTCCAGCAGGTTTAATAGGCATAACCTTCCCTCGACAAAGCCAAAATGAGTTGGGTCCAGTATCTGAAAGTTGCATTTCTCTTTGTTGATCATTTCCTGATAATTTGTACCATAGCTTTGCATATTAGACTAGTCTGACTAATAGGTCTTTAGTTTCTGGGGTCAGTTAATGGTCCACCCTTGCAAAGTGGGATATTTATTTATTTATTTTTATTTTATTTTACACTTGTTTACCAGTTGTGTCTGAATGAGCCTGAAAAAAGGCCCATTTACAGCAGAAGCCCAGGGACAAAAGCTCCAAGATACATAGTAAATAATGTTACATAGAATTTAAAAAAAGGATAACATGTTACATAGGAAAACAGTCATACAAATACAATGAGTTGAAGACAAATGAATAAATAAATCAAAAATACAAGAAGTAATACAAATAGTGCAGTAGTAATGGTTAGTCATACATATTACAACTAACACAGGTTCATAGCTAGGTACTAGGCTATTGGCCCAAGGGCCTAAGTAAGCCTAGCCAACAAGGTTCCCTGGCTTACACCACCCAGGAAAGTCAATTTCCTGTGCCCCTGTCGAACAAAGCCCAGAAGTGTATTTCCTATTTCCCATCCACTCATCAAGATTTGTCTTGAAGAGTGCTAATGGGGAACTTTGCTTGACATAGATGGGTAGGTTTTTCCAGAGTATAAGAAGTCTCTGGGACTGGAATCTATCCCTCCAGCATGTCCTGTTTATGTGGTGACAAGGTTTAGGTACCTAGAGCATGTAGTTCAGAGGGATATGGATTTCTTTAGGTGTAGCATGTCCAACAGCTCTGGGTTTAACATAGCTTTATATGTTAGGCAGAGATCTCCTCAGAGTAGGCGATATGCTATAGAGCAAAGTTGGAGTTTTTTGAGACAGTCAGTGTAGGGCATCTGTTTAAGGTCAGTAATCCTCTTTATGAGGTACTTCTGTGGCCTTTCAAGCTGCTGCAGATGTCTTGTGCGGTACATTCCAAAAGAGGTGTTGTACTCTATAATGGGTCTAATGAGTGCCGAGTAGAGGGGAACAATGACCTCTTTTTTCCTGGATGAGAACTCTTTTGTGATGAGGTGTGCCACATAGAAGGATTTCCTGACTACTGTGGCAATGTGATTATCAAAGGAGAGACTACTGTCCACCTGGGTCCCAAGGTCTTTTATCACACATTCAGCATTAAGTAGACTCCCGTTTATATGTAGTTCATGGGTACAGAGTTTTTACCAAAGGTGATGACAATGCACTTTTGGCACCGAGCTTGATGCCATGCCTCTGACATCGGGCATCTGTCTCAGTGAGGCCCTTCTGTAGGATGTCCACATCATTTGGGGACTTGACTATGGCTCTTAGTTTGCATTCATCTGCAAACTTCGTTAGCCATAGGCCTTCTGTGTTAGCCTGTACTTCAGAGAAGTAGATACCAAACAGGAGAGGCCCAGCACTTAACCCTGTGGTACTCCACTTGTCGCTGGTTTGAAGACAGATTTGGAGTCTGCAACTTTCACAGTGTGGGTTCTGTCAGTGAGCCAGTTGGCAACCCATCTTGTAATGTAGGTATTTATACCTAGTTTAGTGAGTTTAGCTATAATTCCAGAATGGGGGATGGTGTTGAAAGCCTTGGTGAGGTCAAGATAGGCTGTGTGAGCCACCTTACCCTCGTCTACAACTTTGGTGACTGGCAGTATCTGAAGGTTGCCTTCCTCTTTGTTGATCATTCAACTAACAATTCTTGGTAGTTGAATGCAACACAGCAGAACAAAAGCAATGCATATAAATATATATTCCCTCTCGTGGGAGTGAGATAGCATTATCACCAAGTATAGGTTGAATAAGGAGAAGGTAACAGTCAGCTGTCTATCAGGTGCTAGAATTTGACACATAACACATGCACTCAGGTCACTACACAACAAGTATAAGTATGACTCTGTCACTGTCCATGTGGGTGTGAATGACCTGAGACACACCTCCCTGGACTACATGAAAAGAGACATGAGGGAGCTCTCTGATTATGTGGCCCAGGCAGATATGACTCCAGCAATGAGCAGGGTCCTATCATTGCCCAGAATTATACCACAGTACAAGCAGAAAAAGATTGACTTCTACATTTGGCTAAGTTTCTGGTGTCATACTAAGGGGCTTCAGTATCTGTCTGCTTGGGATGATATGAGTGACAAACCTCATTGCTTTACCAGAGATGGCCTGCGTCTGCACCCCAGGGTTTCTTGAAACTGGCTAAGGCTCTTGCCACCCCTATAGTGCAAATTTAGATGATGTTTCAAAGACCAAATTACCATCATAACAGCTATAAGTAAATGAAATCTGAGGGTCTTGCTGCTCAATGCTTGAAGTCTAAATCTCAAGATGCACTTGCTCAAAACAGTCCTCAAAATGGAGAACATTGACATTTTTGCTGTAATGGAGACCTGGTTAAAAGCAGCAGAAAGCACCCCAGCACTATCAGGCTGTAACTCATTCCACACCTTTCAGCCCCAAAACATGGACCGGAGCTCCAAAGGTGATGGTGTATCCATATTCATAAAGGATATGCACATCTCTGGACTAGTAGCCCAGCATAACACATCTGAGACACTTCAGGTACAACTAACATTGGGTAAGATGCCCATTCAGGTCGTAGCCTGCTATAGGTCCCCAGCCATGTCCCAAGACTCTCACGCCACATTCCTAAGCACCATGGAAACTATAAGGGTCCAACCCAACACTCTCATACTAGATGACTTCAACTGCCCCTCCATCAAATGGGAGAACTACTCATGCACCAATTACACTGGCCCAACACTTCCTGGAATTCATCAATTCCAATGCCTTAGACCATTCTTACCCCCACTAAAGGAAGCAACATCCTTGACCTGGTTATTACTAACATGGGCAACTGTTGCTCTACACCAATAGTCAGTTCCTCCCTGGTTAGATCCAACGACAAACTTATCATCATGAAAAGCCACATCTCACCCACACCCCTCACAAAGGCAACCACCATGAAAAACTTCTCCAAAGCTGACTTTGGGCTCCTAAAAACAGAGGTGGCTAACTTCATGGCACCCATGTCAATGGAAAATAGATGCATGACTGCCAAATCATACACTGATGCACTGTACAAACACATACATAAATGCATGGAACTAGCCATACCCAACAGAACCAAGATGCTCTCCTCCAAAAAAAGGAAGTCAATCTGGTGGTCCCCTGCTATTAATAAACTCTACAATAGAAGGGAAAACTGTTGGAGAAAAAGCTGAAGTGCCAAGACTGGAAAAACTTCCTTATTAGTCTCAACAAAAAGTTGAGATCTCTCATCAAAACCTCTAAAGCCAGCTATGAAGGCAGAATTGGGGTAGACACTACAAACAATCACAAAGCCTTCCATAGTCATATCAAGAATCTCCATGGTAATACCCAGGCTTGCTCTGAGTTACTGCACGATGGTACCTCCCATACTGAGCCAACAGATATTGCCAACATCCTGGCTGACAGATTCAGTGCCGACTTTATCCCCCCTCAAAGGGCCAATCACAATACCAGAGGAATGCCAGGCAGCCGTCATTACTGCAGCACAGGTTAAAGCTGCATTGTCCAAGCCCAAGAAAACAGCTTCAATGGGACCTGACAATATCCCTGGATGTGTTCTACATGAACTACAAGGTGAAATGTTACCACATATGTATGCCCTGTTCAATCACAGCCTCGCCTCAGGCTTTGTCCCTACCAAATGGCACACTGCTACAGTCATCCCTCTCCATAAAGGTGGAGTGACTACACAGACCCTGGGAATTATCACCTCATTAGCCTGACAAGTCTGATATGTAAGGCTATGGAGTGCATTATCATGGAACTAATTAACAAGGAAATAAGGAATCTCCAAACTCTAGATCTCACTCAATTTGTTTCTGTGAAAAGTAGATCATGCCTGCTCAACCTGATTGACTTATCTGAGTTAGTCACCAGAGCTGTGGATGAGGACAAGGCAGTTCATACATCCTACCTTGATCTGGCCAAGGCCTTTGATACAATTCCCCACTCAGGAATTATTAACGCACCAAACTAGGCATCAACCCCTATATCACTAGGTGGGTTGCAAATTGGCTCACAGATAGAACCCACAGTGTGAAAGTAGCGGACTCTGAGTGGAGTCCCACAGGGATTGGTCCTGGGTCCTCTCCTGTTTGGCATCTACTTCTCAGAAGTCCAGGCCAACACGGAGGAACTCTGTCTGACCAAGTTCACAGATGACTGCAAGCTGGGAGCCATTATTAACTCCCCAAGTGATGAAGACATCCTACAGAAAGGCCTCACTGAGACCAATGACTGGTGTCAAAACTATGACCTTAAGCTTAATGCCAAAACATGTGTTGTCATCCACTTTGGGAAAAACTCAGTTTCCACTAATTACCTCATCAGTGGGAGCCCACTGAACACTGAAGGCGTTAAAAGAGATCTGGGGACACAGGTTGACAGCAACCTCTCCTTCGACCACCACATTGCCACTGTGGTCAGAAAGTCATTCTATGTAGCACATCTCATTAGCAAGGGTTTTGCATCCAGGAAGAAAGAGGTCATCATCTCCCTCTACTGCTCCTTCATTATGCCAGTCATCGAGTATAATGCCCCATTTGGCAAGTACTTCACTAGACACATGCACCAGCTGCGAAGGCCACAAAAGTACCTCATGAAGAGGATCCTAGGCTTTAAACACATGTCCTATATGGACAGACTCAAAAAACTCCTTCTACGTGGCACACCTCATCACAGAAGTTTTCTCATCCAGAAAAAAAAAGGTCATCCCCTCTACTTATCACTCATTAGACCCATTATAGAGTACAACACCCCTTTTGGTATGTACCTCACAAGACATCTACAACAACTGGAAAGGCCGCAGAAATACCTCACAAAGAAGATTACCAGTTTCAAACAGGTGACCTACATATACCGTCTCAAAAAAATCCAGCTTTACTCTATCGCATATCACCTACTCAGAGGTGATCTCTGCCTAACATACAATGCTATGTCAAACCCAGAGCTGTTG
>NC_056726.1:1699358406-1699398406 GCF_019279795.1 Protopterus annectens | reverse complement strand
TCTCGCCACATTATTATGCCTTTCAGTATACAGTCCTACTGCCATTAGAATGTCACAACCAGCAACAAGGTGTGCAACTGTTTCCAATTCTGTTTTACAAAACCTACATTTGTTTGTTTCTCCCACTTGTTCAATGAACTTTGGAAACCAACATCTCCATAGCCCACTATCTTGGGCCACCAATATTAACCTTTCATCTCTTGGTTTAAATTTGCCTCTCCTTAACCATTCCTGCATTCATTCCTGATCAACATGAGGCTCTTCAGGAAGTTTTCTATACTCGCAACTATATTTATGCTTTATCCACATTTCTGGCCTTCTCATCTGGTCCTTCACCTTATATTCTTTCTTTTGTTTTTTGGCAAATTCAGTTGCTGCCTTGCATTTATCCACTTGTGTTTTGATTTCCATTCCTGCTTGATGCCGATATGCTTCTGCTAGATTAAGCAATGAAGTCATCTTAGCTTTATTCTCCTCATGTTTCAAAACTTTTACTGTCTGGGTCTTGTGAAGTCAGCAGATATGTGTGGAGTCCCACTATTGCAGATCTATACATTTAATCAATTTCAAGGACGCCCATACTTCCTTCAGAACGGGGAATATATAATCTTGGTATGCACTGCTTTTTATAAATCATTTGGTGGGCATGAAGCATCCTTCTTGTTTTCCTGTTTATTCTATCCAACACATTTTTAGGTCAGTCAGTCACTCCAAAACTGTAAGTTAGGACAGGAAGAGCAAATTGGTTTATGGCTTGGATTTTATTCTTAGAAGTCAACACTGTTTTCAGGGTTAATTTAAGTCTTCTAAAGTACTCCTTACTCATTTTTTTTGCATTTGTTCATGTTTTATTGTTGATTCTTCATCAGTTCCCAAATATTTATACACTCCCTCTTGCTCAAGTTCTTTTATATCACATTCTTGTCCCAAACCGATGTTTTCTTGGTGCTGCAGTTTCCTGCTTTAAATGTTGCTTTTGCACATTTATTAAGACCGAATGACATTCTTATATCATCTGAAAAAGTTTTGACAACTTGCAGTTGTGCTTTCAGTTCCTCATCTGATGAGTTATACAATTTTAAATCGACAACAAGAAAATGAGAAGTCTTTACACTTTGTTGTTTTCTACTAGCCAAATTATTGCCATGACCTAAGCTGTTAAGTATACAGCTTAAAGGGTTAAGGGCAAGGCAGAATAACAGCGGTGCAGAGAGTCACCATGGAATTTTTATCCCTGGTATAATAATTTGTCCTTTATCATGGGTTCATTGCAAAGTGGCTTCCCACTGTTTCATGGTCACTGTAATATAGTCAGTGTAGGGTGTAGCTTATACATTTCAAGTATTGTTTTTATCCATGAATGTGGGATAATATCAACATTTTTGTACTAAATCTATGCCATACTTAAATTCCTCGCCTTTTTACAGTTCTCCACTCTGACTTAATTTAACAAGAAATGAACCTTTGTTCTATATGACTTTCTTTTATTGCCTTTTGTTCTACTGCCATAATTGAGTTTTCTTCTAAATGACTATAAACTCTGTTGGTATCAATTCCCATGTATAGTTTATATGTCATCAGAAGTCAAGTTATTGGTATATAATTGTTAGTGAAGCTTGCATGTTCACTCTTAAGTAGGAGCATTGCTTTTCTTTTTGTTATACAGGTTGGTGTCTGTTCGGGGTGCACATACAAATTATTCTAACTCATGGCTAAATTGTGCAAAGATGTTAATACTTTTAACCAGAGCATAGGTACTTCATCTGGGTCTGGGGTTTTCAATTAGAGGCTTTGCTTAACTTTGTTTCAATCTCTCTGGTCGTTACTTCTTCCCATTTCATATCCTGCACCATTAAACTTGTTATTCTTTCTTTCACTTCTATCCATTTAGCATCTTTGTTATGTTCTGCAGGATCTTCATAGATTCTTCTCCAAAATGTATCTATTTCTTTTTTTGGTGGTCTTTCAGTTCCTTTTACCTTATTTCCCCATTCTCTATAAAAATGTTTTTGAGTCATCAATAAATTGCTTATTTTGTACTTTTCCTTTATATTTGTCTAAGTATCTTCTAAGTTTTTTGTCTGTGCAGAGATTTTTAGTTTACTATTTGTGATAGTGCATGATACATCCTTATCTCTTCTAATAACGAGCATTGCATTTATCACGTCTTTCTGAGTATTTTTGTTGATCTCTTCCCTCTTCTTCTTCTTCTTTCGGTTTTTCTCGGTTAGGGGTGACCACAATGGATCACCTGTCCGCTCATGATTGGCAGTGGAGTTTTACAGTGTTGAGTTGCCAGCCCGGCGTCCAACCTTCCACAGCAGGCACACATACACACACACACACACACACACACACACACACACACACATACACAAACACATGCGCAGGGCCACTCATAGGGCCAATTTAGAGTATCCAATCCACCTACAGCATGTCTGTGGGATGTGGGAGGAAACCGAAGCACCCGGAGGAAACCCACATGACCACAGGGAGGACATGCAGACTCCACACAAAAGGCACCCCAGTCGAGGATCTAACCAGAGAACGTCTTGCTGTGAGGTGGCAACACTAACCGCTGCACCACCGTGGCCACCCTGATCTCTTCTCTTTTCTATACTGTAATAGTGACACTTCTTGTCTTTATTGCCTTATGGTGTTCTCTATTCAATACTTCCATAAATCTACTAGATACTTCCATGAATATATATATATATATATATATATATATATATATATATATATATATATATATGTATATGAGTATGTCTATATATAGTCTCTGCTGTTTTTAATTTCTCTAAACCTTTTGGGTTTCTAATACCATGGTGGGAATGGATGCCATTACTAAATCAAAGGATGAATAAAGTCCATGAAATTAGTATTATTTCACTCTTTGATGTTAGCCAAAAGTGCTCTTTGCAACACCTGCAATGTGCCCAGTAATGCATCCTTCTGCAATTCATACGGTGTTACATGAATTGGTAACATATCTAAATATAATTCTAAATTATTTTTTATAAGATCAGTTGCTCCTCCTACTATTGGAACTGCCTGGGTATCTTTCTTTCACAAGTGTCTTGTTTCTGTCTGCAGATCAAGGTATTTAATGACTTTGTGTTTCACTGTATGCAAGACAATGTAGACACTAGGTGTGGCAATTTCAATGATCAAGGCTACTTTTGTCTTCTTTTTTAGGACCACTATATCCTGTTTTCTAGCATCTATCCTTTGAAATATTGGTTTTGGGTGATCCCATATGATATAAACTTCATCATTTTCTGTGATTCTTTGTAGCTCATGTTTCCAGCGTTTCTTAGCCACTTCGATATCATAACGTTTGCACACTGTCCAGCGTAACAGTCTCGCCATATTATTATGCCTTTCAGTATACAGTCCCTCTGCATCGCAACCAGCAACAAGGTGTGTGACTGTTTCCAATTCGGTTTTACAAAACCTACATATGTCTGTTTCTCCCACATTTTCAATGGACTTTGTAAACCAGTGTGTACGTAGCCCACTATCTTGGGCTGCCAATATTAACTTTTCATTTCTTGATGTTAATTCACCTCTCCTTAACCATTCCTGTGTTCATTCTTGATCAACTTGAGGCTCTTCCAGAAATTTTCTATACTTGCAACTATATTTATGTTTTTTCCACATTTCTTGCCTTCTCATCTGATCCTTCACCTTATATTTTTTCTTTTCTTTTTTAGCACATTCAGTTGCTGCGTGCTTTTTATCTACTTCTGGTTTGATTTCCATTCCTGCTTGACATTGATATGCTTCTGCTAAATTAAGCAGAGATGTCATCTTAGATTTATTCTCCTCATGTTTCAAAACTTTCACGTCACTATGAAACTCCTGCACATAAGGCAATTGCACAGCCAAAAACCTTACAATGAAAACACAAAACCACAGCCAGCAGACAGGACGAACTATATAATTTTAATATCACACCAACAAGTGAAACATACTGGCTTTGGCTTAAACAGAAAAAAAGCCTTCCTCAGTGTTAACTTTAACATATATTTTCAGTGCTTAAATACACATAGCTTGTGTTCAGCAACGCTATCATTGGTTCATCAATTAAAGATGTTCATTTAATTATCCATTTTTTCTCTTTAGAGTCAAGCAAGCCCTGCCAACCCCCTTTATTTCATCTATTCCCTATGATTCTGTCAATATTGGTGAATCTAAAATTAGCTGAAGTATGATTAATAGTTTGTTTAAAAAGAGCATTAGTGCATTTTTTAGTCCTAATCATGCTAAGATGTTAAGAAATACATATACGTAGGGGTCTGGATGTCTGACCAACATAAAATGCATGGCATGCACACGTGGCTAAAGAAATAAGCCAATCAGAACCACAATTGGCAAGGAAATGAATGTTATGGACCTGACCAGTGTTAATACTAGTAAATTATTTAGTTTTGTTAATCAACCTGCATTGTGTACAATGTCCGCATGGTAGACATTCTGTAAATAGACCCCCTGTCATGGTCCTCTGCCCCTTGTCCCTAGTAGTCTTGTCTTTGCATTTATAATGACTTAGTTGGGCACCCATATTCTTACCTCTTCTGAAGGAGAACTTACATCTATCTTGTAAAATTGATGGTAGATCATCATCTGCCCTTAAAATATTCCAGTGTCTCTGCACCATATTTAACAAGATCCCTGTATTACAGCCATAGGTGGTAACCAACTGAAGGATATTATTAGAATCTGTCCATCTGTCCTTATAACTGAGAGTCTCATGCCTATCCATCTGAGAAATCCAACTGCTGGCAGTTAGAACATGGCCCATAGGATACCCTCCATTCTGGAGTCTGATGGTAAGATCGTCCCTGTATTGTATGAAATCATCAGGCCTGGAGCATATCATTTTCATCCTAAGGTAGTGGGACTTTGGTATATTCCGGCATATGTGGGATGGATGAAAACTGGAGGCATGGAGAAGGAAATTGTATTGGGGATATTTCCTATAAACTTGGGTTGCCAAAGTGTCATCAGCATTCCTAGTCACTATCACATCCAAAAAAGTGATGTGTTGTAAGTGGAAAGTAGCTGTAAAAGTCAAACCCAACTTATTCTCATTGAGATATTTAACAAATTACCTCAAATACATTTCATCACTTCTCCACACCATCCAGCAATCATCCAAGAATCTCCTCCAGATGTCAATTTCATCCAAAAAGATGTTATGCGCAGGATCATACATGAATGATTCCTCCCCATATGCCATGAATAATTCAGCATAAATGGGAGCAAAAGAATCCCGTATCGTTGTCCCCTTAGTTTACCAAAAGCATTGGTCCCCATAGAAGAAAACATTTTTAGTTAAAACATACTCAGCAAGCCTGATGATAAAGGTATTCATACCAGGGCGATATAAACCAGACCTCCCAAGCCAGTACTCAAGGGCCTCCAAACCCGCCAAATGGAGTATATTGGTATAGAGGGCTGCAACATCCAAGGTGCAGAGTAGCCAACTTGGTTCCAATTGGCTGTCAGCAAGGATCTGAAGAAACTCAGTGGTATCCCGAAGTCTAGACTGAACACAACTCAATAAAGGTTTGAGTTTCAAAGTAAGATATTGTCAAAGCGGTTCAGTGATAGAACCCCTCCCTGAGACAATCAGCCCTGCAGGAGGATTTTGTGGATCCTTATGGATTTTAGGGAGAAAATAGGTATATTGATTCCAGGGATCCTGTATAGTCAAATGTTTGCACTCATATTCTGAAATAATCCCTTCTTCCAAGGCTTCCCTCAAAAATGTATCAATTTCTCTCTTATATCTATATGTAGGATCTAAAGGCATTCTCATAAAATATCTGGCATCATCCAATTGTCTCAGGGCCTCACTATTGCACTGTTCCCAGTTCATCACCACTACTGCTCCACCCTTGTCAGCAGCCAATATCACCAAATCCTTGTTATTAACCAAACCTGTGAGTGCCATTTGTTCCAATTTAGAAAGATTATTGGGTTTGGGCAGATTGTCCCTAAAATTAGAATGGAGGTCCTTAAGTACGGTGGTCTGAAACATTAATACATGTGGATGCATAGAGGGATTGAATTTAGATGTATGACATACAAAACCCTCATGTTTATTCTCACCATCAGAATCCTTAAAAAACATTCAAAGATTTAATAACCTACAGAAAGCCATCACATCTTGTGCCAGTCGATCTTCCAGCACAAAAAAAACAGGAATAAAATTTAAACCTCTATTAATCACTTTTATTTTAATATCAGACAGCCATACATTGGAAATGTTAAGAACATTGTTAGCAAAATTCAAATCTGTGTCATCAATTCCAATATTGTCTTCATGTTTGTTTTTCTGGTGTTTTCTGCCCTCCCAATCTGCCTCAGTCTAAAGGGTGGGACCTTTTAGACACAGGTGACTCCCCCAAATGCTGTGTATCAAGATCTGTATTGGATGATGTCTCATCACCTGAAGTTTCATGGTTCGAACTGAAGCAACCTGATCTCTTTAAAATGGGCTTATGTCTTTTACGTTTCCCTCCCATTTTGTCCACATCACTAAATCTCACCTGTTTCCTGTTATTAGAAAACTGTGTTCCCCTCTCATAATCAGTAACATCTCGCTGAAACTTCTTAACTTTCTTAGTCTTTAAATATTGTTCAACATTTTGCAAATCTTTAGATAATGTATCTAAACAAGTTTGATATGTAGATTCAGTCTCAAACTTTTGTGCCATTTCACATAATTTGACCACTTCAACCATTTCTGACTCTATGGTCCTCTCATAATAGCCCAATAACACCCTGACAAAATCCATAAAGGCCTGTTGTTGGACATTGATCCAATCATCCATGAGGTCTGTGTCAATTTTAGCAACCATAGGTTGCAAACGCACCCTCAAGCTTCTAGGGGCCAAATTTTTAACTAAATAGGCCTTAAAAAGTTTGGCAAGCCAAACATTACTTCTTAGTGTTCTCATAGATTTAGTTAGGAGCTGGAAATGATTTTCACAATTTATTGCCCCTGAGTTCAATATGGCTTCCTGCCCACCTGGTCCCTCCCTACTCAAACCAAAAATAGCCAGGTCATCTTTATCTGCTGATAAACCCTTAACTAATTTGGTCAATTCCATAATAATTACCAAAATGAGTGTCCCCAAGATACAAATATAAATATTCAAATGCTGAACCAGGACAACCCCTCAGATGTAAATATAAATACTGAATGACTCTGATCGAAAGTTATAAAAAACAGTGTAGCATCCAAAAAAATCTTTTTGTAGGTAGTTGACCATACATCAGTCCCAACACCATTCACAAATTGTACCACACCTCAACTGAACCACACAATGGCCTCTATTCAGAGCTCCATATATAAAGCTGCATTCAGGTATTCATGGTTCAAAGCTTGAAAGCTCAAATTATAACTATAGCTTGCCTCAATTCAACAACTCAGAGCGATAATCAACCATACCCTAGCTACATTTGGATCCTGTTAGTTCAGCAGATATGTGTGGAGTCCCACGATTGCAGATCTATACATGTAATTAATTTCAAGGAGGACTATGCCTCCTTCGGAACAGGGAAATATATAATCTTGATATACACTGATTTTAATAAATCATTTGGTGAGCATGAAACATCCTTCTTGTTTTAATATCCAATCTGTCCAACACTTTTTGGGGCCAGTCATTCACTCCAAAACTATAAGTTAGGAGACGAAGAGCAAATTGATATATGGCTTGGCTCTTGTTCCTGGATGTCAATGCTGTTTTCAGGATTAATTTAAGTCTTCTAAAGTACTCCTTACTGAGCTTTATTTGCATTTGTTCATGTTTTATTAGTGATCCTTCATCAATTCCCAAATATTTATGCACTCCCTCTTGCTAAAGTTCTTTTATATCGCATTCTTGTCCCAAATTGATGTTTTTCTGATGCTGCAGTTTTCCTTATTTAAAGGTTGCTTTTGCAAGACTAAATGACATTCCAAAATCATATGAAAAAGTTTTGACAACCTGCAGCTGTGGTTTCAGTTCCTCATCTGATGAGCTATATAGTTTGAAATCATCGACAAAGAGAAATTGAGAAGTCATTAGACTTTGATGTTTTCTAGAAGCCAAACTGTAGCCATGGCCTAAGCTGTTAATTAAGCAGCTTAATGGATTAATGCCCAGACAGAATAGCAACGGTGACAGAGAGTCACACTGGAATATCCCCCTTTGGATTTTTATCATGTCTTAATTACATAGTGGTCTGGCACTGTTTCATGGTTACTGTAATGTAGTTTATCAGTGTATAGTGTATCTTATACATTTTTAAGCACTATTTATCCATGAATGTCGGATACTATCACATGCTTTTTTGTAGTCAGTCCATGCCATACTTAGATTATTCCCCTTCTTACAGTTCTCTGCTATGACTTTATTTAACAACAAATGATCCTTTGTTCCATCTGACTTTCTTTTATTGCCCTTTTGCTGTACTGCCATAATTGAGTTTTTTTCTTAATGACTATAAACTTTGATGATGTCAATTCCCATGTATAATTTATACATTGTTGGAAGACAAGTTGTTGGTCTATAATTTTTAGGGTAGCTTGCAGGTTCATTCTTAAGTAAGAACATTGTTTTTCCTGTTGTTAACCAGTGTGGTGTCTGTTTGGGGTGTGCATATAAATAGTTTTTACTCATGGCTAGATCCTTGTGCAAAGAAGTTAGTACTTTAAGCCAAAAGTTTGGTACTGCATCTAGGCCTGGAGTTTCCAGTTAAAGGCTTTCCTTAACTTTGTTTTAATCTCTCTGGCTGTTATTTCATCCCAATTCATATCCTGTACCTTTGAACTTCTTATTCTTTCCTTTATTTCTAGCCATTTAGCATCTTTGTTATGTTCCACAGGGTCTTCATAGATACTTCTCCAAAATGTATCTACTTCCTCTTTTTTGGCGGTTTTACCTTATTTCCCAATTCTCTATAAAACTTTTTGGGTCATCAATAAATTGCTTACTTTGTGCATTTCCCTTATATTTATCTATTTATCTTTGTATCTTCTAAGTTTTTCTGCCTGTTTTGAAATTTTTAGTTTGTTATCTCCAATAGTGCATAATAAATCCTGGTCTGTTCTAATACTGCATATTGCTTTTATCACATCTATCTTTCTTAGTATTTTTTGTTGATCTGTTCCCTCTTCTATAATCTTCTAACAATGACACTTTTTGTCTTAGCTGCTTTATAGTTTTCTCTATTCGATATTTCCATGATGGTATTCACTTTCGTCCCCTCTTTTCTCTCGCTACCTTGTGTTCCTGTGGTAGAATTTTATCAGTTATTAATTTAGCAGCACAGTAATATATTCTGTTTGCTTCTGTTATATCACATAGATCTCTATGAACAGTTCTAATTACTGTGTTCATTTGTTTTATCAAGCTTCTGACTTTTGAGGTTTTATTAACCTTCTGCAGTCTATGTCTCTCATTGATCTTGATATATCTGTCTTTGTCTATTAAATCAAGCAACTTTTCTCTTAACTCATTTTCTTCAATACTGAGGACACATCCCTTGTTTTCCGTTTCCTTCGGGCATTCTATAGAAAGTTTTATAGCATCTTCCTTTGGCACATTCTCTTCAATTTCATCTTGTGTCATCTGTTGTTCTGTCATATGGGAACTCACTGGCCTATCACGCCTAAACATTGACTACATCAGAGTTTCCAGTTAAAGGCTTTTCTTAACTTTGTTTCAATCTGTCTGGCTGTTATTTCATCCCAATTCATATCCTGTACCTTTGAACTTCTTATTCTTTCCTTTATTTCTAGCCATTTAGCAGCTTTGTTATGTTCCACAGGGTCTTCATAGATACTTCTCCAAAATGTATCTACTTCCTCTTTTTTGGGGGGCTTTACCTTATTTCCCAATTCTCTACAAAACTTTTTTGGGTCATCAATAAATTGCTTATTTTGTGCATTTCCCATATATTTATCTATTTATCTTTTTATATTCTAAATTTTTCTGCCTGTTTTGAAATTTTTAGTTTGTTATCTCCAATAGTGCATAATAAATCCTGGTCTGTTCTAATACTGCACATTGCTTTTACCACATCTTTCTTAGTATTTTTGTTGATCTGTTCCCTCTTCTATAATCTTCTAACAATGACACTTTTTGTCTTAGCTGCTTTATAGTTTTCTCTATTCGATATTTCCATGATGGTATTCACTTTCGTCCCCTCTTTTCTCTCGCTACCTTGTGTTCCTGTGGTAGAATTTTATCAGTTATTAATTTAGCATCACAGTAATATATTCTGTTTGCTTCTGTTATATCACATAGATCTCTATGAACAGTTCTAATTACTGTGTTCATTTGTTTTATCAAGCTTCTGACTTTTGAGGTTTTATTAACCTTCTGCAGTCTAAGTCTCTCATTGATCTTGATATATCTGTCTTTGTCTATTAAATCAAGCAACTTTTCTCTTAACTCATTTTCTTCCATACTGAGGACACATACCTTGTTTTCCGTTTCCTTCGGGCATTCTATAGAAAGGTCTATAGCATCTTCCTTTGGCACATTCTCTTCAATTTCATCCTGTGTTATCTGTTGTTCTGTCATATGGAAACTCACTGGCCTATCACGCCTCAACATTGACTACATCAGAGTTTCCACAGTTTCCTGTTCCTTTCCTTCCTGTATAGCTTCAAATTAATGTTTATACTGGTTTTCTGCGGAAGACTCCAAAATATCTTGATATGGCACCTGACCAATTGCTTCCTGTTCCACTGGTTTACCCTTAATTTAGATATCCATTGCTCTATCCTGTTCTTGTGCTTTCTGCATTTGATTTTCTACACTGAATCCTTCTCTTTGCAGCTGTTCCATTACCTCAATTTCTATTTCTTTGACATCTCCATTACTAATCTCTTTTTCTACTTTTTCTCTTAGTCTTCTTATTTTTTGTATTGTAAAGTTTTCCATATCCACATTCCTTTGCCTATATTTTTCTTCAAATATCTTTGTTGCTGCTCTTTTTGTATTGGTTAGTTTTGCTTTCTCCTTTGCATAAATATTACACCATATTAAATCTCTTTTCCTTTCCCCTGTTCATATTTCTTCTTCACATGTCTCCTGGTCTTCTTGCTTTTCCTTATTCTGGAGACTCACTCCATCTTGCTGTAATGTAATCTGTTTTAAACCTTCTACATTAAATCCTTCACTTTGCAGGCACTCCATAACTTCAACTTCTATTTCTTTAATTTCTGATTTACTAATCATCTTTTCTACATTACATCTTTGTGCTATTAATCTTTTTATTGTGAAATTTTCTATATCTGGATGCTTTTGACTGTATTTCTCTTCGAATATCTTTGAGACTGCCTTCTCTATATTAGTTAACTCAACTTTTCTCCTTTGCATAAATATTGTACCATATGAAATGTCTCTTTCTTTCTGATGTCCATATTTCTTTTTTTATGCTTTTCAAATATCTCTATGTTTTGCTGTTTATATTTTCTCACTTTCTCAGAGGCTTCATTTTCCAAAGAGATCAAAGTTTCTTGATCTATATACTGTTTTTCAAAACTCTGTTGTATTAATGAACACAGATTTTTATGTGAAGCTTGTGACAGTTTTTCCTGCAGAAGTATTTTTCTTTCCTCTAATTTCTCTCTTAATCATTTTGTATATCTGTGTCTGGAAATTCTGGGCTTTTTACTTAATAGTAACAATACATCATTTTCTTTCTTATCCTCAATAGTCCACTCTATCGTCTTTATGGCTTTTCTTTGGCCAATCAATTTTTGCCATTTTTTGGACTGCTGCTTCCTTCTACAACAGGGGGATCATCCTCCCCCTGAGCCTGGCCTGATGCCATTGTAGGAATGTTTCCGTATCTTGAGGATTCTACAGTCATTTTTTCCACTCCTGGCACCAGTGCGCCTACCAGGATTGGGCTCTTTTTTATCCTGGATTCATAGGTTCATAGGTAGGTACTAGGCTATCAGCCCAAGGGTCTATGTAAGCCTAGCCAACAAGGTTCCCTGGCTTACGCCACCCAAGAAAGTTATTTTCCTGTGCCACTGTCGAGCAGAGACATAGAAGTGATCCCCATGGTGTATTTCCTATTTCCCATCCACTCATCAAGATTTTACTTGAAGAGTGCTAATGAAGAACTTTGCTTGACATAGATGGGTAGCCTGTTCCAGAGTATGCAAAGTCTCTGGGACAGGAATCTATCCCTCCAGCATGTCCTGTTTATTGTGGTGACAAGGTTTAGGTCTCTAGAGCATGTAGCTCAGAGGGATTGGGATTTCTTTAGGTGTAGCATGTCTAACAGCTCTCGGCTTGACATACCTTTATATGTTACGCAGAGATCACTTCAGAGTAGGTGATATGGAGTAAAGCTGTAGTTTTTTGAGGTGGTCAGTGTAGGGAATTTGTTTGAGGTCATTAATCCTCTTTGTGAGGTACTTCTGTGGCCCTTCCAGCTGCTGCAGATGTCTTGTGAGGTACATTCCTAAAGGGGCATTATACTCTATAATGGGTCTAATGAGTGTCGTGTAGAGGGCAACAATGACCTCTGTTTTCCTGGATGAGAACCCTTTTATGATGAGGTGTGCCATGCAGAAGGACTTCCTGACTACTGTGGCAATGTGACTATCAAAGGAGAGACTACTGTCCACCTGGGTCCCAAGATCTCTTATCACACATTCGGTGTTAAGTAGATTGCTGCCTATGTGGTATTTCATGAGTACAGAGCTTTTACCAAAGGGAATAACACTGCACTTTTTGGCATTGAGCTTGAGGCCATGGCTCTGACACCAGGCATCTGTCTCAGCGAGGCCCTTCTGTAGGATGTCCACATCATTTGGGGACTTGACTATGGCTTCTAGTTTGCAGTCACCTGCGAACTTCATTAGCCAGAAATCTTCTGTGTTAGCCTGTACTTCAGAGAAGTAGATACCAAACAGGAGAGGTCCCAGGACTGAACCCTGTGGTACTCCACTTATCACTGGTTTTAGGTCAGATTTGGAGTCTGCAACTTTTACAGTGTGGGTTCTGTCAATGAGCCAGTTGGCAACCCATCTTGTGACATAGGGATTTATACCTAGTTTAGTGAGTTTAGCTATAATTCCAGAATGGGTGATGATGTCAAAAGCCTTGGCAAGGTCAAGACAGGCTGTGTGAACCACCTTACCCTCATCTACGCCTTTGGTGACTGCCTCAAAGAAGTCGATCAGGTTCAGGAGGCAATATCTGCCTTTCACAAACCTGAACTGGGTGAGATCCAGAGTTTGGAGGTTACCAATGACTTTGTTTATGAGTTCCATGATGATACGTTCCAGGCTCGTCAGACTAATAGGTTGATAGTTCCCGGGATCAGTGGTGGCCCCCCCTTTGTGGAGTGGGATAACTGTTGCTGTGCGCCATTCAGTGGGCGCAAAGCCTGATGTGAGGATATTATTGAACATGGTGCTTAAGTGGGGAGCTAGTTCATTCTGAAGTTTGTGTAAAACGCAGCCTGGGATGTTGTCCGGTCCCATGGATGCTGTGTTTTTGGCTTTAGAGAGTGCAGCTTTTACCTGCATAATTGTGATTACAGGGACTCTGAATTTTCCTGTATAGATATGGGCCCTTTAGGGGGTGAGAGGGGCGTAAAGTTAGCACTGAACCTATCTGCCAGGATGTTGGCAATATCAGTTGGTTCTGTAATTGTCTTGCCTTTGTGCTGTAACTCGGAGCAGATCTGTGTGTTGCCATCAAGATTCTTGACATAACTATAGAATGCTTTGTGGTTGTCCTTGGAATTAGTGGTGATTTTGTTTTTGTAGCTAGCTTTGCAGGATCTTATAAAGGATCTCAGCTTCTTACTGAGGCTGACCAGGGAGCTCCTCCACTCATGGGATTTTACTCTCTTTTGCAACAGTTTCTTCCTTCTGTTATACAGTTTTTTTTATGGCAGGGGACCACCAGATTGGCATCCTTTTTTTGGAGGAGAGCATCTTGGTTCTGTTTGGGATAGCACGATCCATGCACTCGTGTAAGTGCTTATAGAGTGCATTTGTGTAGGCTTCAGCAGTTGTAACTGTATTGTCCATCTGCATGGGTGTCATGAAGTTCATCACTTCTGTCTTAAGAAGCATGAAGTTGGCTTTGGATTAATTTTTTACTGTGGTTTCCTTAATGGGGGGTGGGGGCAGGGTGTGGATATCAAGGATGATTAGCTTATGGTCAGATCGGACCAACTAGGAGTTGACTTCATGTGTGGAACACTAGTCACTCATGTTGGTAATGACTAGGTCTAGGATATTGTTGCCCCTGTTGGGGGTGTAGATAAGTTGATCCAGGGCATTGGAGTTTATGAATTCCAGAAAGCATTGAGCTAATGAGTTGGTACATGAGTAGTTTTCCCAGTTAATGGTGGGGTAGTTGAAGTTACCCATTATTAGGGTGTTTGGTTGAACCCTAATACTTTCCAGTACATCAAGAAAAGAGGAGTGGGAATCCTGGGGCATGGTGTGGGATCTGTAGCAAGCTACAATTTTGATTGCAGTTTTGCCCAGAGTTAGTTGCACTTGGATAACCTCGGATGCATTATGCTGAGCAACTAGCCTGGAGGTGTGGATATCCTTAATGTATATGGACACACCTCTGCCTTTGGTGTTTGGTCCAGGTTACATGGCCGAAAAGTGTGGTATGAGTTATAGCCTGGTAGTGCAAGGGTGCTCTCTGCAGCCTTGAACCAGGTCTCAGTCACTGCACAGATATCGATGTTCTCCATTTTAAGGAGTGCCTCGAGTGAGTGCATTTCGAGATTTAGACTTCTAGCATCGAGTAGCATTACCCTCAGTTTTTGTTTACCTGTTCCTGTTATGGTGGTGAATTTGTTATTTGAAACTTGCCTAAAAAAGGCACTATAGGGGCAGCAAGAGCCTTAGCCAGTATCCAGAATCCCAGGGGTGACAGGTGCAGGCCATCTGTGCCCAAGCATTGTGGTCTGTCGACCATGTCATCCCAAGCAGACAGATACTGGATCCCCTTAGAATGACACCAGAAGCTTAGCCAATTGTTGAAGTCAATCATTTTGTCCTTGCACTGTGGTATCATTCTGGGCGATGGCAGAATGCTACTCAGGGATAGTGTCATACCTGCCTGGGCTACAAGATCAGAGAGCTCTTCCATGTCTCTTTTCATGTAGTCCAGGGAGGTACGTCTCAGGTCATTCACACCAACATGGACAATGACAGAGTCATATTTGTACTTGTTGTGGAGTGACCTGAGTGCGTGGGTTATGTGGCGGATCTTGGCACATGACAGGCAGCTGACAGTAACCTTCTCCTTGTTTAGCCTGGTAAGTGGGACATCAGTGTGCCTGACTATAGAGTCACCTATGACTAGTGTGTTGGGTGCATTGTTTAGCCTTATTGGCTGTGGTTGAATGGCACACGGGGGGTGGAGGTTGCTTGCCTTTCTGCTTTGGAGGTCTCTGTTGCTTAGACAGATTATTATTGAGAGCCTCTGCGAATGGTTTTGTGTTACTATGTGTGGATTTTGGTGCTGTAGATTTAGTGAGACTATGTAATGAGTGTGGTGTGGTGCAAATGTTTACCTTCTCCTCATGACTGTCAAGTTCAGTCTTGGTTAGAGAGAGCTTTACCTCCAGTTTGGCTACATAAGTGCATCTTTCACAGGTTGTAGTGTTGGGTGGTAGGAGGAGAGGGTTGTCTGTGTTCATGATGCAATTTCTACATTGACTCAAGATGCCCAAATTCATCAAATAGACAGGAGAGAACACTGGGAACTGACTCTTGGACATGCCTGTATAAAAAACTATTTTCCTCTAGATAAGTGAGGAAAGTGAGTACAAGAGCTGCTTTTCTCTAAGCAAGTGAGAAAAGGGTCTTGTGCACCCAGCTTTTTTTTTATTTTTGATTTACTAATGTCCATGATATATGCTATATAAATACAGTCTATATATCAGTGTCACTTGGCGAGATTTTGTGAAAAACAGCGTCCACATTTTGAAGGTACTCACCAAGACTTGAGGATGAATTCAATTTCAGCACTATCAGCATTACTGCTCTCCTTTGCTTGTTGACTTTTCATCTGTCCGCCAGGACCCCTTCATCTCTCCATTATGTGTGTGCGTGTGTGTTTACATATCACTAGCAGCCACTGGATACTTTATGCTATGAGAATACGAGAACTATCACACATCCAAATTTTCAAAACTTATCAAGTAATGTCATATGCATGCAGAAAGAAATGAGTAAGTGACAGAAGACACTGTATTTGTCTGAAACCCTATACACTATAGTATAAGCTGAATCTACAAAGAACCAATCATATTGCGTGTGTGTGTGTATGTGTGTGTGTGTGTGTGTGTGTGTGTGTGTCTACGTGTGTGTGTGTGTGTGTGTGTGTGTGTGTGTGTGTGTGTGTGTGTGTTTGTTTATACATATGACTAGCCTCTATGGAATACATTCCATGGTGGTACAGCGGTAGCATTGTTACCTCACAGCAAGAGGTTCTCCCATTCGATTCTCGGCTTGGGAGTGCCTTCTGTGTGGAGTCTGCATGTCCTTCCCATGGTTGGGTAGCGTTCGAATGACATGTATGTGTAAATGGGCGTGCCTTCGTCGAAGTTCGGGCATCGAGCTGGCACCTCGGCATTTCGTAAAAAAAAAAAAAAAATCTACTGCCAATCATTAGCAGACCGGAATTCCACTGTGGCTACCCCTTACCGGGAAAAAGGCGAAAGACAAACAACAACTAGCTGCTATGGAATACTATACATTCTAATTGTCTAATGCTCTACTCACTATAGAATAGGCTGAATCTACACAGAACCAATCATATTTGGATTATGGAGCAAATCATATAAGAAAAGTAGGTCAAAGCAGACTGACCAGAGGATTACATTCTCTATGACAATAAACAGTAGATGGGTTAAGAACATTGTTTTTCATTCAAACTTTGTATTGCAAGTATTACATTCTCTGTGATAATAAGCTTCAGACTGGGTAAGAATATTGGTTTTTGTTCATACTTTGTATTGCAAGCAGTATATTCTCTGTGATAATAAGCTGCAGACTGGTTAAGAATATTGTTTTTTGTTCATACATTGTACTGCTCATCCTATTTGATTTTCTGTGCTGATATTGTCAAATATTGCTTAAAGTTAAACACAAACTCCCTTTAAAATATTCAAAAAGTTCAAGTAAAACTGGCTTTTGTATTTTCTACTGAATCTGCAGTTATTTATAGTTTCTCTCATCTGTTTGTTTTTCCTTTCTAGTGTTCCCATGGGCTTCAGCAGTATGGATAATTGTGGCATTGATAAAATCCATGTAACCCTCAAAAGATCTCAGTGGACGATAATGAAGAAACATTTCACCCGTTTTTGTTTTCCCTCATTAACTATAGCAATTCTCTTGCATAGAATATGTATCACTTTTATGCTGGGACTATCATTGCTTTCAGTCTAACAATGTTGAATATGAATAGAAATGGGAGCTGCAATAACAGCATTGCAAACTATAGCACAGAGCTGATAAAATATTACAATGGTACAGCTGCCAAAAATGTGATAAAGCAGGGGTAAAATGAATTAGATTTGGTCACTATGGATAAGTGATGTAAAAACTAAAGACCGGTATATTTTCTCTTACAAAAATTTCCATCAAGATGTGTAACTATCAAATGTACAAGAAATTACATCAAATGGCATAGCAAATAACCACACATGATCACAGGATACATTACAGCAATTTTACTAAAGCATACAAAACATCTGTTCAGTAGAAAGTCATGGGCATTCAGAATCACCGTATAGCTGAAACATCTGATGTTCTTAAGGGTCATTTACATATATCCTATATGCCTTTAATAGAAGAGGTTTGAGGAATCGCACAGTGGACATTCTAGCTTGGCTAGAATTTTCTTTTAGTTTTTACTGATTGTATTTCTTTTTATTCATTGTTTTAGGGTTAGGAACCACTCAACACCAGCACTCCAGAACACCCATGTGGGGGGCTTAATTGTGTAATGCAATAGGAATCATTTCTACAGAGAAATGTTTAGTGTAAATTTCTCCGAAGAACCACAGTTCCAGGCAGCACAGCTAAGATAGCGCTTCTGAAACAAAGCTTCTTCTATTTGACACAATCTTTGTACATTTGCATGGATCATTGATTTACACAAATGTATAACAACTTTATAAAGTAACTTTCTAAAGCTTACCTAATGATAATCACATCCAGTTTGTCTTTCTACTGTCCTTGTCTAAAGTATTTGTTGACATTTGAGATCTGGCTTTTGAAAAAAAAGGATGGGGTTCATGTTGGAATGCACTACAATACTAGTTATTGAGTTGTTGCGATGCATGAGATAAGAACCCACATTTAAACAGCATGATAGGAAGGAAACATGAGTGTCAAAGAAGGCAGGAGTATGGCATTGAATTGAGAAAGATGGCTACAATGAACATGATACCCTGACCTCATGTAGAAAATGGGAAAAAGGGGACTGATGATGATGATGATAGGGAGGAAACTGGTAATGCTGTGCATGGCTCACATTGCCGAAATTCCCATTATTCATTGGTAAAGTGGTATTTATAAAGTTTTTGCTTTACAGCTTGCTTTTCATGTTAGAGTAAATACCTTTAAGAACATATTAACTGTAGAAAGCTATACAATGTAATTATTTTGTAACAACTGAATATAAATAGTTACATAATATACTGTTAGTGGTGATCCGGATGAATCAAACACTTATTTTAAACACTAGTTTCTCTGTGAATTCAGTTGCTCCTATGTTTCGCATCAACACTTGCACTTAATAAATATTTTCTTTTGCTTGCATCATCTCTTATCTCATTGTGTTGCATGTGGATTCCTTTGCAATTAAACATGGATGATAGTGATTTTTATACTTTTCAGTTAAGTGTTGTATAACTGTCTCAGCTCCACTTCTACTGAGAGATTGTTTGGTGTTGAAACCTGTGGTGTTACAGCATGAGATGTGGATATTAAGGAGATTTTTCTAAACCTGCAGACCCATTTGAAGAAGCATTCATCTCTAAACATAATACAAATTCTGATGCTGCTGTTTTTTGAATTGTTAAAGAACTTAGAAAAGGCAGCTTAAAAATTGACTGTTATAAAGACATACCAGAAATCCCCTAATAACAACAGAAATAAGAATTTCTGATACAACTCATAGAGAAAAAACTCCAAAATCCAGAATCGGAGACAGTGATGATATCTTTGCATCAAGATGCTGCAGATTTATTAAGAGGTTGATTTCCATGTTACCAACAGTGTGTACAAATTGTAATACAGGAGGAAGTTTCACTCATAGGATCAACAACTTTTAAGGCAATTAATCTTTTTAATCTTTCAAAAATAGCTAACTAAATATATAAATAAATAACTGAGACTGAAATTATCTATTAAAAAGGGGCTGATGTTCATCACCAGCCAAAGGGTTAAGGTGGTAGGCACTCCAGTTTCATTTTAAATCCTTGAAAGACAATGGAAACAGAAAGTTCAAACTCCGAACTAAATAACATCACAAAGAGTCACCTCCATTTAATCTAGTATCAGGTACTCCCTGTTCCTATCAACCATCTAATTCAATCTAAAAGAGATCAGAAAATCCATATTTCCCTAAGGCAAATGATGGAAATTCAACTACCATCCTGCTCCATTACAGATGGATGAAGTGAAAAAGAGGGCAGGAGGTTGGTGTAGTAGGCAAGGTGTCTACCTTGCAGACACAAGGTGCCAGGTTTGATTTTCACGTGGGATAATTGGCTAGGCTTAAAATGACCCCTGAGGGCAGTTAGCCTAGTACTAACTGATGAACAATGAACCAAAAGGTGATTTTGGATCGGAAACCACCACCAATTTGTTCAGGTTTCTAGTTTCAGTACTAGGAGCATTACAATAAATCCCAAGAGTATATAAAATAAATCATTATGCTTACACTTATGAATTAATGTTAAGTCTCCCCCTGCAAATCTATCATTAATAATGAATAAGGAAAGGCTTTTAAATCTTTTCATATAATACAAATGTCTAACTAGATTTGTCTTGCAAAGGTTTTCAAATTCTTTCAAGCCTATTAATAGACTAATAATTGTAAATAAAAGCAGAGGCCATCTATGCAATGGTCTTGTTAAAGATTTTTAAACTGTAGTAATACCATAGCTTCCCTACTAATGACAGGCCTTAGTATACACTTTAACTCAAGGTAGCATTTTCTTAAAACTTCCAATAGATGCAGACAAAATGACAAGTTCTCATCAACCACTAAATCCAGGTCTCTCTAACATCCCTTGCTTCTTCCAAAATTGCATTACTGATAGCATAATGATAGCACTTGCTTTGTTTACCGGCTTAAAATAGTTGTCATTTATAGGTGTTTAAAGCCATATTATAAGACTAAGGCCATAGAACAAGCTAGTCCAACCCATTTTGCAAATTTTGTTGATCTACTTTTGTAACAACAGACCTTATTTTCTCACTTAGTAGTTCTTTATCATGCCTCTCAAAAAACTTACATAAGATACAAGAAATGTTTATGAATATATAATTATCAGGAGATGTCTTATGTCTGCTTTTAGGAATAAGCACCACTGTGGTACTCCTTCAAAAGTAAATGATATAATGCTTTTTAAAACGTTGTTGAAAGAAAAACAGTAACCACTAACACTATCGACTATATTAGTAAAAGGTATCCATTAAGTCCATTAAGTCCATTAGGTTCCTTTGCAGTAGATGTTTGAATAACTTCCAACACCTTCTCTGCATTAATATTTACAGTAATTTCTGCACATGGTTCATTATCTTCAAATAAAATACTATCACCTAATATACTTCCAGATTATGAAGAAGTGAAGACTTTTTCCTGAAAGGGCGTAAGCAGCTGATTGGTCTCAATAACAGAACAATATTTTGTAAATATGTTAAAACAGTGCTAATTCATTTTCTACTGCCTCACATGCATTAAAGGCCTTCTTGTAATTAATTTTATGAACTCTATGCTAATTCTTCCTGTTTGTATAATTTTCAAAGTTTGTCAATCAACACTGAAGTCTAAAATTTCATTTTGGGGATGAAAATTAATAATATATTTATCTATAAGTTCATGTATGACTTTGTAAAATAATCTCCAACAATCAGAGATTTACAAATGAATCACTGGATCTTTCCATTTCCATTTCTTTAAAATTGCATTCATTTAAAAAATTCTGCTCTATAAAAAGCTGTTTGCACATTACAAGATAAAGAGAAAAAAATAGAAAAACAAATATCCCCCAGACAAGACAGAGGTAGTTGGAGCCATTATTTTCTGGTTCAAAAGAGCAGAAAGAAAAGTCAATCTTTTCATTAACCTATACCACACCAGAATATTATTATTTCTTGCAAGTTCATTAACAATTTGAGTGCATCCACAAATACAGCTTAAATTCATAATTTCACCAAAAGTATTAGACTATGAAAGCAGATTACACCATCTATCAACAGTAGGATCATTCAAATCCCCAGCAGCAATATTAAACTTAACATCAAATACAATTTCAGGCTTATTAAACATGTCCAACTCTCTTTTATTTTGATTTTGAGGTGGTAGAATAGACCATTCCTAAGAATGGAATACTTTCATTTTTATGTTAATACTACAGAGTTCAGAGTCCAAGCCTTTATGTATTAAAGGGGTCTGCAGTCATTTTTTTCAAACATAGACACACAATGTGTCTATAATATCAAGGACATCTTAATATTGGAACACCAACTCTCCATAATCAACACCAAATCAAAATCATCCTTCTTCTTTCGGCTGTTCCCTTTAGGGGTCGCCACAGCGGATCATCTGTTTCCATTTCTTCCTGTCTTCTGCATCATGCTGTTTCACACCAACCGCCTGCATGTCCTCTCTCACCACATCCATAAACCTTATCTTAGGCCTTCCTCTTTTCCTCTTACCTGGCAGCTCCATCCTTAGCATCCTTTTCCCAGTATACCCAGCATCCCTCCTGAGCACATGTCCAAACCAACGCAATCTTGCCTCTCTTGCTTTGTCTCCAAACTGTCCAACCTGAGCTGACCCTCTAATATACTGATTCCTAATCCTGTCCATCCTAGTCACACCCAGTGCAAATCTTAACATCTTTAACTCTGCCACATCCAGCTCCGACTCCTGCCTTTTCGTCAATGCCACCATCTAAAACCCATATAACATGACTGGTCTCACTACCCTCTTGAAGACCTTCCCTTTCACTCTTACTGGTACTCGTCTGTCACAAATCACTCCTGACACTCTTCTCCACCCATTCCACCCTGCCTGTACTCTCTTCTTCACCTCTCTTCCACACTCACCATTACTATGAACTGTTGATCCCAAGTACTTAAATTCATCCACCTTTACCAACTATACTCCCTGCATCCTCACCATTTCTCTACCCTCCCTCACATTTACACACATATATTATGTTTTAGCCCTGCTAACCTTCATTCCTCTCCTCTCTAAAACCTATCTCCACCTCTCCAGGGTCTCCTCAACCTAGTCCCTACCTCACTACATATCACAATGTCATCTGCAAACATTGTAGTCCACGTGGCCTCCTGTCTGATCTCATCTGTCAACCTGTCCATCACCACTGCAAATAAGAAAGGGCTCAGAGCTAATCCTTGATGTAATCCCACCTCCACCTTAAACGTATCTCTCACTCCCACCGCAGTCCTCACCAGTGTCACACTACCCTCGTACATATCCTGTACCACTCTTACATACTTCTCTGCCACTCCTGACTTCCTCATACAATACCACAACTCCTCTCTAGGCACCCTGTCATATGCTTTCTCTAAGTCCACAAAGACACAATGCAACTCCTTCTGATCTTCTCTGTATTTTTCCAACAACACTCTCAGAGCAAACATTGCATCTGTAGTCCTCTTTCCTGACATGAAACCATACTGCTGATCACTAATCATCACCTACCTTCTTAACCTAGCTTACACTACTCTTTCTCATAACTTCATGCTGTGACTGAACAATTTTCTCCATCTGTAGTTACTGCAGCTCTGCACATCACCCTTATTCTTAAAGATAGGTACCAAAACACTTTTTC
The DNA here is from genome assembly GCF_019279795.1 of Protopterus annectens. NCBI lineage: Eukaryota > Metazoa > Chordata > Ceratodontiformes > Protopteridae > Protopterus > Protopterus annectens. The sequence continues at coordinate 1,699,375,294 of NC_056726.1, read as the reverse complement.
TCCACTCCTCAGGCATCCTCTGACTTTCCAAAATTTCATTAAATAATCTGGTTAAAAATTCCACTGCCATTTCACCTAAGCACCTTCATGCTTCCACTGGTATGTCATCTAGGCCAACAGCCTTTCCATTCTTCATCCTTTTCATAGCTGTCCTTATTTCCTCCTTGCTAATCTGTTCACTTCCTGATTCACTATCCCCACATCATCCAACCTTCTCTCTCTCTCATTCTCTTCATTCATGAGCCCTTCAAAGTATTCTTTCCATCTACTCAATACACTTTCCTCACTTGTGAGTATGTTTCCCTCACTGTCCTTTATCACCCTTACCTGCTGCACATCTTTCCCAGTTCTGTCCCACTGTCTAGCCAATTGGTACAGGTCCTTTTCTCCCTCTGTCATTTCCAATCTCTTATACAACTCTCCATATGCCTTACCCTTAGCCTTCACCACCACTCTCTTTGCCATGCGTCTCATCTCCTTATACTCATGTTTACTTTTTTCATCTCTGTGACAATCCCACTTCTTCGCCAGCCTCTTCCTCTGTATACTCTCCTGTACTTCCTCATTCCACCACCAGGTCTCCTTGTCCTCCTTCCTCTGTCCAGATGTCACACCAAGTACCTTTCTAGCAGTCTCCCCTACTAGCTCTGCTGTAGTTACCCAGCTATTCGGTAACTCTTCCCTGGCTCCCAGTGCCTGTCTTAACTCTTCCCTGAACTCCACCTCACAATCACCTTTTTTTAACTTTCACCATTTAATCCTTGGCACTGCTTTCACACTCCTCCTCCTCCTCTTCTTGATCACCAACATCATCCTACAGACCATCATTCTATGCTGCTTAACTACACTTTCCCCTGTCACCATTTTACAGTCTCCAATCTCCTTCAGACTGGCCCTCCTACATAGGATATAATCCACCTGTGTGCATCTTCCTCATCAAATCAAAATCATCCTTAAGGATTCTATATTCAAAAATGGGAGTTCATTGTTTACACTCCTAGTATTAATCATCAGAAATGAAGGAAAATTCTTTTTTGTCCACATGGATATCATCAGCAACTGTTTCTCTAAAAGTCTTTTTATTACTTTGATTATTTTCCAGTAAGAATCAATTCCCAATATAGCTGAGATGTAATCTATCCACACAAAAAAAAAACTTTAGTATTATTATCATATTCTTCCATACATGTACCACCAAGCACTCTCTCTTGATGAGGTTAGCAAAGTTTAGAGACACAGTTTTAAGCTTAAATGAAATCATACTGCGGGGATGATATCCATCATTATCAGTCTGAACTCCACAATCTTATTAAGTTTGTTAATCTTACTGAGTTTAAAAAAAAAATCAGGCTCATTGGTGTTCCCCACATCATTAGTACCCCAATAATTATTGCAATTCCATACTTTATATGACATAAAGTAAGCCTTTATAATACAAAACAGATGTATTTCATTGTAATTCCAGGAAAGTAACTGACAGTTATTTTCTCCTGTTAATTCTAGCCAACACATTTGTAATGCCTCTAATCATGAATGGTATCAAAACTAATATTTGGTTGTTAATAGAGGAATAGTTTCTCTCTCCAAACTAAATATCTTATCAGTAGTTTAATGGACATGGGACATTCAAACTTCCTTAATACTGTATGAACCTCCTAGGGCTTTTCTTCACTTTTTTAACCACTTCAAAATTATCTACACCATCATTTTCAGTAACTTTATCACTCAACACTATCTTAGTAACTGAAGTCATAAAATTACTTTTATTGCCTATTTTATCAGAACTTTGTGATTTCAAATTGAGATAAGTAAATTGTCTAATAGTCATACAATTTCCTTTTCTCCTACAATGAGAATCTCTGCTGTGTTCATAATGCATATATTACAAAGAGCTGTTTTGCATTTTATTTATCTCAAAATGTGTGGGGGAGGGGATAATGCCTGAGTTGTTTCATGTGAATTTTTCATTCTGTATTAGTTGAAAAAGTCATTAGTCTTTATGTCCTTGTGCTTAATAACGTTAACTTGAAAAATATGATTGCCACTATCCACTTGTATGCCTTTATTAATCAGAGAGTTATACCCAAAAGTATACTGAACATGGTTAGGAAAACTTGAGTTAGTTAAAGTCTCTTGCTCACAGACAGCATTTTCTTTCAGAAATATTAAGATTTAAACAAATAAAAACATAATAACAATTAATTTAAATAGAAATAAATAGAAATATAAATCAGATTGAGTAAAAAAGAAAAACAATTGATTTAAAAAAAACAGAACAATACAACTATTCACAAGAGTATCCACTTAAACAATGGGGAGTTCTAATAATAAATTTTATAACTTAACAAAATATTATGTATAAAAATCACAACATATTTATTTAATAGTTCTTTAAGATTGTTCCAAATATATGATGAAGTGATTCTGGTGGCTGCTGATCTGATGGTAATAAGTTCCAACTGACAAAATTCTGATGCAATGTTAATAAAGTCATTGAAAGAGGGAGTAGATTAATTTTACCAATTCTTTGTTATAACTTTTCTTTAGATCGACAAGATGCTCCATAAAAATGTATATCTTAATCTTGAAACACAATTAGGTTTTGGGGAATTAAATAAAATTAAGGATTTTGTTAAAGTCAATTTGCCCATAAACCGAGCCTGTAAGAAAAAAAATTATGTTGTCCAAGTAAGGTTTAAGCATAACACAATCAAAGAGCATATGTTGCCAATCGGCTTTAACTCCTAATTTACATCTCCAACAACCCATTTTGTCTTAAATATTAATTCAATTCTATGAGGTCTAACAAAGATAATATGAATAAATTTCCAAGAAAATAATATCCATTTGAGTGAAGAGGTAGTTTGCTTTGATGATAGTATAATTATTTTTTTATCCTCTTAACTTGGAGACTTATTATTCATAAGTGTAAAATAATTCAAAAAATTATCTCTGTTATAATGTATTCCTTTTTTAATCACTTTATATACTTTAGATAAAAGACCTTTCTCAACTGTATTCTGCTGAAAGCAGAAAGATAAGAAATCAATTAATTTAGGAATAGACTTTCTTACAGGTTATTGCATTAATTTAGTCTTGTCTTCCAGGAACTGTCTACAGTCCTGTACATGTAATCACATTTCTTTATCTAAATCATATTTATTTAGTACATAATCAACCAAATGTTATATCAACTGAATGCAACTTTCCTTTGTCCTGGACCTTTGTCTGGCACAGGTTGATTGGTAAAAAAAGCAGTGGCTAACAGGATTGGCTAGATTTCTGTGTTACTAGAATCTTCTGTTTTTTTGTGGCATTTAAACCCCACATTTGAGCTGGTTTAGACTTCCTTGAACGAGGCTCTGCTGAGGTGTATCATCTTTGAGATGTTTTACAAAAAATTCTGAGGCTCCAAGACCAATCTAAGTGCTTTTTCATGTATTTTCACTTATTTTATTGCATTTGCTATCATTTTTATCTGTGCCTTATAGCTAATTTATCACATTTGCACTGTTTTAAAGCAATTTACTGATTAACTGCATTTCATTAGTGTTTAATTGTATTTCATTGCTATTTACTGCAATTCATTACTGTATAACTGCATTTTACTGCATTTCATTACTGTTTAACTGAATTTTTTCATACCGTGAGTTTTTTTTTGGCTGCAAGTGGTTAATATGTGCTTTTCTGTGAGTTTTACTGTGCTCTTAACCTTTAAATTGAGTAGCACCGTCTAGATACAGGTTTGCTACATCCAGAACTGTCTGTTTTACCTTCTGTGTTTCTGGCAGCCATCTTGTGTTTGTCTTCTGTGCTTCTGGCAGCCATCTTGTGTTGGTAGGGGCTTATCTTCTCTGCTGGGGCTAGCAGGTTGGTTAGATTTCTATGTTACTAGAATTTTCTATTTTTTTCTGGTATTTAAACCACAATTTTGAGCTGGTTTGGGCTGGTTTATACATCCTGCACCACAACTGCACTGGGGGTTCCAGCTACAAATTTTACCTTAGTAGGACTTGTGTGATCACATGCTGGTACTTATCTTAGACCTTCCACCCTTCATCCCCTTAGTTCTCTGGCCACTCTCCCTCAGATCCTGACAAATATGCATGGACAATTTCCTATGGCTTCTCCTGTCAGCCTGGTTGATATCGGCATCCTGAGGCAGTGTAGTAACTGCCTCATGTACATGGACAATCCTCCAATACTACCACCTAAGAACACAATTTGTGAGAGATGCACTTACATTAAGAACCTAGAGTCTGTGATCTCTCTCTCACAAGCCAGTATATCTGGAACTAAGAAGGTTGTCAACACAAACATCACACCTCAAACACCTTCCACACCTGCACAGAACACATTGGCATATGCAGAGGTCCTCAACAAAAACATACCCAAACAAAACTGAGACAAAAACACACACAAACTCCACAGCCCACTGCACCACACACCACACATAGTCCACACACCTGTGTCTCATAGCCACTAAGGCCTAACCATAAACCCAACATATCAGTCATAGGATACTCCATTGAGAGATACACAGATGTGCCCCTCACCAGGCTGGGTAAGGAGAAAGTCATGGTTAGTTGTTTGTCAGGTGCCAGAATGCACCATATCACACATGCACTTAAGTCTCTCAACAACAGGTACTGTTATGACACTGTTATAGTCTATGTTGGTGTGAATGACTTGAGACATACCTTCCAGACAACATGAAGAGAGACATGATTGAGCTTGATGAATACATGTCCCAGGCAGGTATGTCCTTAGCCTTAAGAACCATTCTACCATCAACCAGAATGATGCCTCATTACAAACAGAAAATGATTGATGTTAACAATTGGCTTAGTTTCTGGTGTCATTCCAAGGGGATCCAGTACCTGATAGCCTGGGAAAACATGATCGACAGACCACAATGCTTTGCCAGAGATGGCCTGCATCTCTCTTCCTTAGGCTTCAGGCTTCTGGCAATGGCTCATGCCTCTCCCACAGTGCCTTTTTATGCAATGCCATGAGGTCAAAACTACCAGCATGAAAATGTCATCAACATGCAAATTAAAGGTCATGCTGCTAAATGCCAGGAGTCTAAATGAAAGTGCATTTATTGCAAGCATTCTTAACCATGGAAGGTGCTGACATATGTGCAGTCAAAGAGACCTGGTTCAAAGCTGGAAATAGCACCCCAGCCATACCAGGATACTCATTGTATCATACATTCAGACCCCAAACCGTGGGCAGCAAAGCAAAAGGAGGTGAAGTTTCAATATATAGTGAAGACATACACACCTCCAGGCTGGTCAAATAGTATGATGTTCAGAAGACACTCTAGGTGCAGTTAACATTTACAAGAATTCTATTCAAATCAAAGTTAGGTACAGGCCCCCAACTTTGAATAAAGATGCCCACTCCAGCTATCTTGACCTCTTCGAATCTATCAAGATTTAACCCTTTACCCTGATCCTGGGTGACCTTAACTATCCAAACATAGATTGGAAGAACTACTCATGCCAAAACACAAATGCCCAGAGATCATTTGATTTTGTCAAAGCAAATGCCTTGGACCAGCTGGTCGACATCCCTACAAGAGGTGATATCTTAGACATGATATTAACCAACATGAGTAATGACTGAATGATCCATACAGTGTCAACTTCCCTGTTAAGATTCAAACACAAAATGGTCACTTTCAAAGTCACCCCCCCCCCGCCCAGCTAAGATGCAAAAAAAAAAAAAAACTTCCCCCAGAAGGAACTGGCTCAAATGTCTAAACTTACACCAAAGCACTGTATGGACCTTTATATAGCTGCATGGACTCAGGAATACCTGACAGGACAAAATCGTCCTCCTCAAAGAAAAGTAAACCTATTTGGTGGACATCTGCAATAAATAAACTCTATAATAAAAGGAAAAAAATGCTGTCCAGGAACAAGAAGTGCATGTCCCTAATTGGAAACAATCTCTCCTTAGCCTGAACAAGCAAATTAGAGAACGAGCAAAATCCACCAAAGCAAACTTCAAGTCCAAACTGGCCACGTCTACTAAAGACAGTCATAGGGCCTCCTTCACATATGGCTGCAATCTCAAAGGAAGCACTGAGATCTGCTAAGATCTGGTGGCCAAGGATATCTTATACACAAATGCCATAGATATAGCCAACCTGCTGGCAGACAGATTCAGTGACAACTTTACCCATCTGTCCCCCCATCAGTAAATTAGGACATCCACAACACTTGCCCCTGCATGTATCTCTAAAGAGCAAGTCATCACTGCCCTCTCAAAGGCAAAAAATACAGCCTTCATGGGACCTGATAACACCCCAGACTGCATCCTACATGAACTCAATTAGGAACTTCCAGCACCATTATGCGCCCAATTCAACCAAAGCCTGATTGCCAGTTTTGTCCCAGCTGAGTAGAGGATAGCCACTGTCATCCCTTTGCACAAAGGTGGAGCATCCACTGATCCAGGAAATAACAGACCCATCAGCCTAACTAGCCTGATCTGCAATACCATGGAACAGATTATCATGGACCTCATTAACAAGGACATTGGCAACCTGCAAACACTCAATCCCATACAGTTTGGTTTTGTCAAGTTGAGGTCATGCCTGTTAAACCTGGCCAACCTCTTTGAGACAGTTACCAAAGCCATGGACAAGAGGAAGACAGTGCATACCACCTACCTTGACCTGGTCAAAGCCTTCAATACTATTTCCCACTCGGGCATAATAGATAAACTGTCTCAACTAGGCATCAATCCATAGTTACCAGATGGGTAGCAAACTGGCTCACTGATTAGAGCTCACCTAGTCCAAATAGGGGAAGCCACCTCAAGCAGTAGACCTGTAACAAGCTGTATACACCAGGGATGGATCTTGAAGTCTCTGTTGTTTGGGATATAATTTTCTGAGGTGCAGGCTAAAGCCAATGGGCTATGGTTGACCAAGTTTGCAGATGATTGCAAGCTGGATGCTGTCATCAATTCCCCTAGTGATGTGAAAATCTTCCAACAGGGTCTCACCCAAACAAATGGCTGGTGCCAGAAACATGGCCTCAGTACAATGCATCATTATCCCCTTTGGGGAGAGTGATGTCCCTACAAATGATCTCATTGATAACAAGGTCCTAAGCATGCAAACAGGCATGAGGGACTTTTGCACCCAGGTTGATAACAACCTGACTTTTAGCCACCATTTTTCCTCTATTGTACAGAAGGCAGGCTTTCTACATGGCCCACATCATTAGGAAGGGTATCTCATCGAGGGAAAAGGAGGTTGTAGCATCCCTGCATTCTTCCCTTATAAGATCTATTATTGAGTAAAATGGCCTTTTCTGCATTTACCTCACAAAGCACATGCAGCAGCTGGAGAAACCACAGAGGTTCCTCAGCATGATAATCCAGGGCCTCAAACATTTACCATACAAAGATAGGCTAAAATCCCTGTCCTTCGACTCAGTCTCATATAGAACTCCTCAGAGGTGACCTCTATCTGGCATAGAAAGCAATCTCAGACCCCACATTGATGGGACTGCTGCATATCTGCAAGTCAAGCTCCACTTGAGTAACCCACACACGTGACCTAAACCTGGCCTGTTACATCAACAGGACTTGTTGGTAGGACAGATTTGTGTCCCAGAGACTTCCCATTCTGTGGAATAGACTCTGTCTCCATGTCAAGCAGAGTACCTCATTATCTCTTTTTAAGCACAACCTGGATAATTGGATGGGGAACAGAAAATACACCTCATGGGATTCCACCTGTGTCCCTGCTGGAAAAGGGCATCAGGTGCTGACTAGTCAGACCATGGGCTAAATTCTTGGCTAGGCTATTAAGGACCTCAGGGCCAATAGCCTGGCAACTTCCTATGATCCTGTGAAACCAATATAACAAGTTATTTTCTTTAAAAGAAAACATTGTGTGATAAAAGTGAAAATGTTACTGCTAGTATAAGCTACTGGAAAAATAAGAAAAATATGGTTTAGACATTAGATTGATGTAAATATAATTTCTTAAGGTATTCATTATAATGGATAGATAAGTAGAACTGATAGCTGTAATAGTATTATTTGAAAAGTTCTGTTTTAATAATGAAAGTAAACCATTATTTAAAATTGAATTATGGTTTAAATCTTTAAAAGAAATAGTTTATAATACTAAATTTTTTGGATCTCTTTCCATATAGCAGTGCAATGATTATTTGCCCAGAATATTGCAGTCTTAATGACTGAATCTAATGAATATAGCTCTAAGTCTGGTAAACCAATACCACCTAAAGCACATCTCTAGTATGATGAATTAAAGCTAGTCTAGGCTTATTAGGAAACCATAAAAAATTAGCATCAAGGAATTAAATTTGTATACATTTTTGGTGGTGGTAATGATCATGATTGTATAATATATAATATTTTTTGGAAAATTAATCATTTTAATTATGGAAAGTCTCTCTTTCATAGTGAAGATATATTTGTTCCAATTATTTACTAGGTTATTTATTAAAGGTAAACTATTATACTTTAGAGTTGTTATATCATTAATATTGTCAGTAATAATTATCCCTAAATTATTTTTTTCTTGAACTATATAGTTAGTAAAAGATTTATCAATATGCTAAATGTTAAAAATTATGAGTACATTTTTTTGTTTTGCCATCACTGAAACTAAGGACAGATTACTTTTGAAAGATTTTCCTTAATTTAAAGACAGTTGGAAGCGAGCAATGGCATTCATTTAATAGAATATCATCTGCAAACAGCTGAATCTTAAACAATGAATTTTTCCCTTTTTGAATAAATTTTATGTTTGAATTTGATCTTATAAAATTAGTAAATGGCTCTATGACTAAACTAGATAGTAAAGATGCGAGAGGATATCATTGCTTGGTCCCTTTAGAAATCTTAATTGACTCTGAAGTATGAGTAATTATTTTAATATATACGTGAGAGTTTTCATAAAATTAATAAGATGTATAAAGTTGCTTGAGAAGTTACTTTCTTTTAATACTAATAACAGATAATTCTAGCTTACAGAGTCAAAATCACTGTCAGTATCTGAACTTATTGATGTTAGGTTGTCTTTTGTTTTGGTTGCATAATCAGTTAATGTCAATATTTTTTTAATGTTATAATATGAATTCCTGTTTAATATGAATCCAGTTTGATCACTAATGACCATAGATGGTGGAAACTGTGTTATTCTATTAGCATGAACAACCACAAATAACGTATAAATCTCTATTTAGTAAAGATATTGGTAGGTAAGAGGAACATTTAATAGCATCTTTACCTATTTTTAGAATTGGTGAGACAAGACTATATTTCCAGAAACGGAGAACATTTTCTAAATCTTTAATAACTGAAAGCATTTTAATTAAGATGGAAAAGGCTTCCTTTGGCACTAATTTATGGAGTTCAGGAATGATATCCCCCTCGGATTCTCAAAAGCTTGCATGGAGTGCAAGATCGATGCAGGAGCTCATGCAGGCAATATGTCTGCCGTGCGATCCAGGAACAGCCCACTGGGGCGTGCACGAGTGTTCCTGCATTAATCTTGAATAGACTAAGCCCTGGTATGCAAATCACCCCATTTGCAGGTGAAATCCATGCAAAGGAGGTGATTTTGCAATCCAGGAAGCTTGCAACAGTCTGTGCAAGACTAGTGCTATCTGCAGAAATGTACTCGGTTAGTAACCAAGTACATTTCTGCAAAATCCAAAATGGAGCTATGACAGCTCCAAATAAAGGCTGCATATCATGTAGTAAGCATGCCAATGGCCAAGTATAAGGCCAATGGCATTGCAAACAATACAAAAAATAAAAAAATCAACTTTTATTTTTTTATAGCCGATCTTGGCTGTTTAAACGTAGGGCAGCAGCATGCAAATGGGATCGGGGGAAAGTAATAAAATAAATCTAAAATAAGCATTCTAACTAAAATCAGTATTCTGTCATGCAAGTCAAGGGCAGGCAGAAGACAACCTGGCCAGTGAGTAGTGGTTGCTAAGGGGGGAGGCTCAGTGTGAGACATGTAACTATGCATTAGTAGGCAATCCTATGCAAATGAGGGGAAGGATAGTGAATCCCAGTTTTCCCCAGCATGTGAGTCAAGTCCCAACAGTGTAAGAGTAGGAATAGCTTGGTGCAAGCCTAGAAGGTTGCTGACATCATGGGGGGGTGTCAGGCATACTGTAAGTGGATTGGAGCCTTGTGGCTCGGGTTTACTCCTAGCTTAGCACAGCTAAGCTAAGGGGTGTGTCTTAACTTGCATAGCAGTCTTTACAAAGCCTAAGCAGGTATACGCAATGCGCACCAGGTTTTACTGGAAGGAAAAAAAAAAAGTTAAACAGGAAATAGCAGCAGTGTGCACATTTGAGCACTGTGTTTGTGCGGTGCTCAAATGGGCTTAAACAGGAAGGCAATGGGAAGGGAAAACAGCAGTAGGAAGGTAATCAAGGAGTACTAGCTTAGCTGGCAGGTGAAATGTATCAGAATCAGCCAATTAAACAGGCAGCAGACCAGCCCAGCCCAGAACACTACTATAAACTATACAAACACCTACCCCTCTGGTTTTGACCACACTCTACACCACCGGTGTATACAAGTGGGAAAATTTTAACAAACAAACCTACAAAATGAGAAGGGCTGCAGCAGGCAACATAGAACATGTGCAAGAGGCTGAGAGAGGTGAGGATGCAAGTGCTGCCAATCAACCCACAGTGAGGAGATGGAGAAGACTGTACAGACCCAGGGTAACCTACCAGGGGCTACATGAGCTGGAGATAGTGGAGCACTATAGGGTGAACAGAGACCTCCTACAGCAAATTGTTGAGCTGTGCAGGCTACACCTGACACACTAAATTGACCGAGCTGAACCCATCCAACTGGATACCAAGGTATGTGTAGGCCTAGGAATACTAGCGAAAGATACTCCCAAAGCTCATCTGTGGATATCATGGGGATCTCACAGGCATCAGCATCCAGAGTATTCCACCAGTTCCTGCATGCCATGTCAGCACATGCCAGTGAGCACGTATATGTCCTCAACACCCGTGAGGTGTTGGTCAGCAATATGCATCTCTTCCACCAAATAGCACAATATCCTGAGGTAATGGGTGCTACAGACTGTACGCAGATATGCATCAAAGCACCACCTGGTGATCAGGGTAGGGCCTACATCAACCGCAGAAGAATACCCTCCATCAACTGCCAGGATGTCTGTGATGCCCACGGCATTATAATGAATGTGTGTGCTGGCTGCCCTGGAAGCTATGACGATTCCCACATATGGCATCTGTCACAGTTGTGCCAGTGATTTTCCAATGGTAACATCCCCTACAGTCACCTAGTGGGGGATGCTGGTTACACACTGGAGCAGTGGCTGATGACACCCATCAGAAATGCACACACACCTGAACAAGAACGCCATAATTAGGCACACGCACAGACCAGACATAATAGAGCATGTGTTTGGGATGCTCAAGTCACGGTTCTGCTGTCTGGACACATCCAGTGGACCTTTGCAGTACTCACCAGCTACATGTACCCAAATTGTTATGGTATGTACCATGCTAGACAATATGATCCTGTGGAAACAGCTGCAGCAGGAACAGCATGGGGCAGGGCCACACAGCCTAACACCAATGCCAAGGCCTGCACAGGCACAGAGTGTCATGGAGGAGGAACAACCTGAGCCTGCCCCAGTAGGCAGAAGGAGGTGTGCCAATTATGCCGAGGCCGCAGCAAAGAGACAACGCATAGCACATACACTGACACAGTAGGGACCCAGGGAATGACACCTTTCTTTGACTCGCACATACAGTAAAAGGGATGCCAAACATGACACTACCTGTGCTCAACCATGTATAGGGAGTGTACCATATGCATCCAACATAGGCAGCCTTCCAGCACCATCTGCAAGTCTGGCACACCCTCAAGATAAGTCAATCAACCTACCAATTGCCAAAACGAGTAGAATGTGTCGTTACTTGTATGTATGGTATGGATGTGATCATGCAAAGAAATTGGGTGGCTGAATGTTATGGCAGCAGACAGTAGACACCCAAAGTGGCACCATGACATCTGTAACACTTACTAGAGTCACCATAGTAACCAGTACTACACAGGGTAACAAAACACACTGCAGGAAATGTGCTGAACAACGTGTGTCCATATGACTCACACATGACTGTCATGGCGGTTCACATACCCAACAACAGTCCCAGCTAGCAGGACAGGTGTAAACAAACACAAACAGAGCCTGTTCTATGGCCCCTGAATGATGGCTGTGGTTACCCCCCCCCCCCCCCAGGCCTACACAGACAGACTACAGCAGGTCAGGCAGTGGGATGTTAGTTCTGAAGGGTAGGAAGTCAGACACTAATATGTAGGGCAAAAAAAGCTACATTCTGTAGTACACTGGTATGCCTCTAGTCAGCATGATAGGTAAGAATACAGAATGAAATGGAGTACCTGACATACCAGTACAGTCATTGCAAATGTGTACAAGTGTCAGGTGTGCCCTCCCCATCCAACATAGTAATGTAATAACAGTCAAGTGTGCCCCCAAAAATACTGTATAGAAATGTAATTATAGTCAGGTGTGCCTGCCCCATCCTACATAGAAATGTAGTAACAGGCAGGTGTGCCCCCCCCCCGACTCCTGTGTAGAAATGTAGAAACTGTCAGGTGTGCCTCCCCCCTGCTATGCAGAAATGTAGTAACAGTCAAAGCCAAATGATCGATGGATACCCTGCAGAGACAGCATGCTACCTGTCGATGTACAACACAAAGTTCAGCACTGAAGCACAAACTACCTGGACTCAATCCACACATTCAGTACAGACGGCCATACTGGGCATTATCACACACTTAGAGAAATGAAGGCAATGTCAGTCAACAACATACTGAAAGGTCATACTGGGCATGCTCACACACTTGAACACATGAAGGCCATGTCTGCAAACACCAGTGGACCAGACATATCTGGAAGTTGCAGTTGTTAATGCAGACACTCATCAGTATGCACAACTCATGCCTTGCACACACAGTGGATAGAAATACAGATATATATGTCAGGACAACGCACTATAATAAGCCAAAGGTAGACGTACATAGATGTGTGGAAGAGGGTGACTGTGACAAGGAGCCATCCAGGCCTGTCCCACCTAGCACGCAGCCAAAGGGCATCAAACACATGAGTTGCAGATGTCACTCACTGCAGATACTAGCCACCAGTATCTGTCAGCATTACAGACTATGTGGTGCCCGTGCCAGCTGTGCAACATGACTGTACAAGGAAGTAGTCATCTAGCAGCTGTATACATGCAGCAGTGAAATATGACCCTGTGTGTGCCTGCATGTGGCTTGTCAACCCCTAAATGAATGAGTTATGGCCCATGCGCACATACTGCCCTCCCCATAGCCCTACTATGACAAGCCTGCTGAGATCATCCAATGTGAACTATACTTTTGGGAAAATTGTAGCCCATTAATCTCTACAGTGCGTCCCATAACTGTGTACTGCTGTAGTGTGAGAAACTAGTTAGGTAGAAGTTCTAACCCCAGACTTAGCAACTGTGTGTGTTTGTGTGTGTGTGTGTGTGTGTGTGCGCGTGTCTGACTGTGTAGAGAGCAATGCTTTTTAGGGTACTCACACTCCCTACAATTCATATACTTAACTTTGGCAAGGCTGCTGATGTCATCCACCTAGAAATACACCTCTGGGAAGGTTTTAGCCCAGTAATCTCTGTAACAAGTCCTGTAACTGTGTACTGCTATAGTGTGATAAAGTAGTTAGCTAGGTGTTCTAATTCCAGACATGGCAAGTGTGTGTCTGTCTGTGTAGAGAGCAATGATTTTTAAGGTACTCACACTCCTTATAATTCATATACTCAACATTGGCAAGGCTGCTGATGTCACCCACCTAGAAATACACCTCTGGGAAGGTTGAAGCCCAGTAATCTCTGTAGTGCATGCCATAACTGTGTACTGCTGTGGTGTGATTTAGAACTGTGGTAGGGTTCTATCCCCACCCATGGCAGTTCTCGATGTTTTGTGTGTGTTTCAATGTCTGTGTATGGAGCAATGCATTATAGGTTAGTCACACTCAGTGCATTTCAGATGGCCTACTTTGGCAATCCTGCTGATGTCATTCATTGTGAAATATACCTTTTGGGAAGGAGTGCTCTAGTAATCTCCATGGTGCATTCTATAACAGTTCCATGTTGTAGTGTGATATAGACCTCTGTAAGGGGTTGTATACCACACATGTCAGTTGTGGATGTTTTGTGTGTGTCACTGTTTGTGTGGGGAGCAATGCATTTTAGGCTAGTCACACTGACTACAATTCGAATGTCCTACTTTGGCAATCCTGCTGATGCCATTCATTGTGATATACACCTTTGGGAAAGGACTTCTTCAGTAGTCTCAGTGGGATGTATTGCAACTGCGTAGTGCTGTAATGTACTAAACTAGTTAGATGGGGGTTCCACTCCGAGACATGACAGGTGTGTGTGCGTGTGCATGTGTGTTTGCAACTTGTATCCTGTGTGGAGGTGGTTGTGAGTGTATGCAACCTGTGGCCAATGTGGAGTGGATTTTGCATATTTCCTATATGGTGGCCCTACTATATATCACAATGTCCACCATACAGTGATAACAGATGACAAATAGCTGAGAAGCTGGGGTGCAAGGCCATACCCATACATGTGACATCAAGGCCAGAAAACCACAGTTAGCAACCCCATTATTACCCAGAGCACACTCTCAACCCATGTCTCATACACACACACATGCCCAGGCAACAGTCAATATGTGGGTAGTACACTGCATATTAGCCACTGATAGTAACTGCAGGGTGATAGCAGTGGGTGACAGAAGGCATGGCACCCTGTCCATCTGTCCAATATGCATGTACATGCAGACAGTGCACCTTCCTCATGTTCCCCAATGGACACCTGCAACACCTGTGGTACCATCACATGTGACCCACAAAGGACATACCATGCCTGACAACATGCCCTGTATTGACAGATGCCACTGACACCAGGGGAATGCCGTTAGCATTCTATCAATGTAGGTGCAGGGTAAACCTGCTGCCCATTACCAGTTCCCGCCACAGGTGGGCAAGACTGGCACATCTGATGTTAATCTGTGTTCACAACATGGGCCAGACACCCCAGTTACAGTTCCACATGTCAATGTGCATGCATGTGGGAGATGTGTACATCCCAGACACTGCCCATGTCATGGACTAAGGAACACATACATAGCAAGCAGTGCACAGCATTGGCCACACACAATAGTCACCCAGGTGACTGGATGGGGTATAAAATACCCACCTGTTTGGGCAAACGCAGACAATACAGCCCTGAGCCACAATAGAGACCATTGTCATGTGGCCTGATAACAAGATATAACCATTGCCTAGCCTTGTACAGCCATCTGGCACAGTCGACCACCACACACCAGTGCAGACATGCACCCATGCATGTCAGTTCTGGCACCTTGTGTGTGTTTGTGTGTGTGTGTTGTATGGTGCGTATGTTCACATCTACACTCCCTACAACCCCCATGGGCATACCGAAGCATGCTGTCTGATGTCAGACACCTCCTCATAGCCTTTGCCTATACAACCCCTGTATGACCCGTGTGGTGCATGTGATAGCTGCACACTGATGAGTTGTGGCAATCCCACTACTGATGAGTTGTAATCCTGACCCTGCCAAGTTTGTCAATGTGTGTGCATCCCTGTGAGAGTGAGGCTGTGTTGATGCTGGCACCTGTTCATGTGGATAGGCATGTGTACATCACCTACTATATAACTACCGTATCCCTGTTGCAGATGTCACTCATCATCACATATATGATCTGAGGGCTTCACAGCAGGTAACAGGTGGTGCAGCCAATAACTGCATAGAACTGTGATAACTTGACATATTGTCACGGGTTTAATACCCTATGCTGGTAGGTGTGTGACACAGACATTCTTAGGTTTTACTCTCCCACCCCTCCCTGATTTGTCTTTGCCTCTGTCTACTTCTCCCACTTCCTCACTGGTAGATATGGAGACCTACATCTGCTTTGCTTAGGCAGCAGCATGTGTATTTTAAGTGATGCTCATGATCAGCTGATGGCCGCTGCATGAATTGCAGCCCTCCTCTAGCTGAGTGCATGTGGAACCACTGTGGTAACATTCCCATAGCCAATTGCATAGAAACATACTCCATTATCTAGGAACATCATGTTGGTGTTGGCCCTTTTCATTCACTGTGAGCAGCAACTAGATCTGTTTGGCAAACAGCATCCCAGATTTACCTCTAACAACATACACTGTGGAAACAGGGCAACACACAGGAGGTTGATGTGCCTGACCTGACTACAGACTGTAAGTGCTGCTATACTGCATTTGGCGTACTGTTGGTTTAACAGTGTGTGTGTGGATATGGCTGTCCTACATGTCTCAATATCTGCCATGTCAGTTCCATGTTTAAGGAGGAATCCCCATCTACAGGGTCATCTGCAGACTGGGCAGTGTGTTGTCCCTTTGGTTTCATGTGTTACCCATGGAGCATCTATCTGTGGACTACAGAAGGTAGTGTGAGGATTGCAGTCTGTAGATAGTGAAAACCATGACAGTTACTGGCTTCATATCCCTCGTATATATATGAGGTTATCACAGCAACATGTCATTATTGGCCCTGTGTATGTGCTTCCAGCCACAACTCTGTCAATCTTTGTATATATGTTGTGCATGAAGTGGTGCATATGTGCTGTACACCAGAATTAGTGTCATCATATCTGATAGCAAGCAAGTGAGATATCAGATGCTACACGTTATGTACAGTAGGGGTTATATTTGATGATATAACCTGGACATTCTGTGGATGTTTGT
>NC_056726.1:1699323406-1699353406 GCF_019279795.1 Protopterus annectens | reverse complement strand
AGAACACATGCATATATGGGACAACAGTGGCCATTACAACAGTGTTCTGGTTTTATTGATGGCAATAGGCCACCAATGTGGGAGGATTTTAACATGGCACATGCATAGAATGAAATGTGAATATTTATAAACCAATAGGGCATATGTCTCAACAAATGTTTGGAGTGTACATGTACCCATTGAGGTGTGTAATAAGGTTACTGTTGCACATATGGAGGGGGTGAGAGAGGTCAATTAACAATCAATATATCCCTGTAGTTTTCACAACTTTCTTAGTCGCTGCAGTGATCTGTCCCTTACATGTATTATTACACTAGCCAATGTCCTTACTTTGTACAGTGGTATGTTTGTAGATTAGTATATGCATGGACTGTGTCTTACGTGTAGTGTACACCTCTTACTTGTTATACCTGTTGAGAAAATCATTGTTAACCCTACCTGATTATTTCTACACATACTCCTAGATTCCATGAGTGTAGACAAGTATATACGTGACCTATTTAGTACCTACAGTCAACACCTCTTACCTGTTATACCTGTCGAGTAAATCATTGTTAACACTACCTGACAATTTCTACACCTATTCCCAGATTCCATGCTTGTAGACAAGTACATACGTCACCTGTGTTGTACCTACAGTCTACACCTCTTACCTGTTATAGCTGTGGAGAAAATCTTTGTTAACACTACCTGATAAATACTACACATACTCTAAGATTCCATGTTGATGTTATACACATACCTAGCAATTCATTATTGCACACACTCTGGTCAAGGCTTGACAGAATGCAGGTGTCAATGTGACATATTTTTGAATAGTTATCATACACTTTGGGTGATATGCTACAATGACAGGTTTGTTTCCATATACATTCTCTTTTTTTGTTTAGGTCTGACTATCCATTATATGTCAGTATAAGCTGCCTACATTTCTTGGATGATCACACTGATTTGTCAGGGGGACAGGTTACTGGGCAGCAGATTTGGGCCTTTTATCTGGACATGCTGGACAGATCAGAACAGTTGAGTGTTATGACTATGCATACAGCTTGCTACCTGAACATTCTGCCACAGTCTGTACAGTTGATGGTTATGATTATGCTTACAGCATACTAGCTGAACATTCTAGCAAAGTATGTACAGTTGTTGGGTCTAATTATGCATACAGCTTTCTATCTCAACATTCTCCCACAATCTGTACAGTTGTGGGGTATAATTGTGCATACAACTTACTACCACTCCTGGGATTTGAACCCCTGCTGTGTGTGATAAAAATATTACAGTATACTATGCTATCAGGGAATTGGTATAAAGCATTCCAATGGTTTCTGTCTAAGTCTCCCTCAGTTGTTCTATATGACTGAACTCTTGGGACTTCCAACATTTTTATACTGAACTTCTGACACATTTTAACTGCGTTCAACAATGTGCGAACACTGCTTAATACAACAGTACTATTTATAGAATGCAACACTACAACATATGAAAGCAGGATGTACACAAGCACTCCAGGGGTTATACTTTTATTCACAAGATATTACACCTTTATTTCCATGCAACCTATATGACAGTCTTCCTGCCATATTGTCTGGTTTATTCAGTACATCCCATACACAATACACTTCTTTACTGGTACAACACTTTCCAGAATAGTTATATTTATTTGTTATGACAGCACATGCAGGAATATTACTAACCTGCCTTGTGATGCAGCCTTTGCAGCCTAGCAGCATGGGCTTGCTGGTTTGCAGCCCGCTCAGCTGCAGCTGTCAGAAACATACATTGATATTTAGCCATTACCTATCATAGTATACACACGCTATGCAATCATTACCTGCATAATAGAATGGGTACTTACTCAGTGCTGGGGCCATCTGCTTTGCTTCTTGGATCCACTGGTCCAAGAGATCACCCCTCCACTGCTTCAGGTCAGTATGGTAATGCCTGACCTGCCGACCAGTCCAGGGGATAACAGTGGCACTGGTGAGGTCACCGGTGAGACTGTCCCAGGCCTCCACTTTATACTGAGAGCCCTGGCACTGGCCCTAAAGTAGTCTCTCCTCATGGTGTTTTGCAAGGAGCCACACCATGAATCTAGACTCCTGGGTACCCCAGCATTATGATCTACATTGAGTGCCTTCCCCAACTCCAGCCATTCTGCCTACAGTAGGGAGCTGCAACCAGTTATGGGAATTGTTGGTGCCTGTGGGGTTTAAATACACCTGATTCCCACACTTTCCCATAATTGGATGGTTTTGAAAAGGCTAAGCTATGGGCACACCTGTTTACCTAACATTAGCATTGCTTAAAGGGGCATACCACTGGGAAGATTGAGTTAGCTAGACTGCACATTGCTTACCCCAACTAAGCTGAGCTGTGCAATGCTTAGCATTGCTTAATATTTAATTTGCATTATATTTTCATTTTGGCATTGATTTATTATTTGTTACATGTTATATATGTGTCTGATATCCGTGGTTCATGTGTACATACACTGTATGGGGTCCTGGGGACTTCAACACTTTATTACAATAACACCTCACATCTGGCCTTACTGCAGTACTCCAGTTCACATATTCATGTTATGTAGCAAGTTATACAACATTACAGTGTACAGAGATTCCTTTCACATATTCAGTTTGATTTTCTATGGTGAGGATTTGTTTGATGAAACCTCAATCTTATGCACTGCTATGATGGCTTAGTGGTTAACTGCTGTGACGGTAGTGTACAGGGTCTTGGGTTCAAGACTTGCAGAAGCTGTTTATTTTGTTGCTGGGCAGAACACAGGCTGTTGGATACAGCGTGGTTAAGGCACTTTAAAGCAGTTGTAAGTGTGTTTGCACGGAACTAAGCAGTTCTTACTTCCAGTTACAGTTTCTTACACTCAGCTTCTACTTTGCTTAATCAGAATAGGCAATGCTTACCCCTGCCAAATGCACATAAACACAGTTACTAGTGCTTACATATGCTTACTACTGCTTATTTGTGCTTAAACCTGCTTACTAGTGCATTATTCATTATGACACTGACACTTCACATGTTAATTTTCTGCAGTACTCCAGTTCATAAATATATGTTTTTTAGTGGGTTTTGCAACATAAATATTGGTTATAACGTGCTTTGCCATGTAAAATAGATTGCGCTGCAGTGGGACTTGAACCGGAAATGCCTGCTCATTAGGCAAATGCTCTGCCCACTACACTATTGCTGTTCTGCTTTATTTGCACATATCTTCCTTGTTATCTCCTTCAGATTTTCAAGCTGCTATAACCATAGCTAAGCAATGGGCACACCCGCGCACCCACGGTTAGCTGTTCTCAGATTTTAAAAAGATAAATAAAAGGGTTTCTTCTTTTAATTTATATGTACTGTTGCTGTTGTACACATGGGGAACTGTTGGTGGGAATATAAGGACACCTATGAGTGATCTCACTCATTTTTTAACACTTTCTGCTGTTCTACATTGCATTACAGGGGCATGTTTATTCTGAGAGCTCTGCTCTCAGACATGCCCCCTGCACTTGTACATGCTTTGTGTAAGCCTGGAAGCTCAGGCAGTGCAGCTTCATTATCATGCATGGTGCGCTGCCATCCTTCTCCTACATGGGTGCTTCCATGCAGGACTACATTAGTCCTGCATGGAAGATTAGTGAATCCGGGGGACCATCATTAATAGGAGCCTTATTTGGTTTTAACCTGTTAATTTGAGTTTTAATTTTTGGGAAACTAATCAATTTATCAATTATTTTCATCTGTTCTTTGGTTCATTTGTTACTGATATTATTTCTAATAAATATTTTAATTTCTTCCTGAGACTCTGTTAATGTGTTGTTTTTTGTTAATTGTTTCAAAATGATTTCTAAATTCTTTCAGAATGCCCTTAATTACATTGACCTTTTTCTTTCTCTTATTAGAATATATTTATTTGAAATGTTTGGATCTATTTAAAAATGTTGTAGTATTAGCTGAGTTATGCGTACATTTAGCTTTAACAGTGAACTTTACAATCTTAAACCTTTCTAAACTAATTCTAACCTTATGATTTAAATTTTCTAAATATTTACTATTTAAGCTATTAATTTATTTTGTCATATTGGTATTTGTCATTTGATTATCTAGTTTTAATTTAATTTATTAATATTGTTTCTTGTAACTCAATCAGTTCCTTGTCCCATTGCTTTTTTAGAGCTGTACCAAGACAACATGATACCATATAAATAGGCCTTAAGACAGTCCCAAAGATAAACCTCAGAAATGTTACCTGTATAATTGATTTCAATAAAAGTCAGCATTTCTTTCATATAAAAATCTTTAAAATCTTTCAAGTTAGTTATATAAGCAGGTATGCATCTAATAGGTATATTATTGTTACGTTTAAGTGTCAGCTCAAAAGTTATAGCATTATGATCTGAAAGTGGATACAATATAACTTTAACCTACTTTGTAATAGTTTGCACGGGTTTCTTTCCTGAGTGCTCCCCCCCCCCCAACCTGGGATTCACTGCATAAAGCAATTTCTACCTTCTCCACTGAAGCTGGCTATCTTAACTGAGTAAAACCTCTGGGAAGCAAGAACCTGACCCCCTCCAGCTTTTCAATTGTAATAGGTGAACTACAATTTAGTTTTTGTAAACTGTTGAGGCTTAATGGTGTATGCACAACAACAGTGGAGGATCTAGCCAATTACCACTAGATTGGCGTAAACTGCTTTGAATCAGCCTTACACTCACACAGTGTTCCAGTCCCAAGCATTTACTTTTTAATTTGGTAGAGTAATCTCGCTCCCTCCTTATTGACTACACTTGCTAGTTTACCCCTAGGATACAATTAAACTTAGCCTGAAAATTGGTGTAAAATTATAAAAGAATAAGAATATATAAGAATACATCAAATTAAAGTACAGCCAACAACACTGCTTACATACAATCATACAAACCAAACCAAAAGCCCAAGGTAACTCAGAGTCAGTCCTCACCTTACACTGATAGTTTTCCAGCCCTTCTGCCTGTAGGGGAGGGAATCCAAAAGTTCCTGGTTAATCCTGTCCTGACTGCTCTCTTGTCCAATCTCCCTATCTGCCACTCCCACCCCCACCCCCTGATTATCTTCATTAGTCAGCCCCCTCATAGGGTGCCATTTTTAATCAAACTCTCTACTACCTGACTCACATTCATTTCATCCTGTAGCTGTTGTACATTCCCTACCCCTCTGTTCGTTGTGCCTGCACAGTAAGTAAGTTGCTTTGCATTACTGTCCTCTTATTACTGTTAGCTGCTGATTTATTTGGTTATTACTGTTAACTACTGAGGTATTTGATGGTGTTAAGCTGTAACTGCTATTCAGAACTCCTATGTTTTGAGAGCTAGCTAATGTTCTAATTTACAAACTGCTTGTTTTTTTATCTTGTTTTATGAAGGTAGAGCTTTAATTGTTGAATATCTGGTGTTTGCACAACAACAGTGAAGGGATCTAGCCAATTGCCATTAGATTGGGCTATACTACTTTGAATCAGCCTTACACTCACACAGTGTTCCAGTCCCAAGCATTTACTTTTTAATTTGGTAAAGTAATTTTGCTCCCTCCTTATTGACTACACTTGCTAGTTTACAATTAAACTTAGCCTGAAAATTGGTGTAAAATTAAAAAAGGATAAAACAAATTAAAGTACAGCCAACAACACTGCTTACATACAATCATACAAACCAAACCAAAAGACCAAGTTAACTCTCAGAGTCAGTGTTAGCCCCGCTCCGCTCCCCTCCCTGCCCCAAATGCCACCTGCCCCCACTAGTGCTAAATTTAATCCAGACTTTGCCACTCCCTTGCCACTCTCCTCCTGCTAAGTACCAATCAGCACCTCACACATCATTGAGCAACCCTGCCCCCTTAACCCATTTCCTTCTCTCTCGTTCTTCCGCACCTTGTTAGCACAGTCAGCCATCAAATTTGGCCCGCCCCCCTATCAAAATGCAAACAAGCAAAAAAACACTAATTACCCAAATGCCTACACTGTTTCTATTTTACCATCTCACTGCCTATGAACAAACACTTGACCATGGTATTCACTACTCAAATGGTCAAACAGACACCTGCGACTTCACACATAACACCAAACACTTTACCTTCCCCAGCACACCGAATATACCACCCTCTATAAAATACCACCCCTGTACAGCCACAAAACATAATCCTAAAGACAAAAACTATATAAAGCTTATAAACAAACTCCTAAAGCTCAGAATATCCTGTCACTATAACCTTCTAACACATGGAGACATTCATCCCAACCCTGGCCCACCCACACCCAATAACCTCCACTCCCCTACCACAATCCCCACAGTCAAGCTGCCCATAAATACTCCCACTAGTTCCCTCCTAGCATTTCACCTAAATATTAGATGTATTAACAATAAGATTCCCAACCTACACACCCTCCTAGCAACCCACTCCCCAGACATTATGTGTCTTATGGAAACCTGGCAAAAACCCAGTACTACTGACCATGAGATACTACCTCCAGGATACAATATTCACCAGTTAGACTGTGCTACAAGGAAAGGAGGTGGGATAGCAGTCCTTTACAAAAATACTTTAACCGTTAATAGAGATACCATTCAACCTCCCCAATTCAATAATGCGGAACTCCTCATAACCAAGCTACAAATTAACCAAAACAAACACTTGAATATCATCTGTGCATACATTGCACCAAGCAGCAACCTAAATTCCCTAGAAGATCTCCTTTACTGGTTATCCACTACCTATCCCCAAGAAACCATAGTTCTTGGTGATTTTAACACCGACTGGTACCCCTGCTTATCCGACCCCCCCTCACTCATATAAACTTATCTGGGTTTAAACAGACCATAAACTCTCCCACTAGGATAAACAAACCAACCAACAAGGAAAGTATTCTAGACTGGATCCTACTTAATAACCAACCCCAACTGTACACAGCTGGTACTCTCCCTGATGACCTCAGCGACCATTGTCTAACCTATATCATAAAACATAAGGCAGGAAACCCTCACCAGCCCAAATATAAAACATTTAAAAACAGGAAAAACTTTGATGCTGCTATATTCTAAAATGAATTAAAAGCAGTTGACTGGTCAAAGTAAAAAATCTAACATTAGAGGAGGCCATAGAGCACTTTAACACTAAATTCCTAAATATCCTTGATTCCCATGCTCCAGCACGTACAATAAAAACTAGATCAAATACAGCACCATGGCTCACAAAAGATATCAAAGCTAAAATCAAAACTAGAAACAGAGCCTGGGCCAGCTGGAGAACAACCAAAGCCCCACTTGATCATCTAAAATATCGTCAACTCAGGAATGATACAAAAAAATCTATTTTACTGGATAAAAAAAGCTTCTATCAAAATATCCTACACAAACACCACAACAACCCTCAAAAATTCTAGGCAGGCTTAAATCAACTACTTTGTCCAGGTCACTCCACCACCCCAACCCCAGCTAACTACACCCATAGTTCCCCAGAGACAATAGCTAGCGCCTTTAATAACTTTTTCACTGACACAATCCAATCCCTAGCAAATCAGCTAACCCCCTCTAACTTAAACCACGTGCCTAATCTACCTAATAATCACCTGGAATTTGGCTTCCAACCAATATACACTAGTTTTATCAAAACATACTAAAAAATCTAAAACCTACTACCCTCGCTACTGACCTCCTCCCTGCAGAGTACCTGCAAATAGCTGCAGATGCCATTGCATATCCCATATCTATCCTCATCAACAGAACCTTATCCGAAAATGCTATCCCCTCCCTCTGAAAAATATCTCACTTCATCCCACTCCATAAAGGTGGTAGCTCCTCAGACATATCCAACTATAGACCCATTGCCATTCTTTCCCCACTAGCCAAAATAATGGAGAAATGTGTACACACGCAACTAATGCAATACCTTTCACAGAATAACTTACTATCCAACTCCCAGCATGGTTTCAGGCCATACCACAGCACCACCTCAGCCCTCCTTTCTTTTACTACTGCCATAAACCAAAACAGGAATGACAATAGGCTAACCTCTGCCCTCTTTCTTGACCTATCAAAAGCCTTTGACATGGTCAACCATGAACTTCTCATTCTTTCACTAAAATCTATTTCCCTCAGCAAGCCTACTATCCAGTGGTTCCAGTCCTACCTGACTGGTAGATAGCAGGCAGTACTATGGCAGGGCAAGCTCTCCAGCCAATTACCTCTCACACTTGGTGTCCCTCAAGGGTCCATACTAGGTCCACTACTTTTCTCTATTTTTATCAACAACCTCCACACTGTTATCCCTAAAGCCACCTGCATCCAATACGTAGATGATTCCACTCTCATCTGCTCAGCCACCTCCCCATCCGACTTGCAAATCTTAACCCAAAATACATTTAACACTATCGAGAACTGGCTCACTAATCAATGCCTACTTCTGAATCCCAATAAAACTAAACTTCTCCTCTTCTCTCCCACTAGTAGATCCATCACACTTTCATTCTCTGTCACAGCTAACAATGGTACCACTATTTCCCCAGATAATCACACCAAACTGCTAGGGGTTATCATAGACAATAATCTCAAATTTGAACTACAGGTCAACAAAACCATACAGACCATCAATAAGAAGCTTGGATCACTGTATAGAAACAAAACATTTTTAACCCCACTGGCTAGGACTGCAATTGCCCGATCACACCTACTCTCTACTCTCTTATATGCCTCAACTGTACTCTCAAACCTCAACAAATCTGAAATAAGTAAGCTGTCCCATAGCTAGAATCATATTGCCAGATTCGCCACTGGCTCCACCTATAGAACCCACCACTGCCAGTACCTTAAACAACTAGAGTGGCTAGAATTGCCAGCACACAAAACTTTGTACCACCCTGAGTATACCCCCTCACTTAAAAATATTATTAAGCCATATAGTAACCTAAGATCCCTACGGTCAGCCGATAAACTACTGGTCCAAACCCACAAAGCTAATGACTCTGCTGGTGAATCCCTGTTTGCCAACTTCATTGGCAAAACCTGGAATTCGTTGCCAAACTATATAACCCTACAATTCTCCAAAAGTCTCTTAAAAAAACGCAAACAGTATCTCAAAGTGAATTGGCTATGTCCATGTACCAGCCCTGATTAAGTTATAAACTAAAAGCATATTCTGCAATTATCATAACTTGTAACTACATCACCAAGCTGTGCTTCCAATCTGATGTCTCTTACTTTTAATTCTCTGTCCATGACAATTGTGAGTCCCTACTAGGGAATCACTACTAACCCATTGTATATAATCACTTTGTTTTTATAATTGTTTGCTAACTTCTGTGTACTCTATGTAAGTTTGTCTTTGTGGAGCTTTTCTCCCCGGGCCTCCACTGAAAATGGACATGTATCCAGTTGGACTATCCCGGTAAACAAATGTAAAATAAATAAAATAAATAATAAATAAATACTTAATCTATCTATCTAGTAATTAATTGGAGATATATTATTTATTTATTTTATTTATTTATTTACATTTGTTGACCAGTAATGTTCGACTGGATGCAGGTCAATTTTCAGCGGAGGCCCGGGGAGAAAAGCTCCACAAATTAAAATATTACAGACATAGTTACAGATGAAGAATCCTAGCAATTAAAATATTACATAGTTACAGATGAAGAACATAGCACATTCAGTAGATAACTTGCATCTGTTCTATCCACGAAGTCATAGCAGATATTAACAATTGTTACATAAGAAGTTACTGCCATATAATAAATAGATAGGCATGAAAGTATCAGAGCTTCCTGTAATCAAAAGTAGTTTGTGGGGTGGAAGAGAGGAAGAGGGTAGATGGAGTGGGAGAAGTTAGAGGGGAGAGTTATAAGGGCATAACCAACATGTTTTTAGGTGTGCTTTAAGTAAAGCTTTGAAATAGGTGCATGATGGTAGAGAGGTAATTGTGGGGGGGTGTTCCATAATTTGGCTATAGTGCTGGAGAATAGTGCTTCTCCAGCAGTGTTATTGGCTCTAGTAACCTGTAATTGAATTTTGTTGCTGGATCTTAGTGGTCTGGTGGTGAGATAGGGTTGGAGTAGATACTGGAGGGATGGGACCTTTACAGGATGGTTAACCAGTTTGTGGGCAAGTGCAAGTTGATACCATTGAAGGATGTGAGGGAGTTCTAGCCAGCCTAGTTCAGTAAGTGAGAGACAGTCGTGACTGTGGTAGGATGCCCCGGTGGCGAATTTGGTGATTTTGTTGTAGCAGGTCTTGAGTTTATTTAGATCGCATTGCCTTAGGTTGGTATATATTGGAGAGGCATAAAGTAGGGTGGAGATAAGGTGCGAATTTGCAACTGAAATCCTAGCTGCTTTGGTGAAGAGTTGCTTATTTCTGTATAACGCTCCTAGTTTTTGGTGGACTTTGTTTATGGTCATGGATATGTGAATGCTAAATTTGAGATTGATGTCTATTTCAACTCCTAGCAATTTGGTGTGATCTGTTGGGTGGATAGTGGTGTTGTCTTTTGCTGTGATGTTAAAGTGAGAGTTGTTTTGAGTATATTTGGAATGTTCGAAGATGAGGAGTTTAGTTTTGTTTGGGTTGAATATTAACTGGGCATTGGATAGCCAAGTTTCAACAGAGAAAAAGGCATCCTGTGTGACCTTTTGAAGTTCTGGTAGGGACTGGACTAAGCAGATGATGGTTGAGTCATCTGCATATTGTATGAGTGTGCCATGTTTGGTAATGGTAATAAACCATCCACTAAATGTCCCATCCCTCCAGAATCTACTCCAACCCTATCGCACCACCAGACCACTAAGATCCAGCAACAAAAATCACTTGCAGATCACTAAAGCCAATAACTCTGCTGGTGAAGCACTATTCTCTTGCACCATAGCCAAATTATGGAACTCCCTCCCACCCACAATTACCGCAATACCATCATGCACCCACTTCAAAACTTTACTAAAAGCGCACCTAAAAACAGGCTGGCTATGCCCTTGCAACTCCCACTCTAATATCACCCACCCCATCCAACCATTACCTTTCCTTCCACTCCACTAACTACCTTGATTATAGCAAGCTCAGATGCTCAAAAGCCTAGTACTTATTATACAGCAGGAACTTCTTATTTTATAATTTGTTAATGTCTGTTATGTACTTCACAGATAAAGATTCTAGTTGTCTACTGATGTACTATGTTCTTCATCTGTAAATATGTTGTAAGTAATTGCTATGTTAAATTGTTAATCGCTATGTAATCCAATGTAAATACTGTCTGTTTATTTTAACTGTTCATAGGTTCATAGGTTCATACTAGGCTATCTGCCCTAGGGCATTTATAAGCCTAGCCAGAGTGTTTTGGCTTTTGCCACCCATTTTAAATTAATTTTGCTATGCCCTTGTTTGAGGTTAGTATACTGTGCCTTTGTCTAACAATGACACGGAAGTGATACCCGGGGTAAATCTACGATCCCCCATCCACTCATCAAGATTCCTCTTGAAGAGAGTCAATGAGGGACTCTGCCTAACCTGGACTGGGATTTTATTCCAGAGTGAAGGGAGCCTCTGGGTTATGAATCTGTCCCTCCAGCATGTCCTATTTCTTTCAGTGCTGAGGTTCAAGTCTCTCGAGCATGTGGCTCGATGGGATTTGGATTTTCTGAGGTGCAGCATGTCCATTAATTCTGGGTTGGACATGGCTTTATACATCAGGCACAGATCGCCTCTGAGCAGGCGGTATGCCACTGAGTAGTGCTGGAGTTTCTTTAACTGGGCAGCATATAGCATCTGTTTGAGCCCTTTGATCCACTTGGTGAGGTACTTTTGGGGTCTTTCCAGTTGCTGCAGGTGTCTGGTAAGGTACACCCCAAAAGGGGCATTGTACTCAATTATGGGCCTGATGAGGGATGAGTAAAGAGGCACGATGACCTCCCCTGATCTAGATGTGAATCCCTTCATGATTAGGTGGGCTATATAAAATGTTTTTCTAACCACTTTGGCCACGTGGTTGTCAAATGAGAGATTGCTATCAACTTGGGTCCCCAGGTCCCTAATTACCTCTTCCGTACTTAATGGATTACCACTTATGTGGTAATTTGTGGGCACTTTGTTTTTGCCAAAGGGGATGACTATACACTTTTTGGTGTTTAGCTTGAGGCCATGGCTCTAGCACCAGTTGTCTGTTTCTATGAGGCCCTTTTGGAGGATACTTTTGTCAGCTGGAGAGTCAATTATCGTGCCCAGTTTGCAGTCATCTGCGAACTTGGTCAGCCACAGTCCTTCCGTGTTGGCCTGTACCTCCGAGAAATATATACCGAACAAGAGAGGTCCCAGGACTGAGTCTTGTGGGACGCCACTTGTAACTGGTTTGGAGTCTGACATGGCTCCAGCAATTCTAACCATGTGGGTTCTGTGCTTGAGCCAGTTTGCAACCCATCTAGTGACATAGTGGTTTATATTTAAGCTGGTGAGCTTATCTATAATGCCCGAGTGGGGTATTGTATCGAAGGCTTTTGCGAGGTCCAGGTAGGCTGTGTGGACCACCATCCCCTCGTCAATGGCCTTGGTGAATGTTTCAAAGAAATCGACCAGGTTTAAGAGGCAGGATCTGCACTTAACAAAGCCAAACTGGGTAGGATCCAGTGTCTGTAGGTCCCCAATATCTTTATTTATGAAGTCCATGATGATCCTTTACATAGCTTTGCAGACCAAGCTAGTCAGGCTTATGGGGCGATAGTTTCCAGGATCCGTTGAGACACCACCTTTGTGGAGAGAGACCACCATTGCTGTACGCCACTCTTTGGGTACATATCCTGTAGTAAGGCTGAGATTGAACAGTAGTTTTATGTTTGGGTTTATCTCTTCTTGGAGTTCATGTAGGACACAGCCTGGGACACTGTCTGGTCCCACTGATGCTGTGTTTTTTGCTTTGGAGAGGGTGGCTCTTACCTGAGCATCTGAGATGTCAGGGGGGCAGCACTCTGCTGGGATAGATATTTGCCCTTTTGGTGGGGGGGGAGTTTGCGCTGAACCTGTCAGCTAGGATGTTGGCAATGTCTGTGGGTTCAGTGTATTTTTTGTCATTTTGGACTAATTCTGAGCATATCTGGGAATTCCCACCCAGGTTACTAACATAACTAAAGAAAGCCTTGTGATTATCCTTAGTGTCCTGTGCAATTTTTCTCTCGAAGCTGGCCTTAGACGATTTTATGAGTGCCCGTAATTTTTTGCTAGTACTGATCAGAGATGCCTTCCCTTTTTGGGATTTTTCTCTATCATGTAGTAGCTTCCTCCTTCTACTGTATAGTTTGTTTATGGCTGGCGTCCACCAGACAGGACATCTGCCTTTGGAGGTCTGGGTCTTGGTTTTATTTGGGATTGCATGATCCATGCATTCCTGAAGGTGTTCATAGAATGCGTTTATAAAGGATTCTGTGGTCTGGGCCGTATTTTCCACAGGCCCGGGGGCTTTGAAGGATTCCACCTCGGTTTTGAGGAGTGTGAAATTTTTTTTAGAGAAGTTTTTCACTGTGGTTTTCTGGGCAGGGGGTGAGGTCGGGATGTGAATATCCAGTGAGATTAGTTTATGGCCTGATCTTACCAGTGAGGGATACACTTCTGGTCTGGAGCATAGAGTCCCCATGTTGGTGATGATCAGGTCCAGTATGTTTTCCCCTCTTGTGGGAGTGGTAACAAGTTGTTCCATAGCATTTGAGTTTATAAATTCTAGGAACCTTTGGGCTAGGGTGTTGGAGCTAGAGTAATGCTCCCAGTCTATCTTTGGGTAGTTGAAGTCACCCAATATAATGGTGTTTGGAGAGACCTTCATATTTTCCAGTGTTCTCAGGAAGGCCGAGTGGATTCCTGGGTTTGTGAAGGTGGTCTATAGCAGACTATAAACTGGAAGGCAGTTTTACCCACTGTTAGTTGCACATGGATAGTCTCTGATGCTTCGTGCTGTGCCACCAACCTGGAGGTGTGGGTATCTTTGACGAATATTGATACTCCCCCTCCTTTTGTGCTTCAGTCCAAGTTTTGGGGCCGAAAAGCATGGTATGAGGTATAACCTGGTAGTGCTGGGTGCTCTCGGAAGCCTTGAACCAGGTTTCTGTTACTGCACAGATATCGATGTTCTCCATGCTAAGGAGAGTTTCAAGTGCATGCATCTTGAGGTTTAGACTTCTGGTGTTGAGTAGCACTACTCTTAGTTTCTTATCCCTTGTGATAACTATGGAGGTGGGTTTGTCTTTTGAGCCTTGCCTAAAAAAGGCACTATGGGGGTAGCAAGAGCCTTTGCCAATATCCGAAAACCCAGGGGTGATAGGTGCAAGCTGTCCCTAGCGAAGCATCGTGGCTTGTCGAGCATGTCATCCCAGGCTGACAGGCATTGGATCCCTTTTGAATGACACAATACTTAAGCCAATTGTTGAAATTGATCATCTTGTCTTCATATTGTGGCATCATTCTTGGTGAGGGTAAGATGCTACTCAAGGTGAGGGTCATACCGGCCTGGGCTACATGCTCAGAGAGCTCCTCTATGTCTCTTTTCATGTAGTCCAGGGAGGTACATTTCAGGTCATTCACACCAGCATGGACAATGACTGAGTCATATTTGTTCTTGCCTTGGAGTGACCTGAGTGCTTGTGTTATGTGGCGGATCCTAGCCCCCGACAGGCAGCTCACCGTGACCTTCTCCTTGTTCAGCCTGGTGAGCATGAGTCAGTGTGCCTGATGATAGAGTCACCTATTACAAGTGTATCAGGTGTGTTGTTTAGCCTTAAGGGCTGTGACTGTTCGGCACACTGGCTTTGTGAGCTATGTGTTGCACGTGTTTTGTTTTGGGGTAGTGGTTGCTTGGGTGTCTGGAGGTCTCTGCTGCTTAGGCAGATTTTTATTTAAAGCCTCCGAGTATGTTTTTGTGTGTTTATGTGTTTGGTTTGCTGTCGTGGTAGGTCTATGTGAGACTGGAATTGTAGTGAGTGTGGTTTCCTTTTCCTCCTGACTGGTTACGCCAGTACTGAGTTGAGAGAGCTTAGCCTCCAGTTTGGCTATATGGTTGCATCTCTCACATGTGTTGGAATTTTTTGGGAGGAGGAGAGGGTTGTCTGTGTACATGAGGCAGTTGTAACATTGCCTCAAGATTCCCAGATTCACCCGCTGGACCGGAGAGGAGATTGACAACTGATCTTTGGACATGCTAGAATTGTATTGTGAATTCCTTTGTAATTGAAAAAAAAGGGCCAACTGGGAAGAAGGTACTCAAGGGGAGTTTGTGAGGGTGTAGTGCTTTTAATTTTTTAGTGCTGACTTATATAATTGCTTTAGTGAGCAAGTGCCAGGTAACTTAAATGCAATGTGCTACAGGTAACTTAAATGCAAAAACGACAAACAGTAACTTTCATTCAAGTGAAACAAGGAAATAAGTACAGTAAGCAATGCAGATATCACTAGGGATCCACAGAAGCGCTGAAAAGCCGTGTTTTAGGTGGAATTAGCGTTTCAGGGAAATAACAAGCAAACAAACAACAAGCATACAAACAAAGCTAGATTCAGCAGGCCTGGATCTAGTCTATGCTACAACAAACAAGGTGTACCAATTTCAGTAAGAAGCAGTTCAGATATGCAGGCACTATAAGCCTTTAACCAGAAATTCCCAGCTCAGAAGGGCAGTGTCCAGCCTCTCCTCCCACAAGAGTGCAGACCACGAACCCTATTAATGTAAAATAACTGGCCTGAAGCCCAAGTGCTTAAACCAGAATTAATACACTTTTACAATAACAGACACTGAGCCCTCAATCAGCAGTTCCCAACTTAGAAGGATGTAAGCTACCTGTCCTGCCACCACAGTGCAGGCCACAAACCTTCCTAATGTAAAACAACTGGTCTGAAGCCCAAGTGCTTAATCCAAAAGACTTAGAATGATAGCTACACTTTAATCAAGTTACTACCAAGCAGTAATAAATACAATTGAATACTTTAAAGAATGCCTGGATTAGTGCTCAAGTTATACAAACAAAGCTAGATTCAGCAGGCCTGGATCTAGTCTATGCTACAGCAAACAAGGTGTACCAGTTTCAGTAAGAAGCAGTTCAAATATGCAGGCACTATAAGCCTTTAACCAGAAATTCCCAGCTCAGAAGGGCAGAGTCCAGCCTCTCCTCCCACAAGAGTGCAGACCACAAACCCTCTTAATGTAAAACAACTGGCCTGAAGCCCAAGTGCTTAAACCAGAATTAATACACTTTTAGAATAACAGACACTGAGCCCTCAATCAGCAGTTCCCAACTTAGAAGGATGTAAGCTTCCTGTCCTGCCACTACAGTGCAGACCACAAACCTTCTTAATGTAAAACAACTGGTATGAAGCCCAAGTGCTTAAACTAAAAGGCTTAGAATGAGTTACACCAAGCAGTAATAAATACAATTGAGTACTTTTAAGATGACGCAAAAGCAAAATAAAGTTTTTGAGTGAGCAAATGAGATGGGCCCAGGAGGAGTATCCAAGTGCAAATTTACAAGAGGGGCGGGCAGTTTCAAAGCCACCAAGATTAACACAGAAACAAAAACAGGGAAGGTAGGTGGGGACCTACTGAAAAAACAGTCACAACTTCCAGCTAGATACTGCTCAATGCAACACAAACAAATTACTTTAAATTGTGTATTATTTGATAAAAGTGCAGATAAAAATCTACTTAACTCCACTCATGCAGGTCTCGGTTGGCCAAATCTCACAGTTTAAACAGAAAACAATTCACTGTACCACTTGTATAAGACAGAAACTGAATAACAATGAGGTAAACTACCCCCACTTATCACAGGCTATGCAGGTTTTTTAACAAGCCTTAACTGAAAATACCACTTGTATAAGAAAAAACAGTCACAACTTCCAGCTAGATATTGCTCAATGCAACACAAACAAATTACTTTGAATTGTGTATTATTTGATAAAAGTGCAGATAAAAATCTACTTAACTCCACTCATGCAGGTCTCAGTTGGCTAAAGCTCATAGTTTAAACAGAAAACAATTCACTGTACCACTTGTATAAGACAGAAACCAAATAACAATGAGGTAAACTACCCCCACACTGGCTATGCAGGTTTTTCAACAAGCCTTAACTGAAAATACCACTTGTAGCTTTTCTCCCCGGGCCTCCACTGAAAATGGACCTACGTCCAGTCAGACACTCCCAGTCAACAAATGTAAATAAATAAAATAAATAAATAAACTCCTCTTTTACAACAATTTAAATCATTAATATTAATAGAACACTTAAGAGTTAACATATAAAAGGTTTAACAAATGTGCTAAAGATGTTTTCATAATTTCAAAATAATAGCAACATTGCACCACGTTTAAAACCAGAAACTTAATATTAGAAATTATATAATCAATAATATATAGATTGTTAACTATATAAATATTAATAACAATAGTAGACACCCAAAAAGAATAACATTTATCCCAAAGTGTGAAACATACATATCTAAAATCACTCAAATCCCACTTGGTGTTTAAAACGTCTAGTTTGGATATACAAACTACCAAAGCATTCCCACCCATCAACAAGAGTGTTAATACTCGTACCCTGTTACTTAAATAAAATGATATGTCTAAATATCAGAATAACAAACCAGGCTTCATTATATTATAAGCAGAAATTTTATATCACTAACACTAGTATTTCTATTTCCTATTATACTATTATAAACCTATACAGAAATACATATATGAATGCATTCATATTTATTAGCCGATTAACCTGAGTCAAATAGTTTCTTATAATATAACATTCAACATTTCATAGATAATGTTCTGTGTAGTAAGAAAACTCAGATCATTTAACATCTAATTTCTTATTATTATGAGGTATGTAGTACTGTCATTAACTGAGTGAAAGATAAACAGTTTAGATTTATGTTTCAAATTATCCAAAAAATTAATTTTCAGACTCAATTTTATATCAAACAGTATAAATATGAAAGCAGCTATTCAAAGTAAAACATGTTATTCAACTGACTGCTCTCTCATTTTGATAAGAGATTCAATTAGAGAGAACTTGTAGAGATTTATTTTCTTATTTATGTTGATTATTCTTTGTCATTTATTTTAACAACGTTAGCAATTCTAACATTCTTTTTTTCTTTAGCCATCAATACCAGGTATAACCATAGTTTTTAGTGGATATAAACTTGAGATCTGTCCTCTGTATTTTGATTGGTAGAAAAGTCTCATTAACATAATCTAGTCTTATCTATCAGTTTAGAGTTTCAAAGACCTCAAATGAAGTTTAAATTAGCAAGGCAGCTCACATTAAAAAAAAAAAAACAACAACATTCAAGATCCAGACTCTTAATTAGCACCCAAGTCAAGCAAATCTCAATTCCTCCAACATCAGTCATCTCCATATATGACATAAAAGTTGTCAGGCCACAGAAATCCCCCTCACTGTCACTACAACACTACAATACATGCATACACCCCAATGCTCTACAATTGAAAAAAGAGACCAAACAGCTGTACCACTACAACCATCCCAACATCAGCACATACTGTCTTCACCACTCAAAATGCCTCATCCAAGCCATGTCAGAACTGCCACACCATCAAAGAGAAATGTGACCCTGCAAGCCAACAGCCCCTGCAATACAGACCACATAGTCACCACAAACATATACAAGGACCAGTCCTCCCTCAATCCTCACTCAACAACACAAGACCAGTCCCTCTCTCAAAGGCGCCTCATCTCAAAACATTCTTTGTCAAGATCATAAACATATTTCACTAGCAGCATGACTTAACTCAAGCACAACATCCAAAAGTTGGAAAACAAATACATATATTTTGAGATTTATATTTATTTTCTTTAATGATTCTATTTATCAGAGACAGCAGCTTTTAAATGTTATCTCCTTTAACTAACAAGACCATACATAACCGTAGCAATTCAAATATACATGAGACCTACCTTCTGTGATTTGACTGACAGTACAATCTGTATAAAGTATTCAGGACTCACATGTCAACTAAAAGTCTTCAAGATCCTGTCAGGAAGCTGAAACTGTCAAAACAGTTCACAAAGAGAAATGTTAAGGATCTGCACTTTCAGTTAACTCTCAAGCTCAGCAGATCACTTTCTCCATACCTCTCAACCTCTTACAGCAAGAAATCTGGAGAAAGTCATAAATAAAAGTGGGGCAAAGGCCCAAAAATAGGGACAATTTTTAAATATTGCTGTTACAAACTTAGAAAGTTGATAGAATAACAAGTTTTGGATTAGCATGAACTTTCTGAAGGTTATGAAATCAGAAACTCAAATGTCTGTCATTATTTCCTAGCTTTAATCTTTAATAATTTGCCACTAATTTGGCAGAAAAACACAATTTTATGCAAAATGGACCAAAAATATAAGGAAAATATCTGGACATTCTGTGAAAATCTGTACAGCTAAGAGGTACGATCATCTCCCTTCATTTATGTTAAAAAAAGAAAAAAAGACTGTTCAGCTATATCACCTTCCCTAACCTCTCACTGTAACACAGTCATATGGTTTACTATCATATTTGCGAATGTCATTTGGACGAACACAAGGATTTCCGATAAATATTGTCAGAAATCAAAACACCGAGCAACGGAAATATCGAACGGAGCATTTCAGCAATGTTGAATATCAACTTTGCTGAAATGCTCACATCTGCCCACAACTAACAATAATGTTTGTAGGGGTGCAAGCCCCCCTGTACCCCCCTACTTATATATACAAACTCTGAGATCGCACTACTGTGAGGGTAATGGTACATTTCCTGATCCCCACTATAGTGCAATCTGCACTGTAATGTTGAAGCTGACAATAGCAGTTGTTTGCTCATATCAGCTTCGACATTGTGGTGATTGAACTCTCAGTTCGGGAAAATGCTTTTTGCACATATTTGATCATCTAAATGACAATTGAATATGTGATAGTAAACCCAGTCATACACCACTTTACTCTGATAGAGAGCAAAGAGGTCAAACATTCACACCATAGCAATGAGCCCATCACTAATACATATAAACCATCCAAAGTTCCACAGCACCAAAGAAAAAGACAATTTCCTAAATCCCTAATTAGATACCATGTTGTCGAGTGTCAATCAAATCACGGCAGTCAAACTAGCAACCTTTAGACGGC
The DNA here is from genome assembly GCF_019279795.1 of Protopterus annectens. Taxonomy (NCBI): domain Eukaryota; kingdom Metazoa; phylum Chordata; order Ceratodontiformes; family Protopteridae; genus Protopterus; species Protopterus annectens. The sequence continues at coordinate 1,699,333,224 of NC_056726.1, read as the reverse complement.
AAAGAAAAAAAGAAATACAAAACAAAAGACTCGTGCTGGGGACAATATTGCTTACACAAAAACAAATGCATTATTAGCTTAATCAGCAAACATATCTACTTGCTTATTTTACAAATAAAGGCTAGGTTAAATCAAGCTACTACATAATGAGTATATATTTTGCATTTTACTTAATAAAACTAGTAAAAGGAGTTTGGGACCATAAAATAGAAGTTCAGTGCTAGGTTGAACACTACCCATATGTATTTATTTACCTAAATCAGACAACTCAAACTTCAAAAAATGAAGCAAAGAAGAACTAGACAGTAAATAATTATTCATATATAAAATTGCTAAAGGAGGTAAATATTGTTTAAGTAATCAGTATTAAGAATTACTCAAGCATGCATTTTAAATAGTTAAACGTTACTGAGGTTAGATATAAATCATTTTATAAAGAATATTAAGTTACCTTAGTGTAAGGAATCTCTGGGCTCCCTTTTCCCCATTTTAAGCAGTTGAATGCAGCTTATTCATATGTTTACAGACAAACATTGAAGTGAAAAGAGAAAGAATATAATGTAGAACCATTGTTATGTCTAGTAGAAATTAAGTGATGTTAAATTATTTGTCCCTTAATTTCTTCTTTTCATTAATCTTCCGTCCTACATTTCCGACCTGTCTCTATAAGGAAACAAAGTTCCAGTCCATATCTTCCACTTGTTTTAAAATAGTTTTTGCCTGCAGATATGACAAATCAGCATCAGGATTATCAGAAAAGTTGAAATCATGAGGGAGGAAAACCTTCAGCCTGGATGGGAACAGTAAAGGAACTTTAATTTGTGCTTTCTTAAATTCTCTAATTAAAGGCAAAAACATATTTTAGAGATGACTGCTACAGAATAATCATTGTCAAAACAAATTGTTTTGGTATCTATTTTGAGTAGAGATTTTGCCCAGGCAATTTTAAGGATTAATTCTTTGTCTTGACAGGAAAAAAAATCTCGCTATTGTAAATCTTAGAGAGGAATTATTCATTAAAGATGATGTAGTTAAAGACCTATGTGCTTTCTCAATTCCAAATGACATTGCTTCAGGAGGTCTAGTATCTTTGAGAGTCAGGATGTAAGAAAGCTTACCATGTTATTCCCCTTCTGTTTTTTTCTGGTAAGCCAAAGATACAGATATTATTTCTATAGGACCTGCTTTCTAGGTCATCAGTTTGGTTCAACAAAAGAGTATTTTGTTTAAATAAGAACTCAGTGTTGTTTTTATCTTCATTAAGTCTGCCTTTTATGTCATTTAAAGAGTCCTTGATACCACATATTTGTGACGTTTATTGTTGTAGAATTTTTTGAATTTGATCCATTTGTTTTGAACACATTTCTTTGAAGTTATTAAGATTAGTGTCCATTTTATCCATCTTCAAGGGTAACCTGCATGTTAGTGAGAACTGACTGAAGTTCATTTTGAAATAATGAGTCTTGTGAAGTTGTTTTTGTATGACTCATTTCTAGACTGGATATTTAAATGATTTTCCAGATAAGAGTATTACAGAAAAATGTTTGAGAATTAAAAGAAAATAAATCCTTGATATAATCCTGGATAACACTTGAAATTAGTTAAAATAACTATTTATAAGCAATTAGGATTGTTTAAAAGATTAACTTCCTCTCAAAAGTATAAAAAGTAGTAGAGCTAAGGAAATCTGCTGCTGCTCATTCAGCATCCTAGTCATGCCTCCTATAGACAGCATTTTCAATCTGCATATCAATTTCACTTACTTTATTCCCTATTACAAACATTAAGCATTTTATGCATGCACTTGTTGCCATCTCCAAGCTTTCAATGGAGATGGTATACATTTTAAAGTATTTATATAATGGTAAACATTCTCTAGATATTACATAACCCAGGCAGAACTTATCTATTTCATCCATTACTCTTCCTCAAGGTACAATAAAAACAAGCTTTAATAACCAAATGTCTCCTTACCTCACAACACTATTTTAACCCTACCAATCATTTTTAGTGAATTAGAGAAATATCTAAGTATTGCTCCTTAATTTGGAGCTCTGCCTCCCACAACACGCACGCACACACACACACACACACACACACATACACACACACTTAAATATATATTTATATATATATATATATATATATATATATATATAATGCATTTGGTTTTGCCCAAAATTATTGAGCAAAGAATTTGAAAGGTATGTTTTCGCTGAGTATCTTCACTTCTTATATTATATGTAGGATCATAAGCTCAAAGGAGCAATGAGGCAAACAAGTCTGAATAATATATGCACCTTGCAAATACAATGCTCAAGATATAGCCCCAACTTCTAATAGGAAAGAACACACCAGGGCAGGGGTGAAATTGATAATACTCATCCAGTCTTCAAGGCAAGACTTAAAAGAGGTAAAGGTATCATTCTGTCCTAAAATGCAGGTATAATTTGTTGCAGAGATGAGACATCTGTTTCACCAATATGTTTTATTTATATGTTGAGTGATGTTCAGCTCCATGGTTCAGGTCTTTGTGTAGCCATTCATCCCATGAAGTTATATAAGAACCAATAAGGTAGGTCTTTAATGACATGGAATACCAGACATAATTCTCGATGCATGAGATTACAAGAAACAAGACATAAGGATAGGGCTTCAGGTCTATCTTGGTAGCTAAGGGTCGCTAAAATTTGCAAAATGTGTGCACATATGTCTGTGTGTGTGTGTGTGTGTGTGTGTGTGTGTGTGTGTGTGTGTGTGTGTGTGTGTGTGTGTGTGTGAAGCCTATGTCCTATGAGGTGATATATTCCTCAATGCCACCTCTTTATCTTTTACACATTTTTTATAATGCACTTGTCATGATGTTAGAATCAGTGAATAAAACTAGATCCAGCACTTAATTGGACATAAGTTGTAACATGTCTTCTGTTAACAAAATTTATAAGTAATATCTTAGGAGTGCATGTATTATACCACTAGACAATGCATTTGATTTTCAATAAACGTTTATCAGTGATAATCCAGTAGAGATAAGCTTACTTTGTGCCAGACAAATCCATCTTTTAGAGAAAATCTTCCTGCTAAACAGTTTATGTTATGACCAATTACTGCTGTGGAACTTAGAGTAATTATTAATGATTAAGAACCATTTGAACTGCTGAGCTTTGCATCTAAGTATATAACACCTTTTTGTGATGTTGTGATGAGAATTCTATTACATTGTTTCTTAGGATCTGCAAAATTTGAAAGGAGGAATAAATAAAAGAAAACAATTGGAATTCTCCATAATCTGACAGCATTTTAATATGAAAATCCAGGCATGGTAGGGAGTTTGAAATACTGTTTGAAAATGAATCTGAGAATTAACAGAATAAAAATACAAATCTCTACGAGTTACAATCTATGGCAAAACTCATGAATCATCAGAAACTATGTAAAGATATTTACAACGGTTAATGTTATTAAATGCATCTTTAAACTTTGTGAAACAATAGTCAGGTCTGAGTCTTATAAAATAAAGCTTATAAAATCAGCAGGAATTTGTCAGAAATGAGAAAATTAGTACACGATTAAACATTTGGTGAGTTATTGCAGAAAGTGTAAAGAAACTGACTTGTATATTGAAGAGAGAATGCTGCTTAGAGAGATTATTTTAGCATTTGGCTTTTGAAAATGCCTTAAACACTGATGTAGTAGTAGAAATAAATATAAAACAAAAATGCACAGGCATCATGCTTTTTAACTGCTTAATACAATAAATCTGGACAAACATAAAAATAAAGTGGGGCAAGGGCTGAAAGTAGAAACACATTTTAAATAGTGCTCTTATAAACTTAGAACATTGCTAAAGTAAAAAGTGTTGTGCTAGCATTTATAACCTGAATGATATGAAGACTATTATTTACTGACTTCAGTCCACGATGATTTACCAGAAAATCACAGATATTATGAGGAACAGACTAAAATTATGAGCTAAAAGTCTGGACAGTTGAGAGGTATAACAGGCATGTAGCAGTGTGCAATACAGGAACTATAAAAGGTACACATCTGAGAGTAAGAAATGCAGAGAAGTTAATGATTGTTGTAGATATACCAAGAAACAACTTTTAACTGCCATATGTAACATTTAAGGAAGATAATGCAATGCAGGTGGGAAAACTGGCTAAACATCAAAAGACTAAGAAAAAGAGAATGAGAGGAAACATTTTACGGAAGCATACCCAAAACGGCTTTAGTAAGTTTAATTATTACTACCCTCATAATACTGATGCTGAGGATGGTAACACACAGAACACAAGGCAGATATTTTATATATTGTTCAAGGTTTGAATACAAAAATAGTTAATCCTTACTTGGTAGAAATGAAATTGAAAGGGGTGCTGCTATCATTATAATGAGTGAAGAGATTCAGAGAAACAAGTAGCATAGTTTTGCAGTCTATTAATACTGCACTGTAAACATCTACAGGAGAACCTGTAAAAATATGGAGAGTTGCTCATATGAAATTCCATTAGAAAGAACAAGAGCAAATACTATGTCTGATTACAGTTGTAGGTATTAGATAAAATCTCATGTAAAGAATCTGGCTAGAAAAGTTTTATTTATTCCAGCCATCCATTTTCTTAACCACATGTTTTGCCGATGCTCACAATGATAACAAGTTGAGGTTGGCATGCCATACTTCTTTTCCTCCAGGAACGGTTTCAGCACATACTCTACTCCTCTACCCTTCCCCAATTCCCACCCATCCCCTCTTACTCTATATTTATACTTCCATAGTGCCACCCATATACTCCTCAAACCAGTACCATCAGTTCCCTCCACAAGAAAACAATCCATAGAATTGCTTCCAGTAATAACAGCTACTCTTGTTTACCACCCAAGACTCTCCAAAAAACTGTCTTAATGCATTCCCTCTATAACTATCAAAAAAATGTCAACAACGAACCCAGTAGTTTCTTAACAAGTTTACATCCTAATTTACAACAAAGATAAAAGCCAAGTTAAACAAGATGCTCCTGACTCAGATTCTGTTACTATTCCTTTTCAGTTTACTAGGCTTCATTACCAGTTATGAAATCCCCCTCTTCCAAATACTTAGGACTTCTACCAATCCTGACAAAGAATATCAAAATCTAATTTAGCCTGCCATTCTTTATAACTCACTATCACTACAAACAAACCATATCTGATTATTTATCTATAAATATCTCAAAACTAAATATCCAAATTTATGATCAGATACCAAACTAAAAACAAAATATAACTGGCCACAGTCTTCCCTTTGTAAAATATCAATTCAAAAAATTAGCAGAGATATTCACCCCAACCCAGGCCCCACTGTTTATAAAACCATCACTTCTACCCTTAAATAAACCTGTCATCTAATACATCTTAGCAAAAAAAAAAAAAAAAACTGAATCCAAATTCACCTTACTAAATATCAACCTAAGACATATGTGCAATCAAATCCATAACATACATGTCTACATTGCCACAGTCGTAGCTACTGAAACCTGGTTAAAAAAAGAAATAAAAGATAATGAGATCACTCCGCCATACAATATACTCAAGCATGAAAGATAAAACAAGTATGTAGGTGGTGTGGCAATCATCTATAAAAATTCCCTAGCCATCCCCTTACTTCCGCAGGAAATACCCATCGTCTGAATAGAGAGATACATCAGTAAGCAAAGGGCAGTAGTATTGCTGGAATTTAATTCATCCTCAAGTCTTGGTGAGAAAGTGGACCCTGTTTTTTCACAAAAATCACACCAAGGTGACAATGATATAGACTGTATTTTATATAGCATGTATCATGGTCAGAAGTAGGTTAAAAAATAAAAATACAGTAAGGTGCACAAGTCCCAGGAAAAAGTTTCCAATACTGGTAGGTGCACTGATGCCAGGACTTGAGGAAATGACAGTGTAGGTTCCTCAATACATGGAAACAATCTTATAATTGAGCTAGGCCAGGCTCAGGGGAAGGATGCCCCCCCCCCCCATTGTAAAAGGAAGCAGTAGTCCACAAAAAAAAAAAAAAACTGTTTGGAAAAAAAACATCCATAAAGATGATAGAATGGACTATTGAGGGTAAGAAATTATGTATTGTTAATATTATGCAAGAAGCCCAGAATTTCCAAACAGAAGACACATACAAAGATTAAGAGATTAATTAGAGGAAAGAAAAATGGTTGCACAAGAAAAAACAGTTAGAAGCTTCAAATACAAATTTGATTTCATTAATACAACAGATTTATGAAAAACATTACATAGATCAAGAAACCGTGGGCCATTTGGAAGAAGAAGTGACTGAGGAAGTGCAAAATATAAAGAACAAAATCTAGAGATTTTTGAAAATTATAAAAAAGAAATATGCACACGAGAAAGAAAGCAGCATCTGATATACTGCAATATTTATGCAAAGGAGAAAGCCAAATTAATCAGTATAAAGCAGTACCAAAGATATTTGAAGAGAAATACAGGCAAAGGCATCCAGATATGAAAACGTTCACAATAAAAAAACTATGATCCCAAAGAGGGAATGCAGAATAGAAAATTGATAAATCAGAAGTTAAAAAAATAGAAGCTGAAGCTATGGAATACCTATGAAATTAAGGATTTACAGGTTATATCACAGCATAATGAAAAACACGTCCCCAAAATAAGGAGAAACAGGAGGATCAGGAGACATCTGAAGAAGAAATATGGACAAGGGAAAGAAAAAGAGATTAAATGTGGTGTAATATCTATGCAAAGGAGAAAGCAAAACTAACCAATACAAAAAGAGCAGCACCAAAGATATTTGAAGAGAAATAGAAGCAAAGGCATCCAGGTATGGGGAATTTAACAATACAGAAAATAAGAAAGCAAAGAGGAAATGTAGAAATGAGGATTAGTAATGGAGAAGTTAAAGAAATAGAAACTGACATTATGGACTACTGCAAAGTGGAGGATTTAGTGTAGAAAATCTAACTCTGATAACACCACACCACAATAGAGCCATATATCCCCAAATTAGGAAGAAGAAGAAAAAAAAAAGAAGAAATAGATACATTATGGAGAAATATATATCAATATCATGTGGAACATAACAAATATGCTGAATGGAGAGAAGAAGTAAAAGAAAAAAATAAGTTTAAATGTAGAGGATATGAAATGGACTGAAGTTACAGCCAGAGAGACTACAACAAAGTTAAGAAAGGCTCCTAATTGGAAAACCCCATCCCCAGATGATGTATCTAACTTTTGGCTAAAAGTATCAACATATTTATATGAAGATTTAACCATGAGTAAGAGCTATTTATTTGTGCACACTGAACAGTCATCTACCTGGTTAACAGCAGGAAAAGCAATAATCCTACTTAAGAGTGAACCTGAAAGCTATCCTAAAAAGTATAGACGATAACTTTCCTTTCAAAAAAGTATAAACTATCCACTGGAATTGATGCCAATAGAGTTTATAGACATTTAGAAGAAAACTCAATCAAGGCAATAGAACAAAAGGGTAACAAAAGAAAGTCATAAGGAACAAAGGATAATTTCTTGTTAAATGATGTCATAATGGAGGACTGTAAAAAGGAGAAGAATCTGTGTATGGCATGGCTAGACTACAAAAAAGCATTTAACAGTATCCCACATTCATGAATTAAAGAGTGCAAAAAATGTATAAGATACACTGACCAATTATACTACAGCAACCATGAAACAGTGGCTAACCACATTGCAGTTAAGCCAAGATAAAGGGCAACTTATTATTCCGGGGATAAAAATTCAAATGGGGATATTCCAGGGTGACTCTTTGTCACTGCTGCTCCTCTGTATTGCCCTTAACACATTAATCTGTCTACTTAACAGATTAGGGCATGTCTACAATTTGGCTCCCATAAAACGGTAAAGTGTAAAGGTTTCTCATCTTCTTTTAGTTGATGATTTAAAACTGTATAGTTCATCAGATGAGGAATTGAAAATACAACTGCAAGTGGTCAAAACTTTTTCAGATTATATAAGCATGCCATTTAGTCTTGATAAATGTGCAAAAGCAACCTTTAAAGCAGGAAAGCTGCAGAACCCAAAAAACATCAGCCTAGGACAGGAATGTGATATAAAAGAAGTAGAGTAACAGGGGGTGTATAAATATTCAAGATTTGATGAAAGATCAACAATAAAGCATGAACAAAATGCAAATAAAACTTAGGAATATTTTAGAAGATTAAAATTAATACTGAAAACAGCACTGACATATAGGAACAAAGTCCAAGCTGTAAATCAACTTGCACTTCCTGTTGTAACTTACAGTTTTGGCGTGTTTGACTGCTACCAAAAGATATTGGATCAGTTGGAAAGGAAAATGAGAAGGATGCTTCATGCTTATCAAATAATTTATGAAAATCATTGCATACCAAGACTATATATTCCCTGCTCTGAAGGAGGAATGGGCCTCTTCAAAACTGATTACATGTAGAGATCTGCAATAATAGGACTGCATACATATCTACTGACTTCACAAGACCCAAACTTAGCTAAAGTTTTAAAACATGAGAAGAATAAGTCTTATGGCCTCCCTGTTTAGTTTAGCAGAAGCATACTGGTGTCAAGCAGGAATGGAAATCAAACCAGAGGTAAATAAAAATCAGGCAGCAACTGGATGTGCCAAAAAACAAACGAAAATATATAACGTGAAGGATCAGATGAGAAGGCAAGAAATGTGGAAAATGCATAAATATAGTTGTAAGTACAGAAAACTCTTGGACAAACCTCATGTTGATCTGGATCGAATGCAAAAATAATTAAGGAGAGATGAATTTAAACCAAAAGAAGAAATGTTAACATTTGTGGCCCAAGACAGTGGACTATGCACATGTTGGTTTACAAAGTCCATTGAATATATGGGAGAAACAGATAAATGTAGGTTTTATAAAACAGAATTGGAAACAGTCACACATCTTGTTTTGGTTTGTGGTATACTAATGGCAGAAGGACTGTATACTTAAATACATAATAATGTGGCAAGACTGCTGTATTGGGGATTGAGCAAACATGTGAATTAGCAGAAAAACATTGGAAACATAAGTCACAAAACATTATAGAAAAAGATGAAGTTTATGTCACATGGGATCACCCATTATCAGCAGTTCAAAAAATAGAAGCAAGAAAACCAGATATAGTAGTCCATGAAAAGAAGACAAAAGTAGCATTGATCATTGAAATTGCTACACCCAGTGACTACAATGTCTTACATACAAATATACACAAAATAATAAAATATTGCAGGCAGAAATGAGAACAATGTGAAAGAAGGCTACCCAAACATTTCTAATATTAGCAGGAGCAATGGGTCTGATAAAAAATATGTTACCAATACATGTAACTCTATATGAATTGCAGAAGGAGTCATTGCTGGGCACATTGCAGGTGCTGCAAAGAACACTTCTGCTTAACATCAAAGACTGAAACAATGCTAATTTCTTGAACTTTAATACCATCATTGTATTAGAAACCCAAAAGACTTGGAGAAATTAAAAAAGAAATACCCACATTTAACAATGCTGAACTTCTAATAACACTCCTAAAAAATCAACAATAAGAAAATGATATGTTTAACAGCAATTTATATACCACCAGTGAATAACAGTGATACTGCTGACAGCATCCTGTGTTGGATATTCCAACAAACTAATCATAAAACTATACTACTTAGAGACTTAATTATAGGCTGGCAATTTAAAAATTCCACTACACCCACTTAATCCATAAATGTGTTCAACTTCAGATAAATAATAATCACACCTACTAGATTAAATAAAACTTCAGGGAGA
>NC_056726.1:1699170906-1699318406 GCF_019279795.1 Protopterus annectens | reverse complement strand
TTGCAGATAAGTCTCCCTTAGATGATGGAGTAAACCTTCATAAAATGGAAGCTGACAAGTATGGCAGGCTCATTTTTATCAGAGGAGAGTAAGATAAGGAAGACTTACTACAGAACTCTCAGGTAATGCCTATGTAGTTATGATATAAGGTGCGGTGGTAGAATGATGACAGTGACAAAATGCAGATGGCAAGCAAAAGAAAGGAGAAAGAAGCAAGTCTGAAACATAAATGAATTAGTGAAGGAAAATAAAGTGGGTGCAGGTAGGCTAAAACTAGTGTTTAAGGATGATGTTGTGTTAGCAGTAGCGAGAAATAATGAAAACATGGAGGATTGGAAGAAATGGAACAGTAATTGTTAAATAAACTTTAAAAGTGGTAAGACAACTTCAAAAAAGACTAAAAAAGGAAGACAGAGTATGTGTGGATGGCAAATGCATATGTAAGTGTGGAATTGAGTTCTGAGAAATCAAGACCAAAGTATATGGCAGTGATGACTGATATGCGAGAAATTACATCAGGGACAGGAAAGAACAGATTCATTTTTGATGGGGCCAAGAAAAAGGCAAGGAAGGGAAATACTGTTCATTCAGGATGAAACAGAAGAGATGGGGCATGATGAACAGGAGGATAGGAATTTGAGAAAGATGAAGTAAGGAACATAGACGAAAAGCTCTACAAGAAAAGTATATCTATGGAAATGAATTGGTAGCATAGGAGAAGGGGTGAGCAGCGCATATAAGAGGGGGGTGAGGAGCAGCTGGAAAGGGTCACATTAAGAAGACAGTATAAGCCTTGACTTATAAATGGAAGGAGGAAGAAATATTGAAAAGGATGTACCAACCAACCTCTGACACAGACAAGCCTGGGTCACGTATAATCCTGTCTCCTCTTTTTCTTCTTTGGTTTGCTTGCCTTCCATACCATCTCTCCAACACTCTCCACCAGCCCTCTACCATACCTCTCAACCTCTTAGAGCAAGAAATCTGGACAAAGCTTTATATAAAAGTGGGACAAAGGCCCAACAATTGGGTCACTTTTTAAATATTGCTCTAACAAACATAGAAAGTTGATAGAATAACAGGTTTTGCATTAGCATGAATTCTCTGAAGGGTATGAAATCTGAAACTCAAATGTCTGTCATTATGTTCTAATTTCAATCTTTAATGATTTGCCAATAATTTGTCAGAAAACCACAATTTTATGAAAAATGGACCAAATATATGAGACAAAAATCTGGACATTCTGCAAAACTCTGTACAGTTGAGAGATATGCTCTACTCTTGCCTCTGTGCTGCTCTCCTAGCTCCTTCTAACCTTAGTAATTCATGGCCTGCTTTTCTCCTTTCCAGTATTTTCCACATCACAACCTTCTATAGCAGGGGTGTCCAACCTTTTCAGTTGCAAGGGCCGCATTGAGTCAACAGAAATGGTCTGGGGGCAAAACAGCAAGTGAGGACCAAAAAAAAAAAAAAAGGTCTCTCACAACTGAAGAGCAAAAAAAAAAAAACAATAACCCTTGTAGATGCATAATTTTACTACAGTTGCTGTGTCCAGCTATCATGACCACTCCACCCCACATACACCGCCCCGCCCCCCCACCCCCCAACATCCACCACATACCACAAAACCTGATAGGGCAAGAAATCTGGTAGCCTAATCTACCAGGTTAGGGTCTAACATGCAGCACTATGGGTTAACGGACACAATTGAGGGTGATTGCAGGAGAGTCATCTTTCCATAAAAAGACAAAATACTCAGATCTTCTCAAAGTTATGCAAGTGAAAAATGAAATGGAAAATCAACATTGAAAATGTTACACTACAAACTAAACTGCTGCACTACAAGACAGAGATAAAAAGCAACACCGTCCAGTGTTATATAAACTGCTACAAAAGTAGCACAACAAAAAGCTGTCAATAAATATAATTGCCATCACATTACAAGAACGTTAAAAAAAATAAGTTCAAAATGTTGGTGTGATACTTCTTTGAGATATTACCAAGGTACATATTACATATACTTTTTAAAAACCTGTTCACGGGATAATATCATAGCTCTCAACTCCACAGATACTAGTGTTAAGAGTCAGTAGTAGACCATGTTTGTATGAGTGATAAAAGTGCTGTCATACAGTTCTCACTTTTGCACGCACATCAAGATGCAAGTTGTCAAAGCAGAAGCAGATTGCCTTTCATCCCTAAATTCAATACTTTGATGCTGGCTTCACATACATGTTGTTATAGCTGTGCTGTGCACTGAGGCTAATAATCAATTGTTATGCCCTTTCAAGATCATTCTTTTTTTAAAAGTACCAGCTTTGTAATGAAGGCACTAGTAGTCTGATTGCATTTTAAATTACTGCAGGGGCTTTGTCAACTACCTTGCCAGGTAAATTGTTCTGAACACATTTTGCTGTCGGACATTTGCTCTGAATCTGCATTTTGTAGACTAGAGTTTAAATGTGCCCCCTGGGCTTGCAAGTCCACTTTCATTACCTTGAGTCTCATTGATTAGCTATGTGCAGTTCCCTTACAAAATTCCTAAATACAGTTCTGATTGCATTTTACAAGACTGCAATCAGAAGAGATTTTCTTAATGTTGTACCGAACTGGCATGTCATGTATACAGGCATTGAGGGTAGAACAGTAGCATACTAGAACTCCCCAACAACATATATGTATATAAATATATACATTTAAAATAGTGATCACTAGTATTTCATATATAAACAAAGTAAAACAAAGTACAGCAAAGCACACAGCCAATGGAGCTCGGACCCTGACACAAAAAAGTATCCAAACAAAATAAAGCACAGTGTCATGCGTAGGGTCCTATGACAGAAAGAAGGTTTTCAGGCCCTTATATAACATCCACATGCACTGGATTATCACAACAGCAAGTTCCACTCTGTTTTCCTCCAAACGATGTAAAGAGCTCAACTCCAAGAACTTAAAACAGCTTGTTTATTATTACATATAAAACAAAAACGTAAGCGCTTTCACCCGAAGGCTTTATCAGACGTATAACTGCCTCCACAGTAATTAACAATTTAAATACCAAGAAATCAACTATTATTGGCTAATAGCGCTGAACTCGTCATAATCAAAAAACTATTATAAACACTTAAAATGCATTTAAAACACTATAAAATATATGCTAAAATCATAATACATAAACGTACATATAACTATCATAAAAATGACAAACTCATATCAAAAGTGCCTATACTAAACATAACATAGTAAACCTAATTATTTTTAGACAACCACATACTATGAATGGTGCTAGTCAAATACCTTCAAATTCAAACAACCATGTATTTCATATGTTTGTACTGGAGCCATTAACAGTATTATCTCTTTACCATTTACAACACCCCATTTCCTTTTGCATGAGATACAGATTTTTACATGTCATTCAGGTATAAAACCATTGCAATAGCCAACCAACGGAAATAAGGTCAGTCTTTCCAAAGATGATATGCTGCTTCAATCACCTACATATCAAGTCTTTAATTTGTTGGAGATTCTGTATTAAATTACTTACCTTTTGCTATGTTGTAGTGTAGTCAATGTGTCCGAAATAAAATAAATCCACTCTCCACGATCTCGCGCCTTCCTTCAGCTTTACCAGAAATATAAAAAACGACCGGACGGTGTTTTCGTGCATGCGCATACTAGCAGAAAGACGCTGGTATGAAAAAAAACGTGAAAAAAAGAAAGTTGGCGCATGCGCAGAACAGCAAAAGTACGCGGACGTGTAAACACACGGAAAAAAAGTTAAATTAAATTTAATTTAAATTTAAGGTTCGCGGGCCACATGGAAGAGCTCTGAGGGCCGCATGCGGCCCGCGGGCCGCGGGTTGGACACTCCTGTTCTATAGGCTTGCAATTTTTTTTCTCACTTTACCACACATGTAAAACTACTTTGCTTGATGTGACTTTATCTAAACAACTTCTTCTTCTAACTCTCACCTTGGCACCCCTCCCTCTACTTCTTTATCTCCACTCTCTTCCTGATTAAACCCTGTATTTATTCCTTTTAAGCGTTCTCCTCCCACTGCCCACTTGCAGGTCTAGTCTCACAATTGAATCTTTTGCCTTTTTCATAAGGTGTACTTTTGACTCAAACACAAAATGAATATTAGTCTATCTGTACTTTTTCATCTTCCTCCTGACACCTCTTCTCCTTTAAATTCTTTGCATCTCCTTCACTACTCCTCTGTTTTACTGCTCATGCATTCAAGATCTATGTATAATTTCCTTTTATCTCTCTCTACTACACTAACAATACAGTTGCATAATTATATTAATTTCTTAAGTATACTGCCAAATGTACTACATTTTTGGAAATTGTTAAAGTGTTAAGCTGTTAGAACACAGAGTGTTTTTGTGTGTAATGTATTATTACGGAGCTTTTCTCCCCGGGCCTCCACTGAAAACGAGCTTTCGGGCCCAGTGGACTTCCCCGGTTATCAAACTGGAAATAAATAAATAAATAAAATAACTGAAGTGTGTAAATTAATCGAAGGCACATATGTGCACATGGATATTTGCTAAGGCTGGACCAAAACTGTGTCCTACATGTTGAAAATTAAACAGTTAATGTCTGGTGTCAATGTACCCCACAAAATTGGAATTGAAGGGGTATAACTTATCAGGTATCATTTTTATATACAAATAGAGTGAGAAGTGCAACTTACAATGAACAAACACATGCAGCAAGCAGTACATTATATCACAGCAGTACACAGTGTCATAGGCTGTACAATATTTAATAAACAATGCTGTAAACGGAATGACAAAAAAACAACGTGTTAGAAGCGTAACATTAAATAAATGACTGTACTAGGTACACTAATGACTCTACTTCCACATCACAAATTCATAATACATAAGCAAAGCATCAAACGTGCTGTAATGTGCAACAAATAGGTGACGTTATTTAACATTTGTTTACCTGGAAAGTCTGAATGGGACATGGCCCATTTTCAGTGTAGACCTGGGGAGAAAACTCCAGACACATGTCTTTGGAATGTAGGAGGAAACCAAAGCACCCAGAGGAAACCAATGTGAATGCAAGGAGGCCATGCAGATTCCACACAAAAGGAACACCAGCTGAAAATTGAACTGGGAGAACCTCTTGTTGTTAGGGGACAATGCAAACCACTGCACCAGGAGCGGCCTTAGGTCAACTGGTGCCCCAGGCAAAGGGCACAATGACACCCCCCAGCACACCACCCAGTGCCCCCATCCCGATCTACCTACACCAAATAAACACTGGTAAAGTGCCCCCACTAAAGTGGCACCCTAGGCGGCCACTTAGTTGGCCTATGCCTAAGGCCGGCTATGCACTGCACCACCATTTTAAAAAGAAAGTACTTCTTGTAACACCTCCATAGCAACAACCAACATCCAACTACCTGTGCACATTCAAGCAAGTAAACAAACTTTGGCAACACAGACAGCAGAATAAATACGTAAATAACATGTTTTATGTGTGATGTTATGAGGTAGTGCCATCTATTTTAGAGAGAGTAGGCAGTACATGGATACATAAGCCAGTATAGCTAGCTGGAGTTTTGTAAAGCATTTTATGTTATTTGACTATCACACTGATTTGTACAGATGTTTGAGATAAATATACATTTGCTAAGTTACTTGTGTTAAAAAAAAACACATCAACAGTAGGTCCTTCTAGACAGAAAGAAGGTATGCATGTATATAAGATTGTATTGTTGTAACTGATCAAATGTGCATGTTTAGCAGAGAACAATGGAAGGGTGGAAAGTTTGAAACTGTGTTATAACTTTTAGATGCTGCCACAGATCTTAGAAAACTCTGTGTGTGTCTATTGTACTAGAGTCAGGTAACCAGAGGTGATGTTATCCTCTAACCAACATCTGGTTTCTTTGGAACTCTTGCAGCAACACTTTGGAACCTGACAGGAAAGATTATTGACAGGACATATATCTCATACATCCGCACAGACAGAGAGAGACATCATCTAGCTTTTGATGTGGTAAGACACTCAGCACACATTCTCTTGCCTTGCTTTAGTAAGTAGTCAGGGAACAGTAATTCCTTAGTCAGTCAGGGATATTTAATGACAATAGTTTTGTATTGTTTTCTGCATCTGTGAGAAACTATCCAACTGTGTGTGAATCCCACAAGGAGTCTGTTGGGCCATATGTCCTAAACTTCAGGACAAGGCTTAAGGAGCTCATGGGCTTGGACCAGGAGAACCTGGCAGGATCCCAACAGCAGAAAAAGGTCTGGTACAACAGGACTGTTCAAGCCTGAGTGTTTGATGTGGGACAGCAGGTTATAGTGCTCATTCCTGTCAGATGCAATAAGTTGCAGGCATTCCATAAGCTTATAGGGGCTTTGAGAGGTCACCTATTATAACCAGTCCAGATTACAGCTAAGAATTTGTTGTGCAGGTGAATGCTTCAAACCATGGGGTGAGGCTGTATTGAGATTGTTTCCTCAGAAGGGGAAGAGCACCCAGTTGTATATCTCAGCCATAGACTCCAACCCAGGGAGGAATGTTATGCAGCTGTAGAAAAAGAATATCAAGCCATAGTATGGACACTGCAGAAACTTCAGCCCTATCTGTATAGAAGGAATTTCACTGTGGTTACAGACCACAATTCCTTAACATGGCTACATTGAGCCAGGCAGAAAAATGCCAAGTTATTAAGGTAGATCCTAGAGTTGCAGGCATATGACATGACAGTGCAGCATCGTAGTGGGGTCAGCAATGTTAATGTAGATAGGCTGTCAAGACAGGGAGTAGGTTAATGTGTTCCCAGACAAGCCCATTTTCCTCAAGCAATTTTTTTCCAGTGTCACTTGAAAAACTAGCTTGGGTTTTCAAAACAGGAAAAGATGTGATGTTATGAGGTAGTGCTATCTATGCCAGGGAGAATAGGGAAGTACATGCATACATATGCCAGCATAGCGAGCTGGAGTTTTGTAAAGAATTTTATGTTATTTGACTATCACTTACTTGTGTTAAAAAGGCATCAATAGTAGGTCCTGCTGGACAGCTAGAATGTATGCATGTATATTAAGTTGTATTGTTGTAAATGATCAAATGTGTATGTTTATCCGAGAACCCTGGAAGAGTGGAACGTTTGAAATTGTGTTATAGCTTTCAGATACTGCCACAGACCTTACCAAAGCTCTGTGTGTGTATTGTATCAAAGGTAGGTGACTAGTGGTGATGCCATCCTCTAATCAACACCTGGTTTCTTTGGAACTCTTGCAGCAGCACATTGGAACCTGACAGGAAAGATTTATGACAAGCTATATACTTCACATATCCACACAGACAGAAAGAGACATCATCTGGCTTTTGCTGTGGTAAGACACTCAGCACACATCAGTTTGCCTTGCTTTACTAAGTAGTCAGAGAACAGTAATTCTTTAGTTAGTCAGGGACAGTTAGTGAGAATAGTTTAGTATTGTCTTCTGCATCTGAGAGAAGCTATCCGACTCTATTATTTTTTATATCTCTGTGGTTCAAACTGTGTTGTTTATTGTATTCAGTACTTTCTTGTTTTCTGTTTTATTATTTATCATTAAATATTTTAATGCCTATCATTGTGTCTGGCCTTTAGAGAATACTTGTAACATCTTGACAGTACTTATGCTTGTTTTAGTGACACTGTGGCCACTCCTGAAAGCCTCGGTGCTTTGGTCACACACTACCATTTGTATTAGTATTAATTTTACACACTATACTTGGGTACCCTTTGTAAGAGCCTTAGGGTTGCTGACTAGTGGCAGCGAGATTACCTCAGAGTCTGGGAAGAAAGAAGCACAGCTAGTAAATCTGTGCCAGCTTTTCCCAAGTGTGTATGCGTGTGTGAAACTCAAATATCCAAGTGTGTGTGTCAGCTGCTGGGAACAGGGGCACAGAGTTCCAAAGCGGTCAGTAAGGAGTTTTGTGTGGGTCTTGAGAGTGAAAGAGGGTCCAGCCCCAGGTCTGGAGTGTGATTCCTGTGTACTCTTAATGGAAATTGTGCTTGGTGTAGGGAGCTATGTCTGAAATACTGTGTAAATCCATATTTGCTCTAAGTGACTGTCCCTCACTAGAATCACTGGTGAGGATTGAGTCTTCTCGATTGCTGGCCCAGAGTAGAGACCCATCACATTATGCAATGAGCACAACTGTGTTATGTCACCAGATACCAGCTCTGCTGTGCAAACAAAAGGGAGTTTGACTTTGATCTCAGTGTCCTAGGTTTGGCTAGCACACCTGATTACAGGAGGGGCTAATTTCTCTAAACGATGTTCTAAACTTTGTTTGTAACCAATGTAGTCCTTCTATTTACAGGAGGGACTAGTTTCTCTAAAAAAAATGTTCCAAACTTAACTTTGTTTATAACCAATGTAGTCCTTTGGAAAGTCTATTATTCCCCCATTGACCATTAACTAATTGCACCATTCCTTCCCATAAAGAAACCTTACTTGCTAAACTACTGCAGTTTATAGATTGGTCTCCTCCTAATAAACTTTAAACCTGCTGAAGATCTCTGTTGTAATCTTCTTATTCATATTCAAAACTTGGTATACCTCATCACAAAATGATGCCTTCAGCAAAATCATTGCCCTTGGCTGCCCTCGGAAATTGAGGGAAAAGAGATTGAGGGATAATTACTGGCAAATATAAAAAAAACTAATGACCTCATCTACCTTAGTATATTCATAGTACCTCAAAAGGATACTTGAATTGCAATAAAGGTAATTAAATGCAGTATATTAATTAAAAAAAAAACATACTATAAAACCTCATACTATTCCTCCAGGGTGAACCTAAGCTCTAATGGACTGAATTACAAAAAATGACTATGCTAAATCTTTTGCTTCATCTCCCTTATTACTCTCTTATTCTGCAATTTCTAAAATCTCACAAGAAAAGGATAACATTTCATTGTACCATTTTATATCTGCACACGTCTTCCTTATGCATCATACAATTAACACCTCACATAATACTACTGATTATTCAAACATTCTCCCTTGATTCCAATGTATTTCAAATTCCAGTAGCACTGTGCAGTTATTTATGTGCAAGTTATCTTGTCACAATAGTTAGTCTACCAACATCTTTTTTCTAAATGTAGTTACAAATCACAGCATATACATTTCTCAGCCTCATATCTTTAGCTGTGTTCTGTCTCTCACTACAGGTATTCTTCTGAATGGAAAATTACTGCTGTGCTAAAACTACCTAAACTCACAAGGCACTTTTTTCCTGGCTATTACCATCTTGTCTCCCTTTGAAAACATCATATATAAATTCTTTTGTGCGCTGCAGAATTTTATCTTCCTCAGTAATTTGTAATTCTCATAATGGATTATATCATTAGTGGTTTACTCTTTCCTACTGATTTTTTTGTTTGTTTGTTTTGTTTATTTTATTCAATGAAATACATGTCAATGTATATATAAGTCCCATACACAAAATGGCAAACCTGCAGTACATAGCAAAGAGGAGAAGGTAATGCAAAGATCAAGACATTATTTATTTGAAACTGGTCATATTATCCAACATGTGTTAGCAAAATATAAATCTTTATCTGATGTTTACAAATCTATCTTTCCTAATTTCCTTTACTAGTTATGGTGTACTTTATGAGATACAGAATAAATACTGGAGAACATTATCACATTCCCCAGTCCTCTTTCATTCTTTCCTTGCTCTGCCTATCATCCTGAGAACTTAGAAGCCTTTGATACATGCTGACATGGTTTATCCCAATTCTGCTTTAATTCCATGGTAAGTCTCCCTTCTGTTCTTTGGTAATGCAACTTCGTATCCATTCCCACGTGGAAAGAATCAGCACCTTCTCACTCTGTTTCCATTCATGGTTTTCCCACATGCCTAACAACACAAACACCCAAGTAGTAGGGACTTCTTTGGCACAAGCCCTCTTTTACTGTTCTCTACAGTTCTCACACATTTGCTGGATCTTCCTGCATTCCCAAAATACGTGGGTATCACCAGCTTGTGCAACTATACATCACTAAAAGCCACCATTGCTCCCCCGCCAGTTCATTTGTAACTGTAATAGAGTTCTAAACCAGCAATGAATTTATCAAAAATATTGATCCCATATAACAGTCACTAGTCTTAGTCGACCTATCCTTCTTAAACATCCTTTCCAGTTTGTTTTGGCTATATGGACACTTTCACAATCAATCCACCTATGTCTCAACTTTTGTGTCTCATCAATGTTTGCAGAACTTCGGGTCTTTGTAGATTTCCCCACAACTAATCTCATCTAATACCAGGTATTTCTTGAAGGTAAAGTGAAACTTCCCAAAAAATCTTGTCATTATGATTACTGTATATATAGCTGTACATTTCATCCATACCTCTGAACTGTCCAGATTTTTGCAGAAAGTACAGATTTTTGCCTCATATTTTAGGTCTGCTCCTCATGAAAATTGTGATTTCCTGGCAAATCTCTAAGAACTGAAGTCACTATAAATGCCATACGTTTGATTTTCAGACTTCATATCCTTCAGAAAATATTTGCTAACACAAATCCTGTTATTCTAGAAACTTCCTAAGTTTATAACAGCAATATTTGAAATCTGTCTCTATTTTGGGTCTTTGTCCCCCCTCCACACACGCACACACACACACACACACACACACACACACACACACACACACACACACACACACACACACACACACACACACACACACACACACACACACACACACACACACACACACACACACACACACACACGCACACTTTATTTTAGGCTTTCTCCATTACATTCCAGCCAAGATGCTTAAAGTCTTCATTTTCCAAACAGACAAGATTACTAAAACAGTCCTGTTCGTGATTAAAATATAGTCATCAGCCAATAACCTAAATACCCTCCATTGAGAAAGCATGCTATTTAAAAACTGTTGGACTCTGCGAGTCAGTATTTCTATAATTAAAACAAAAAGAGAATGTGACAGAGGGCAACCCTGTCTGGTACTACTTCCTCTGAGTTTCTTTTTGCAATAAAATTCCAGTTTGCTACAAGTTTTGGGCAACAGGTTGTTGGCCTCTAGGTCAAGTGTATAGGGGATTGACCTAGGTACTTAATTTAGGTTCCTTGCCAAATTCCTTTAACAATCAAAACAAATGGGCCACACTATGCTGTAAAAAGCCTTCCTTATATCAAACAATATAACCAGAAAAAAACAACAAAACCTTTACTGGTCAATGATGAAACAACCAAAACATAAAGAACAGAAAAACACATTAGACCAAACAACACTGGATGGCCAAATAATTTTCAAACACAATTTATTTAGTGTTTTCATCTTTCTTGTAGACAGACTTCATCAGAGGATTAACTGATACAAACATAGTTCAAATAGTGAAAGCATTTGTCGAGTTATGTTCAGTCATCATCTGGTGTGATAATTTATTTAGAAATAGAATCATGTGACTATTGACACCAATATCCAAAAACCTTAGTGACATTCAAAAACATAAAATAATAAAATGTAATAAGTATTTTAAATATGCACTCTTGTAATACATTTTTAAAATATGTTGTCTTGTACTAAGTGCAACATACAAATAAGCAATATAACCCTTGCTGTATGTGGTCCCCTCCTGGTCAGCTTGTATAAGGAAGAGTTCTAAAGCTCACCAACTAACTTCTAAGTTCTTCCTTTTATCATGCCTATTTGCTCTTTTCCTTTTATTCTCAGTAATATTTAGGTTCTTATTACCTAACGTTGTAATGAATAGTTTGGCACCAACATTAAAAAGGAAAATAGGTCTTTAATTCCCTGGATTTTGAAGACCCAGACCTGCATTAGGAATGAATACTCATTTTGTTCTTTTAAAGAGTCAGGACCCTCTCTGTGTGTGTACTAAAATTAAATATGTCTTTGAGGAGTTTCATCAAACCTTCCCAAGGATATTATAGAATTCACCCCATAACATTTTCCCAAACTGTTTTTCTTTTCTTCATTTTTTCCAGCCTGCTCAAGCTCACTTTAATTCTTTCTTCTCTGTGGGGTAAGTGTTTACCCATGCCACACTTTACATGTATCAAATGTTCCTTTTCGACTAGACACAGCACTTACTTTGCATGTATATATGGAAATGTCATATTCCCATATGACTTTTTAATCCTTATTAGTCTAATATAATCTGTCTCATTGTTTTTCAGACTCATAAAAAGTCCTTCTAATTTCCTTTTTTGGAGTTTATGGGTTAGCAATGCACCACAGTTTTCTCCCTTAGTCCACTAAAATCCTGTTTTCTAAGATCTTTTTCAACTACCATTTTTTTCTTTTTCCATTATGAGAGAAATTAGACTGATCATTTATCTTAGCACTTGGGTCATTTCACTATCCTCTTGTGCTTTATCCACTTCAACTAGTACTTCCCATAGGGTAGCTTCAAGTCCAATTACTTCCTCCTGCTCAGTCTTCTCCCTCAAGAGACATAAGATTCTCCTTAACTGCACATTTAAGTCATTCCAGCAACCCTTTGGACTCATAACCTACATTATTTTGTTGATCTGAAGTTTATGTTTTATTAAAACTCTAGTCAATTGGCCTTTGTGGTTGTGGTCCATGAAAATGTAAATTATTTTCTGGTAAAGTTTCTTATTCTTCAAATATCTACACATTCATCATTTGTTTGGCATTTTTTTCAGGACAGGTTTGTTTCTTCTTTTATTATTCAATATTCTGTCAATACCTTCTTATGAAACCACAGTGAAGTCCTCTGCTAGAAGATCCGTACCTGAGTATAAATGTAAAATGTTGCCATTGCTTATAAAAGTTGCAGGAAAATGTTGGAACTTCAATATTTGGGAAGAAAATATAATATATCGTAAATGTGTTCTCCCTAACAGCTATATCTAGTACCACACACTGCCTTGGCTCATCTTTACTTAAGTGTTCTACTTTGAAATATAATGTCTGTCCAGTGAGGATCAGCACTTCCCTTTTTCTACCTCCTTAACTGTGCTACACCCTAGGACATCCTCATAGGTGTCTCCAAATTTCAATGCTTCTTTACAGATAGGATGCAGGAGATCATAATATGGGAAGCTAACCCCACAAAGACACCATTCACTGGTGGAGTCTTCCACTCCTGTTTGGCATCTACTTATCTGAAGTAAAATTCAATTCTGAAGGGTTCTGGTTGGCTAGGTCTGCAGATGACTGCAAGCTTTTACCAGTAATTAAATCCTCAAATGACTTGGACATCCTGCATAACAGTTCTTCCCAAACAAATAATTGGTGCCATAATAATGGAGTGAAACTAAATACTACTATATTCTATGGAGAGTCATCTACCCTAGGGAACTAGCAGACTGCCAATGTGCCCTAAGAATTGATCCAGTTGTTTTGGATTTGGGAACATATGCGGTCATTGATGTAACTTTGGACCAACGTGTGTCCATTGTTGTAGAAAAGTCCTTCCATATTGTGCACTTATAAATAAAGAGATCGTAACCCTCCCCCTTTAGTCAACCCTCATTACAGGTTCATAGGTAGGTACTAGGCTATCGGCCCTACGGTCTATACAAGCCCAGCCAAAAAGGTACCCTGGCTTTTGCCACCCAAGAAAATTATTTTCCTGTGCCACTGTCGAGCGGAGCCACAGAAGTGATCCCCGGGGTGAATTTCCCAGTTCCTATCCAATCATCAAGATTTTTCTTAAAGAGTGCTAATGAGGAGCTTTGTTTGATATAGCTAGGTAGTTTATTCCAGAGTATGGGAAGTCTCTGGGACAGGAATCTATCCCTCTGGCATGTTCTTTTTATTGTGGTGACATGGTTTAGGTCCCTAGAGCATATAGCTCGGAGGGATTGGGATTTATTTAAGTGGAGCATGTCCAACAGCTCTGGGTTTGACATAGCTTTGTATGTTAGGCAGAGATCACCTCTGAGTAGGCGATATGCGATGGAGTAAATTTGGAGTTTTTTGATATGGTCTGCGTAGGGCATCCGTTTGAGGCCAGTAATCCTCTTTGTGAGGTATTTCTGCGGCCTTTCCAGTTGTTGTAGATGTCTTGAGAGGTACATACCAAAAGGGGCGTTGCACTCTATAATGGGTCTAATGAGTGATGAGTAGAGGGGGACAATGCCCTCTTTTTTTCTGGATGAGAATCCTTTTGTGATGAGGTGTGCCACTTAGAAGGATTTCCTGACTACTGTGGTGATTTGATTATCAAAGGAGAGACTACTGTCCACCTGTGTCCCAAGGTCTCTTAGCACACTTTCGGTGTTAAGTATACTACCACCTATGCTGTAGTTCATGGGTACAGAGTTTTTACCAAAGGGGATGACAATGCACTTTTTGGCATTGAGCTTGAGGCATGGCTTTGACACCAGGCATCTGTCTCAGTGAGGCCCTTTTGTAGGATGTCCACATCGTTAGAAGTTTTGATTATGGCTCCTAGTTTGCAGTCATCAGTGAACTTCATTAGCCAAAGACCTTCTGTGTTAGTCTTACTTCAGAGAAGTAGATACCAAACAGGAGAGGACCCAGGACTGAACCCTGTGGTACTCCACTTATCACTGGTCTGAAGTCAGATGTGGAGTCTGCTACTTTCACAGTGTGGGTTCTGCCAGTGAGCCAGTTGGCAACCCATCTTGTGACATAGGATTTATACCTAGTTTAGTGAGTTTATCTATAATTCCAGAGTGGGGGATGGTGTCAAAAGCCTTGGCAAGATCTAGATAGGTTGTGTGAGCCACCATACCCTCATCTACGGCTTTGACTGCTTCAAAGAAGTCTATCAAGATTAGGAGACATGACATGCCTTTTACAAACCCGAACTGGGTGGGGTCCAGAGTTTGGAGATTACCAATGCCTTTGTTTATAAGTTCCATGATGATACATTCCATGGCCTTGCAGACCAGGCTTGTCAGGCTAATGGAGCCATAGTTCCCAGGGTTCGTAGTGGCTCCCCTTTTGTGGAGTGGGATAACTGTCAGTGTGCGCCATTCAGTGGGCACTAAGCCTGAGGTGAGGCTATGACTGAACATGGTACTTAGGTGGGGTGCCAGTTCATTCTGTAGTTCATGTAGAACACTGCATGGGATGTTGTCTGGTCCCATGAATGCTATGTTCTTGGCTTTGGAGAGTGTGTTTTTTTACCTGTGCACCTGTGATTACAGGAACTTTGCATTCTTCCGGTATAGAGATGGGCCCTTTAGTGGGTGAGTGGGGGGTAAAGTTAACACTGGACCTATCTGCCAGGATGTTGGCAATATCAGTTGGATCTGTATATTTAGTGCCATTGTGTTGTAACTCAGAGCATATCTGAGTGTTGCCATTGAGATTGTTGACATAGCGATAGAATGCTTTGAGGTTGTCTTTAGAATCAGTGGCGATTTTGTTTTCGTAACTAGCTTTGGAGGATTTTATGAGGGATCACAGCTTCTTACTGAGGCTGACCAGGGAGCTCCTCCACTCATGGGATTTTATTCTCTTTTGCAACAGTTTCTTCCTTTTGTTGTACAGTTTGTTTATGGCAGGGGACCACCAGATTGGATAGTGTCTTGGTTCTGTTTGGGATAGCATAATCCATGCACTCGTGTAAGTGCTTATAAAGTGCAATTGTGTAGGATTCAGTAGTCGTAACTGTATTGTCCATCTGCATGGGTGTCATGAAGTTCACCACTTCTGTCTTAAGAAGCATGAAGTTGGCTTTGGAGAAAATTTTTACCATGGTTTCCTTAAAGGGGGGGTGGGGGCACGATGTGCATATCTAGGGCGATTAGCTTATGGTCGGATCGGACCAATGAGGCATTGACTTCAGGTGTGGAACACTGGTCACTCATGTTGGTAATGACTAGATCTAGGATATTGTTGCCCCTGGTGGGGGAGTGGATAAGTTGATCCAGGGCACTGAGTTTAATAATTCCAGAAAGCATTACGTGAAGGAGTCGGTACATGAGTAGTTTTCCCAGTTAATGGTGGGGTAGTTGAAATCACCCATTATTAGGCTGTTTGGTTGAACCCTAATATTTTCCAGTACATCAAGAAAAGAGGATTGCAGTTTTGCTCAGAGTTGCACTTGGATAACCTCGGATGCATTATGCTGAGCAACTAGCCTGGAGGTGTGGATATCCTTAATGAATATGGACACAACTCCACCTTTGGTGTTTCGGTCCAGGTTACATGACCGAAAAGTGTGGTATGAGTTATAGACTGGTAGTGCAGGGGTGCTCTCTGGAGTCTTGAACCAGGTCTCAGTTACTGCACAGATATAAATGTTCTCCATTTTAAGGAGTGCCTCGAGTGAGTGCATTTTGAGATTTAGACTTCTAGCATTGAGTAGCATCACCCAGTTTTTTCTTGCCTGTTCCTGTTATGGTGGTGATTTTGTCATTTGAACCTTGTCTAAAAAAGGCACTATAGGGGCGGCAAGAACCTTAGCCAGTATCCGGAATCCCAGGGATGACAGGTGCAGGCCATCTCTAGCAAAGCATCGTGGTCTGTCGACCATGTCATCCCAGGCAGACACATACTGGATTCCTTTAGAATGACACCAGAAGCTTAGCCAATTGCTGAAGTCAATCATTTTGTCCTTGTACTGCGGTATCATTCTGGGCAATGGCAGAATGCTACTCAGGGCCTGGGCTACAAGATCGGAGAGCTCTTCCATGTCGTTTTTCATGTAGTCCAGGGAGGTATGTCTCAGGTCGTTCACACCAACATGGACAATGGCACAGTCATATTTGTACTTGTTGTGGAGTGACCTGACTGTGTTGGTTATGTGGCAGATCCTGGCACCCAAAAGGTTATTCACTGAGCATAATATCCTCTTTGGCAGATATCTGTCCAAACACATGTTAACAACTGGAAGGTCCATATAGATACCTTAATAGAAGAGTACAAAGCCTTAACCATATGTCCTGCACGGACATTCTCAAAGCCCTATCATTATATTCAGTATCTTACAGGCTGTTCCTGAAAGTGACTTGTGTCTAGCATGTAAGGTATCCTCCAACCCAGTATTGATCGACCTATTACACATCAGCAAGTCAAATAGTATTAGAAATACTCAGACTGGGGATCTAATCATCTTCTGTAACTTCAACAGAATGGTTAAGATGGACAAGTATATCTCATGGCACATACTGCTGCTCTGGATGACACTTTCCATCCATGCAAAACAAAGCTGGATGGGTATAAAGAAATTTCCCTCAGATCTGCCACCTGTACTACTGCTGGACAAAGGCAGCTCCTAAATGTTTTATCCCATACATGGGTTACCTCAAATTATCTATGCTACGATCCCAGTTTTTCTGACTAGAGGTAATATATGATTATTAACCATAGGATGGGTAAGACTAATCTATCATCAAATGGGATAGGTTAATATAACCAGCAAAAGGGAGGGAAACTGGCTAAGTGTAAAATGGCTCACAAAGACAGCTAGACTAGTACATACCTATGAACCTACAAAACCCAACATCTTGAATCACAAAAACTAGTTAGCCCTGACTGCACAAAACTACTTACTGAAGTACACATGTACTGTAAACACAAAATACTGTACTATGAGGCAAACTGCATTTTGCACAAAATAAAGATATGGGACAATCCACCTGTACCTCTGCATTATTCTCAGTTCAAGATCACTCCATCTCTGAGAAATAGTGATCACTTAAAAGTCACAGTTTATATGAGACAATGAGGTCACAGTTCATAGGATCATAGGATCATTGCAAGTTACTAGACTATAGACCCGGAGGTCCTTTCATGCCTAGCTATGTCATCCCAATGTAATACCAATGATACTCTAGTCAATACCCAGGATTTGATTTAGTAATGACCGCCCATGTCCAGGAAACTTGTGGCCACTATTCCCAGTAAGAATTTAGGGTGTCCCATCCACTTGTCCATAGTCCTTTTCAACAGTGTCATAGAGGTGCTCTGCTTCATATGAATTGGCAGTCTATTCCAAAGACATGCCAGTTGCTGGGAGACAAATCTGTCCTTTCAGCATGTCCTATTCAAATAGCAGGCCATATATAGGTCCCTGGATGTGTGGCTCTCATCCCATTTGATTTACGGATGTGCAGCAAATTCATTAGGTTTGGGTCAGAGATTCCTCTGTAAGCCAGACATAAGTCTCCCCTAAGACGTCTATACAATACGGAGTATAGTGACAGGGACTTTAGTTGGTTTGTGTAAGGCACATGCTGCAGTCCCTTGATCTTCTTTGTTAAAAACCTCTGACATTTCTCCAATTGTTGCAGGTGTATTGTATGGTACATGCCAAAAGGGACATTATACTCAATTATGGGCCTGATTAGTTATGATTATAGAGGGGTTATAACCTCCTTTACTCTAGAGGCAATGCCTTTGATAATCGAGTGTGCTACATAGAAAGCCTTCCTTAGTACAGTAGACACATGGTGGTCAAAATTAAGATCGCAGTTTACTTGTGATCCCTGGTCCCTTTCTACTTCATAGGTACATAGGGTATGGTTGTTTATTTCATAGTGTGAAGGGACATTGGTTGTACCAAAGGGAATGATGAGGCATTTCTTTGCATTTAGTTTGAGACCATAACAAGGACACCGGTTGTTGGTCTGCTGAAGTACACTGATATAATTTGGTGATTAGATAATTGCACACATTTTGCAGTCGTCCAAAAACTTGGTCAACTACAGCCCCTAAGTTTTGGCCTGAACTTCTGGAAATATATATCAAACAGTAGGGGGCCCAGCACTGAGCCTTGGGCATCTCACTGGTGACAGGTCTCCTGGCTGATGTGGAGTCACCCATTTTAATAGTGTTTGACCAGTTTGTGAGCCAGTTAGCAACACATCTTACAACAAATGGGGATTACATTCAGTTTGCTAAGTTTATTAGTAAAGTCTGAGTGTGAGATTGTGTCAAAGGCCTTGGCCAAGTTGAGGTATGCTGTGTGCATAGATTTGCCATTGTCAATGGCCCTGGTCACATGTTTGAAGAAACCCACCATGTTTACCAGGCAGGATCTACCCTTGACGTGGCCAAATTGAGTTGTATCCAGAGTTTTGAGGTTGCCTATGTCTTTATTTATGAGGTCCATGATGATAAGTTCCATGGCCTTACAGATGAGGCTGGTCAGACTTAAGGGTCTATAATTCCTTGGGTCTATTGCTAAGCCACTTTTGTGGAGGGGAACATTTGTTGCTCTTCTCTATTCCACAGGAACATAGCCTGTGGTTAGGCTGTGATTGAATCGGGTACTTAATGGTGCAGCTAACTGATGTTTTAGTTTGTTTAGAAGACAGCCTGGAATGCTGTCTGGCCTTACAGAGGCTGTGTTTTATGCCTTAGACAAGGCTTTACTGACCTGCACTTTGGATATATAGGGTGGGAGGGTGGAGGCAAGGTTTGTGATACGTTTGGAGGGGATAGGGGAGTACAAGTTTCATCATATCTGTCCGCTAGCAGGTTTGCTATCTCTGCAGGATCAGTGTGTGTGATACCATTAGTCACTAGTCTGGCACATGCTTGAGTCCTACCTTTTAGGCTGTGTACATAGCTGTAAAAGGCCTTCTGGTTTTCCTTAGCTGTGATTGCCAAGTTTTTCTCAAAGTTACCCTTAGAGGATTTAACATGTTATCATATTAGCCTGTTGAGGTACAATTTGCTATTAATTAAATTACCACAGTATGAAGCCGGATGCATTCCTACCATACAAATACATGTTGTAAAAAAGACCCTTCATCAAAGGGGCTTTTAAACATCGGATAATAAACTTAAATAGTTGATAGAAAAAAAGAGGATGTGAATTAATGTGCAAAAGAAGTCTGTAACCATAAATTTGAACAGTATTTACTGATTGCAATCTACCACCTTTTTTAAGAAAAAAAATCTCATTTTAGAGGAATAGAGCAAACTTATGAGCCGAAATTAGGGACAGTTGAGAGGTAAGCATGAAAGTAGTGGACAAAAAATGTGCTTATAACATTTTGATACTTTAATGGTTCTCAAAAATTACTTATTATAAGCTCTGCATATTCACCTAGTACATACGTCATGGAGATAGCAAGGATAGACAAATACATAGGTATATAAGCTTCAAAGGTCTAAAATAACTAAGAATCAATTGCCTACATATAAGGACTACAACTTACATTCAGATAATGTTTGCATAATTAAAAATATATCCCGTACCACACTATAGTGAATCGTATGTAGAGTTTTAGAATTTCTGTCCTATCTAAATTTAACAGTTAGCTTCTAGCAAATGTTTAAATCCCAGCATTATGTATAAATGCACGACTCGCTCTTAATGTGTTATAATATTCCAAATATTTGTGTGTGACAGACTTTTCGAAGAAGGAAAATGTTTGTCACAGACATGCTACTTTTGAAAATTAAATTAAAGAAATAAAAAGATAAATGTAATTAGTTGTGCTCTTATTATATACCACTAATTCCTTCCAGCTAACCACTGTCAGCCATTGTTATGTAACTTCTAAAATCTGCAACTAAGACATTACTGTGCCTCTACAATAATATGTAATAATAGTGAATGTAAAAACAGTAATACAGAAAAGGTCATATTAAATATAGAGGACAAAATTATTACCATATCAGAATATGACAATGTCTCTGTCTTCTCTCGTTGATGTTCAATGCATCTGCTTCACAGTTGTGCACTACACACATCGTTTTAGGCACCTTCTTCTATATTTTCCTGTAAAACTGCCCATCTAGCTATATCTAAAGCTAATGTATCCATGCTCTGTGTTTATCCTCTGTAAATCAATGTATTTTACCATACATCTGTCTATCATGATGAATGCCCATACAGACAGACAGAGCAAGAGATTTATCCCAAGTACATTCAGACTAAGACAGTTGGCCAATGTCTATGGGCTGATACTATCTTCCAGTAAGTTGACCATGACTCCCTAAGAACCACTAAAGACCCTTACTTTTTGACCTGCTACTATTCCTAAAGTAACACACATTACTGGGGTTACTTCCAGATGGTTAATGGTTCTCCTATCGTGTATCATGTCTGAAACATATCTGGCAGTATCCCTTTCACATACTTGAAAAGGAGCATTGACGTGAAAAACAAAATTGGGACCTGCAGCAGTTAGTTTTCTTTAATGTTTTTGGATAAGTTTTATTTCAGGACCAAAAGTTCAGGGAACTTAAGGATTGACCATTAAGGCTCTTCAAACTCTATTAAATGAGATTATGTATAGTGCTGTACAGCTATGCTGAAGCCCAAGGCTTTGACTGAACTTTATGTGGCATTATAAATAATAGGCATAATAAGGCTGATCATTGTCAAAGCACTTGAAAAGTGGAAGAGGAATTTATTGTTTATTTGACTATCCATCAAGATGTCATTTGTCATGTTGTAAATCTGCCATGTTAGACAAAAAAATTCACTGCCCATAAAGTAAACATATAGGATGAAAAAGGCAAGCACAGAAGATGTATATCTACTCCCTCGCCCCATTCAACATTCTGGATTCCTCACCTGGGGGATGAATCGCTGGCCACTGAAGAGCTGTTACTGAACAAAGGGTGTCAAGTTTGGGTGTCTCTAACAAAAAAAAAAAAAAATCATCTCTTGGGGATGACAGATACAGTTAGTTTTCTTAGCGACAGGGTAAACATATCATTGTTCACACTAGCAGCCAGGGAGGTCAAAAGATTGAATCCCAAAAGACTGGAAATTCAAAATACTGAACACATTTTTAATGCAGGAGGCAAGCTCCGGTCAGCCCTCATGTGGGGGGGGGGGCTGCACCCCCACACCTCTACTAACTATATATACCAACTCTAAGATCGCACAACAGTGGAGAAAGGGCAAATTCCATTATTCAGTATTTTAAATTTTTAGTCTTGTGGGATTCAGTCTTTTTGTTTTTCAGTTTTCTGAAGTAGACCCAGTATCACTCAGGAGGACTAATGGGAAGGCCTACTGGACTTTTGGGACATTCTCTATGGCCAACCATCCTTCAGTTTGTTACATCACTTCTAAATATTCACTAAACTTGGTATCATGAAGGGATCTGGAGGTGTCTTATCATCACTGAAGTCAGTTTATAACCTTCAAAGTAAAAAAATGGTGGGACACAGGTCCAAAAATAAGGACAGATTTTAAATATTACTCCTATCAACTTACAAAGTTGCTAAAACTACAGGATGTGCATTAGCATGCATTTTATGAAGGACATGAAGTCAGAAACACAAATGTATGTTATTATTTAGTGACTTCAA
This sequence comes from Protopterus annectens, assembly GCF_019279795.1. Classification (NCBI taxonomy): domain Eukaryota; kingdom Metazoa; phylum Chordata; order Ceratodontiformes; family Protopteridae; genus Protopterus; species Protopterus annectens. Next base: position 1,699,296,145 of record NC_056726.1, on the reverse strand, counting down.
TCTTCAGTGAACAGACTAAAATATGATTTTAAAATCTGAACATTCTGCTAAAATCTGGACAGTTGAGAGGAATGGTCTGTTGTGGGAACTCGATAGGTGAGTTAAGGCATTTCCTTTTGACTGAACTTTCCTGAATCTTTTAAAATGGGACTTTGAAGATGATGGAGAGATCCTTGTTGATGCATTTGTAATAGTTGGCGATCCAAAATGGCTGTGGCCTTTGTAACTTTCTTTAGTGGAGCAGATGTAAGGTCTAGGTATCAAGAAGAAGCTGAGCTAGTCTAGACCATTTGCTGTCATTAACACATGGGCATTGCATTGATGAAGACTACCTCACAGGTGCTTGTTGTACTACTTCACGGGCACATCCTGATGTGACACAGATGTTGAGAACTGCACTGATTTCTACAGACTTGACTCCAAAATCTGCAGGGTCAGAAAAGTCAGGTCCAATACAGAAATGGCCAGCACTAACATATTTGATAAGATCTTCACCCCTGGTACAAATGCCAAGAATGCCCTTAGGGCTAAGAGCAATGGTACCAATAACATCAATATCATGGCAACACCTGGCATAAGAAGCATTGCGTAGGTTCATAGTTGATTACTAGGCTAATGGCTCTAGAGGCCTTTTTAAACTTAGCTATGGTTTCTCTAATGTATCTCACACAAATTGATACTCCTGGGTAACTTTAAGGCTTGGCTATAGGCTTAGGCAGCCGGTGGTCAAGCATTTACAGTCTGTCTCTTTTCATAAGAGACATAGATGCTAGAACATGGGTAAATGTCAAATCCCCAATACTCTGGTCAAGATTATGCTTGAATTTGGTAAGGAAAGAACTCTGCTTTACATGGATAGAAAACATGTTTCAGAGGAGGGGTAGTTTCTGTGTCAAATATCTGTCCCTACAATATGTCCTATTTAAGTTACAGGCAAGATTTAAGTCCCCAGATCAGGTAGTGCAGATGCTATTTGTTTTCTGGATGTGTAACAGGTCCATCAAAGAGGGATCAGATGATCAGATGATCCACAGAGGCCAGGCATAGATTACCTCGCAGCAGTCTGTAGGAAACCGAGTAAAAGGATAGTGTGAGGTGGTCCACATAGAACATGTTATTTATGCCCTGATTCCTTTTTGTGAGGAACATCTGTAGATGCTCCAGTTGCAAATGCCTGGTCAGATGCATTCTGAAGGGTGTGTTGATGATTAGCCTGATGAAGGCTGAGTACAGGAGAACAATGACATCTTTAGACCTAGATGCCCTACACTTGCATATAAGTTGTGTAATGTAGAACGAATTTCTCACCACCACAGACACGTGATGATCAAAGGCCAGGTTACTGTCTACATGTGTTCCCAAATTCCTTACCACTAGGTCTGCTCTTAGGGGTGCATTAGCAATGTGGCAATTTCCATTAGTGTCTGTCTTTCCAAATGACTTGTCACATCAGTTCTAAATATTCATTGAATGTGGTATGATGTGAGGGGATTTGGAGGTGCTAACATGCCTTATTATCTCTGAACTCTGTTGAGGAGAATTCCAGAGGTGAGTTAACATATTTCCTTTTGAATGAACTTTCCTGGATCTCTAAAATGGGACTTTGAAGATGATGGAGAGATCATCTTTGATGCATTTGTAATAGCTGGGAAGCCAAAATGGCTGTGGCATCTGTAACCTGCTATGGTGGAGTAAGTGCAGGGCCTAGGGCTCAAGAAAAAGCTAAGTAGCCTAATTTATTAAAACCTGGACATATTGCATTGATGAAGACTATCTCACAGTATTTCATTGTTTTGAGCTTTAGACCATGGCTCTGGCATCAGTTATTTTGTCTGTAACAAAACTTCTTAAAGGGTATTTCTGTCTTTGGAGGACTTGATGACTGCAACTAGTTTGCAGTCATTTGCAAACTAGGTCAGCCAGAGGCCCTTGACATTGGCCTTGACTTCAGAGAAGTAGATGCCAATAAAAGATAGGCCCCAGAACCAAGTCCTGAGGAACTCCACTGGTGGCTGGCCTGTTTGTGGAATTAGTCTTCCCAATTCTAACTCCTTGTGTCCTATGTGTAAGCCATCAGGTGAAATATGGGTCATACCCAGTTTGGTGAGTTTATCTACAATGCCTACATGTCATATTGCAAATACTTTGGCCAGGTCAAGGTAGGCAGTATGCACTATTTTGCCCTCATCCATGGCTTTAGTGACTTTCTTGAAGATGTCTACCAGGTTGAGTAGGCATGATGCAGCCTTAAAGAAACAAAACTGGGTTGGATCCAATTTCTGTAGATTTCTTATGCCACTGTTTTACCATTTCCATGATGATTCTTTCCATGACTTTGCACAGGAGACTAGTCAAGCTTATGGGTCTGTAGTTGCACATGACTGTAGATGGTCCTCACCCTCCTTGTGCAGAGGGATAATAGTTGCAGCTCTCCATTTACTTGTCACAAAACCTGTTTGGAGGCTACGATTTAATTGAGATTCTAATGGCCCTGATAGGTCATATTTCATCCTATTTAGGAGGCATCCTGAGGATATTATTAGAACCCATCAATGCTGTATTCTTGGCCTTAGAGAGTGCATTGAGGACCTGTAGGAGTTATGGTAGAGGATATTTCCTGAGGGGTGACTAGGGTGGAGGGGATAAAATTGGAGGTAATTTTGTCAGCCAAATTCAAAACGGTTGATGGTGGCATCAGCTCAGGTCCCAGTACTGGGATAGGCACTGAGGAGGTTTGAGCAATACTTGAAATCTGTCCACCTTTGTTCCCCCATTATTTGTGACTTTGTCTAGATTTCTTAAAAGAAGAAGTTGAGAGGTATGATGGGATGGCAATGGCAATCCTAATATTGTTTAAAATGTTTGTTGTCTTTGAAGAACATATTGTGAAGAGGAAGAAGCCTGATTAGTTTGCCTTGGTGAAAGAAAGTGTTCTGTACAGCCACATTCATGGAACGACTGTTCCAGTTTACTAGATTAAGGGGATCAGAGCCCAAGCTCTTGAAAATAATTCTGACCAGACAATAATAGATGAGTCAAAGAAAGGCTTGCAAAAGTTAAGTCAGAAAAGAAGAGACCGATTACTCAAAGACCCAGAAAGATTCTTGTCATAAATCTTAAGAAAAAAATGCTTCAAATTCTCTTAATACAACTAAAGGCTGCTTTCCTTGAATAAGCTCTGAGTTCATCAAAGAAGATCTGAAAAGGCCTGGCATTTAGATGTACTATAAGGTAGAAAGAAGGAGTTTGGCAACCTGCAAAAGTTTTTCTTTGTAGAGCAATGTTATTGTAGCAGTCCTGCTGTTAAGGAGGATGGACTTCCTGCTGCAAGAGTACCAGCATCTTTTATTGAAATCTTTATGTTATCCAGATTTCTGTCCTCTATACATTTAGTTATCAAGAGCTCATTTCCTGCTTTTATATCTGAGAGGAGCAAAAATAAATGGCCCAGTGTACAGTCCTATAGGACATAATTGGTATTCTCACTAGCATAGAAGGGAAAACAACTTCCATTCCCAGTCATTCTACCCTATTGCCCAATCATTGTTTTATCAATTAATGTATGTGCAGATTGGTATTTAATACTTCTAGTTTCCTTATGTGGAACAATGCTGAATGACTTAGTACTGAGGTCAATATATACAGTAGGCACTGTCACTAAGTAAAATCTCTCCTTAACAGACCCATACTGTTCCATAACGTAAGTCAGTACCCTATCTTGGCTTGAGCAAGATCCACTGTGACTCTCTTCAAGATTTTATAGTAAACACTGATTGGGCTGATATCTCTAAAACTGTATGATGTAACCCTCTTCCTCTCCACCTCCTTCCTCGGGCATAAACACTTAATGTAGCAGCATTAGTAGAGACTGACATTTATGAAGAGCAATGCTTTCTATAGTCTTTGCCAAAAACAGATTTTTAAGGACGTAAGATGATCTTGCTTTATAAGTCTGATGAGGGTGAAAATGAGATTTATGACGAATTTTATCTTGATAACATTAGTTCTGATAAGTTACTTAAACCTATTTAAGGACATCATGTTCACGGCTGCTTTGCAATTACTGTCTAACTACTTTGACTGTGTCACACATATTTCATCCGAAGACAAATATGATTATTAATTGGTATAACTTGTTCCCTTGACCTCTTTTGGTCTGCCTATCCTCATAAACATTTGCCTTCTTGATGGAGAGCAGCTTTACACAGAGCTTGGCATGTTATTCAATGCATTTAAACATTTGAATAGAGTTTATAAGGTATCAGCTTTTTCCCTGACACATTTTCATTAAAGACAGATATTTTTATCAAAAGATTTCAAACATTTCCAAGCCAGGAAGCATGTGAAAACAAGTGCCTACACCCTGCCGCACAGCACAAGCAAAGAACAAACACCAGCCACAAGAGAAGCATCATTAGTAAATAACTACAGATCATCACACCTTGTTGTAGTATAGTATTTCAACAAAACATGGCACTGTCTCAGTGAATATAGTAGAAACATTTTCCCAGACATCCTTCTACAGGTTGTTGAGGTTTATAATGAAAACTATTCCATCTTATTCCCTGATTATCCAACAAACTTGTTGATGTTTTATAATGACTATGAAAAAAAAAAAACTTTGACTCCCTTAGGGAACTGGAAACTAAAAAGGCCACAGGATATGAGGCTAAATGTAGGATAATGTACCTTTCCCATGAGCTTCAGATAATAATCTTATTTTTTAAACACCTTTGTTGCATTATCACTTGTGACACAGGCAAACTTACATTTATATAAAATTAATCAAACTGTATTAAGTTCAAGTTTATAAACATTATACTTCACATATATTGCTATATATAATATAACCTAAGCAACATTACATAAATTATTCAATTCCTGCTTTTTTAATCTGAGGATGCTTGGCTCCCTACATAAACATTATGGCAAGTGCCTGGCACTTTATGCACAGAAGTAATTGGCTGACGTTTCAGAATCTTGACACTCAGAAAGGCACTGTCAGAATATACACAGCTTAGAAGGTAGACAGTTTGATATTAGGGCTGGGTATGTGTTTCTTTGAGTGCTGCTGAGGTATGGTTAGCGTAAGGGTCAGGAAAGGGGTTAATTTTATCGTTGTCCATGTTTGTTGGTGGATGTTTTTGTTTTGTAAAGTGGCAGTATTATGGAAAGTCTTTTTCTAAAGGAAAGTGCAGGATTACACTTTGTGGCAGGACAACCCCCTGCCATCATACTAATGTGTGCTAACACTAACCGTAAATCTGCCCCCTGCCCCTAATGCTAACCTCACACCTTACCTTAGAAATATCATTTCTGTAAAGTTGTCACTATTCATCCAAACCATGCTCAATGATTTTCGCATGATTTAGTTTTATTTTTTTTGCTATAAATTTAATGTGGGTTTTGCCTTTATTTTGGGTGTCTGTATTCTGATAAATGAACTGTTAGTATTTTGGTGTCAGCATTGTGGCTGTCCACATTTTGATCTCTCAGCATTTGAACTATGCCAACAAATTCAGACATAGATAGGCAGATTGATACATTGATAGATGTGTATATATATATATATATATATATATATATATATATATATATATATATATATATATATATATATATATATATATATATATATATATATATATATATATATAGATATATATATCTGGCAGAATATCATCCTAAATGTTACACTTCTTGATGGGAAACATCTACTTAGTATACCAATGAAAATTTCCATCAAGAAAGTCATAAGTTTCCCTTATCACTATATTATTGTGAATCCTATGCTGAAGGGAAAGGGGACAACTTTTATAGACAATTCTCACATAATTCTCCTAGAAGACTCTGTGTCAAGGCGCTGGAGCTAATTCTGATGCTTTGATGTTTTAATAAAATATGTTAGTAAAAGTCGTAAGGTTGTCTATTTTTTAAGTTGTTTTTATTAGTAGTTATCAACCCTCCACTAATGTCTTGAAAGATTATGATGACTAGAATATTCAGCTTCTCCATTAAATATGGTAAGACCAAAAAGACATTTGAAATATTTCGGATGCTAGACAACTGGAAGGGACTACCTTAAATTTGGAAGGGAAGTAGATCAGTCATCTACATAGACAACTACTTTGTAATATTAATTATTAGTGCAACTATGCAATACAGAACTATTAGAAATACTTAAACATACAAGCTCTTCAACATCACTTCCATAAGAAACAAGAGTGGGAAGGAGTAATTTGTATCAAGATATCTTAAAACAGAAAGTAACAACAGCCCACTAGATACCACCTGGACCATCTAGCTAAGATACAACAGTTTAACTAATTTCAACATGTCAAGAATAAAGTCTAATCTTCTCCAATATATTAAATAGTTAGAGGCATTGAGTGGTGTCAAATAGCCTAACATAATTATCTACAGAGTTGAGAACAATAATCAGGGTGTAAGACAGCAGTCCAACAAGATCCATGATAGGACTTTCATCTATGAATCCCACTTGAGAGAAGAACCTTTATTATTCATAGAAAAAGTCCAAGATGGGATTTTAACATTTGAGTTTATCAGAGATAGTTGAAAGTAATTGGCTTGCAAAGGACAGTAAACAAAGAAAAAAATTCTTTAGCATGGAAATGATCGATAATGTTATAGGAAACCTCCAGAAACTGGACTAAATTGACCATTTGGGCACAGGAGAATAATATGTTGATAAATAAATCAAAAACTAAGCATATGAGATTTGGGAGACATAAACTGAAAGGTGACTATTTAATAGAGAACACAGTGATTGAAACTGAAGACTCATTTAAGGACTTGGGTATATGGGTAGATTCAGCTATGAGTTTTTCTAATCATATCAACCAATTGGCTAATGATAGTTATAGAACTATAGGTTGTATAAAAAGATTTATAAAGCCTAGGAAATTAAGTCTGTTTGTTAGTTACATTAGACCCAAACTTGAGTATGGAATAACAATATGGAAACCCTATAGGAAAACAAGCATGAATAAACTGGAAAGAGTTGTTGTTGTTGTGTCTTTCGGCTTTTCCCGGTTAGGGGACGCCACCGGTCCGCTAATGATTGGCAGTTGATTTTTACATGCTGAGTTGCCAGCCCTAATGCACAACCTTCAACGAAGGTATGCCCATTCACGCATGTCTCCACGCAGAAGACGGTCTAGCTGAGAGTCGAACTGGTCAGCGTCTTACTGTGAGGTGACAACGCTACCGCAGCACCACCACCGTGGATCAGAATAAACTGGAAAGAGTACAGTGGAAATATACTAAGGGCATCCATGGATGTGAACATCTAAGTTATTGTGAAAGGCTAAAATACCTGAGCTTGTACAGTGTCTCTTACAGATATTTAAGAGGAGATCTTATTCAGGTATATAGGGCATTTAGGGACAACTACCTCTGGGAATGTTTAGGGTTATCAAAAAGTAGTAGAAAATCATCAGAGAACATATGTAGAAGATTCTATAGAAATGAGAAATGTACTAACTGGTTCTCTGACAGAGTAGCTGATGCTTGCAACAGACTACCAAATTACATTAAACCAAGTACTAGTTTAGATATTTTTAAGAACAGCCAGGACATTTATTATGGGAACAAGTGTTTTGGCATATTGGCAAGATAGAAGGGCTTTAATGTCCATGCTTGAAACATTTGTATGTATGTATGTATGTATGTATGTATATATGTATGTAAATGAGTTTGGTTTCATCAAAGGGCAGGTCATGCCTACTCAGTCTAGTGGTCTTCTATGAGAAGGTCACCAAACCAATGGATAAGGGCAAAATGATACACACCACCTCCTTGACCTGGCCAATGCATTTGACCCAAAACTCCACTCAGGCATTGTTGATATACTAAAGAGGTTAGGTATAAACCCTTATGTCACCCGGTGGATAGCCAGCTGGCTTTGGGAGTCCATCTCTATAAAGAGATTAGTGCCAAGCACTGTCCCTCAGGGATCAGTCTTGGGATTGCTCCTTTTTGGCATTTACTGTTCTGAAATCAAGGCCCTCTGGCTGACCAGATTTGCAGACAATTCCAAATTAGGAACAGTAATATAATCCTCCATGGACACTAATATTCTCCAAGAAAGGCTGACACAGACAAATATCTTGTGTCAGAGACATGGACTAGACGTAAATATCAAGAAATGAATAACAACATTCTTGAGAAAGTCATCTCCACAAAGTAATTAGCATATTGACAACACACCTCATAGTTGGCCTAGTACTCAGGGACTTGTGACAGACATAGACAGTAATCTAGCCTTTGACCATCACATGTATACAATAATAAGGAAATCATTCTGTGTTGTGCAACTTATAAACAAATATATAGGTCCAAGGAAGTTATTATTCCATTATACTCAACATTAATCAAATCTATCAATGAGTACAAGGTGCCCTTTGGTATATACCTAAAGAGGCATATTCAATAACTGGAACATCCACAGAAGGTTCCTATCTAAAAGAATACAAGGCATAAGTTACATGTCCTATGCAGACTGCCTCAAAGCCCTCTCCTCTTATTCTGTCTCCTACAGGCTGTTGTGGGGAGATCTATGCCTGGCATACAAAGCATTGTTGGACTGCATCCTGATGGATCTCCTGCATATCTGCAAAATGAACAGCACCAGAATTACCAGTTCTAAAGTCTTAAAGCTTGCCTGTGATGTAAATAGGACCTGATGGAGAGACAGGTATGTATCCAAGAGACATCTCCCTCTCTGAAATAGGTTCCCATCTATATGAAGCAGAGTTCCTCCCTAACCCAATTCAAGTCTAACCTGAACAATTGAATGGGAAATGGGAAATGAATCCCTAGTGTGGCATATATAAGTCTAATGGACACAGGCAGCCTGTAAATAGTTCATCTCCCAGAAACCTGCAAGATACCAGAACTTCTCAGAGATTTCTAATGCATGGCTAGGCTTAAAAAGGCCCTTGGGGTCATTAGCTTAGTAAACAGCTACAAACCTATGAACTTATAAAAGCCATGCTGCAGATCTACTTTCATCCTCATCTAGGTTAAAACGATTAAATCTAACGTGATACGTCAGTGTATGTTGCCATCAGTGGATAAGGAAGACAATACTGCAGATGTAAGAAGGAGAAACAGAAACAGAGTAAAAAGAGCTCAAACAAAGAACATTTAAGTAATACAAAATAAGAAACAGTAACCAAAATCCTGCAGAGAATCCAAGGAAAAGTAGAAATAGTCTAGAAAGTTAGCCTCAAAGTAAAGCTGTGTCAGACTGAAGTGGAAGGAGAAACGTAGGAGAATGGAAAGAAAAGGGAATTAACAAAATAAATCAACTAAACACTATCATATGCTCTAGCAGACTTAGTAGTTTTAAGAAAAATTGCAAGACCGTGATAATAGGAAGAACTGAAATTGCTTTGACAAAATAAGAATAGAAATATTGAAAAAGTAATAAAATCAAGACAGACAGAGGGGAAGAACTGTGAAGAGCAAGAATTATGGGCAAGAAATTTCAGACACATGGGCCAAAGGGAAAAGAAGATGAAGGGGGATGAGAAGAAAAAGTAATGGGACCCCACCCCCTAAAAAAATAAAGAGCTAGGAAATGTTCAGGCAGATTAGAAAGAAGCTAAAAGAATGATAGGAACACTTCAATGTTTTCATCATTTATGATATCATCAGGTTATAATAATAACTATTTGGCGTTGGACCACAGTAATGTATAAAACACAAGGCAGAGAGCAGAAAAGCTGTTGGTGTAGGTGTGCTGAGGAAACATTTGCATGGGTTCTGGCGTGTAGATCTTGAGACATTTGCCCATGAGCTACAACACCAAAATCAGAAGGCCGCAGCACTGTTATACTGGAGTGGTGCTGCCAAAATACAGGTACGTTGTGGAAATGAACATAGCACCATAAACCGCAACATCAAGACGATTTCTAACAAAAGTAACCGGGCTGTTTCCTGACAGTGGAAACAGCCATAGTAGAAAGGCAATCGTGAAAAGAACAGTGAAATAACTAAAAAAGTAAATCAGCATTCCAGTAAGTCCCTGAAATTAGACAAATCCCCAAACACGCTCCATAGTAAAGATGTGCTGTGCTAAGCAGCAAAACGGGAAAAGCACCGTCGCTAAGTACTTATATGCAAAGAAGCTGCAGCTGATAGATACAGAAGTACAAGCACTCTGTATTCTGTAATATGAAATACACATTTACAGGCATCCTTGCAATGTATGTAAAGTTTTCTCTTGGACCCCCACATCTGCATAGCATGTAATCCACTGGGTAATGGAGCAACCTGTATCTCAAACATATCAGAAAGTCAGCAGCACACCATTATTTTGTCCTTCAATATATAAAATGCAGATGACAACAGTCATGCATGACTAAGACTTATCTCCTTAAACTCAACTGCAGCGATACAATAGTTTTAGCACTCCTTTACTATTCATTATACATGACATGCACACAGACAAAAACTACTGGTATCCTAGCAATGGCTGAAGTCTGGCAAGTCTAAATATAACAACACTGGCCATTACAGATTACCTAACTAACAGTAGAGTAGCAACCATTATGGAAAGTAACACTGACACATAGAGGATGCAGAGTACATATGGCACACACAGGAGTATAAACCCACCTCACCTTCCACAGCAGACTGTAGGGTACTGGAGCAACATGTGTGTAATGTGGTGGTCAGCAAACCCATCCTATAGCTGTTGCAGATAAGGTACACACATATGCAGAGGCATGTAGGCAAAAAAATGGTGCTATGCAGGGAAACATCCTTAAGTAATGTCTGTATCTGAAAATGAGACTGGGCACCATATTCTGATTGGTCAAGACAGACAGCAGGGAGTTAAAGGGGACCTGTGCAGTTAATGCAGTGTCAGTGGTGTAAGCAAGCTGGTTAGACATGTACTGGACTGCATATCGTTGTCTGTCCCAGAGCTGTGTGAATTGGAAGTACAGCATATCTAGCAGGGAATTGTGTCACAGCAGGGTGGAGTGCATACTGCTACAAAGATCCCATTGTGACAGACAGCACTTGTTAGGAGTTCTACACCACAAGCTGATGTACAGCAGGATGCAAACAGTCTGATAGTGGCCTATACATAAGTGGTATTCAGGTGCAGTGCCCTGCTACTCTGGATAATATGAATGCTGAGAGGACCACTACAAATGATGTTGATATGAATGGTACTGTATACGAGTACAGTCCAGGTTCAGTTGGCAACAGATATTGGATAGTGCCAAGCCAGCGAGGCAAGCCAGTTGTGGTGGTGGAGGGATAACTATACCATATAGAGCATGAGGTGCTATCCAAATGGTACATGACATGTAGTGAGTGGAGACTAAAAGCCTGCAGAGGCTGTGCTATCACTGTTCCCCAATATGAGTGGGAAGAACTGCAGAAATCCCTCCCACACCAGCCTGGATCACATGCAACCAGTGTTCAAGTGCCTTTGCTGTGTGCAGAACTACTGCAGATGGCAGGAAACAGCAATGAGTGGCCTAGTCTGGTAATGCAGAGTGTCTTTTGCATGGCAGATGACAATGTGCTACATGAGATGCCTTGCCATGCCACCCTGCATTGAAACATTACTAGAATATGGCAGAGGGTATGGGCATCTATGTCCATACCTCCTGCAACCCTAGCATATATTGAAGTCAGCCAGTACCCACAGAGGTAGCTTTATCCTACAAAAAAAGTTGGATATGGATTGGAAGGACTCCATTGTTCTGCTCACTACCGTGCAAAATCTCACAGATATGTGCAGGTCGGACATCATACTTGGGGATGGCACATTCCCTACATGAGCAGATGTGTGCTGTCAACTGTACACATTACATGGATCTATTGGCACCTGCACCACAGCCAGGATTGTCCCCCTGGTGTATTGCCTAATGACATGTAAAACAGAGTCTGCATACAACAATATGTGAGATATGCTTAAGGGTATGGCTGCAGATCAGGGATGCACCCTACATCCACATTACATAACGACAGATTTCGAGAAGGCAGCGATCTGTGCCAGCTGTAAGGCATTCTCCAAGAGTATTTTGAAGGATTGCCTGCTCCATCATGCCCAGATCATTTGGCACCAAATGCAGCAGCACCACCTTGTGGTCCTGTATGTTATGGACACTGCATGCTCAATAGCCATCCGCAAGCTGATTACACTGGCATTCTTATCAGAAGATGATGTTGTTCCTACATTTCTGGAGATCGTGACTACACTACCAGACTGTGCTAAGCCCATAGCAACATTTCTGGACCATCATTATTTGCATGGCCAACCAAAGAGATATGCATCCCGCTGTTCAGTACAGCTTCCTGACCTTCTGTCGGTTCTGCAACAGGAACAGAACCTGACAGATAATCGAAAGGAATCACTTTTGAGGGGGATGCCAGTGACACCATGTAAGAAGGCTGTTGCTGTAAGGGAGCATCACCTAAAACACATCCTGCAACATAAGTGTGACTACAGCAATGTGCAGGATTTCTCACAAGCTGTAGCACATTTTTACAAGTTGTGACTGTATTTGCATCTGCTACACAGCAAGGCTTTGCCCACAGTACACAAGTTTCACAGTACCACCTTCCTGCCCCCCCCTGGCATCCAGTTACACCCCCTTGTTCTGTACACAGTGACACCTGTCAGCTTCTGGGAGGTGTAGGATCTCACACTATGAGAGTTTATGTCTGCCACCTATAGACATGGTGCAGGAGGGTCTAGTATGCCCACAGGGAATTGTCCACAGGCATTTGTCACTGCAGATAAACTGCCATCCTGCCATGTGTCCACATCCAGCTATCTCACAGGGGGTGTCACACAACCTAGGCATCTGAATCCACACTCATTCATATTTTCTGAAAATAACAATGTACCAAGAAAATCTGAAAAGAGGCCACCAAAGACAGAAAGGAATAGATAGGAAATAAGCCTCTTTGGGATGACAAAGACCTATAAAGGGAAGTATAAAAAGGTAAATCTTTGCTTTAGTGTTGGTAATTAATTTTCCTAACACTGGCAAGGATGGAAAAGATAGCATTGAACAGAACTGAAGCAAAGAAAAAGAAGGATCGGTACACTGAAGTCATGAAAAGAAATGTTGGACTAGTATGGGAAAGAAATAGAAAAAATAGCAAAAAGGGAAAAATAGAACACCTTAATGAACTGTCCAAGAAGAACTAAACCCAAACATAAAACTACTGTTCAACCTCAGCCTTACTACAGGATATGTACCCAAAGAGTGGTGTACAGCAACAGTGGTCCCTCTCCACAAAGGTGGTGCCTCAACAGATCCTGGAAACTATCGCCCCATAAGTTTGACTAGCTTGGTCTGCAAAGCTATGGAAAGGATCATCATGGACCTCATAAATAAAGATATTGGGGACCTACAGACACTGGATCCTACCCAGTTCGGCTTTGTTAAGGGCAGATCCTGCCTCTTAAACCTGGTCGATTTCTTTGAAACAGTCACCAAGGCCATTGACGAGGGGAAGGTGGTCCACACAGCCTATCTGGACCTTGCAAAAGCCTTTGATGCAATACCCCACTTGGGCATTATAGATAAGCTCACCAGCTTAAATATAAACCCCTATGTCACTAGATGGGTTGCAAACTGGCTCAAGGACAGAACCCACATGGTTAGAATTGCTGGAGCCATGACAGACTTCAAACCAGTTACAAGTGGCATCCCACAAGGCTCAGTCCTGGGACCTCTCTTGTTCGGTATATATTTCTCGGAGGTACAGGCTAACATGGAAGGACTGTGGCTGACCAAGTTCGCAGATGACTGCAAACTGGGCGCCATAATAGACTCTCCAGCTGACACAAGCATCCTACAAAAGGGCCTCATAGAAACAGACAACTGGTGCCAGAGCCATGGTCTCAAGCTAAATGCCAAAAAGTGTATAGTCATCTCCTTTGGCAAAAACAGAGTGCCCACAAATTAGCACATAGGTGGTAGTCCATTAAGTATGGAAGAAGTAATTAGAGACCTGGGGACCCAAGTTGATAGCAATCTCTCATTTGACAACCACGTGGCCAAAGTGGTTAGAAAAACATTTTATACAGCCCACCTAATCATGAAGGGATTCACATCTAGATCAGGGGAGGTCATCGTGCCTCTTTACTCATCCCTCATCAGGCCAATAATTGAGTACAATGCCCCTTTTGGGATGTACCTTACCAGACACCTGCAGCAACTGGAAGGACCCCAAAAGTACCTCACCAAGAGGATCAAAGGGCTCAAACAGATGCCATATGCTGCCCGGTTAAAGAAAAACCAGCTCTACTCAGTAGCATACCACCAGCTCAGAGGCGATCTGTGCCTGATGTATAAAGCCATATCCAACCTGAAATTAATGGACATGCTGCACCTCAGAAAATCCAAATCCCATCGAGCTACACGCTCGAGAGACTTGAACCTCAGCACTGAAATAAATAGGACATGCTGGAGGGACAGATTCATAACCCAGAGGCTCCCTTCACTCTGGAATAAAATCCCAGTCCAGATTAGGCAGAGTCCCTCATTGACTCTCTTCAAGAGGAATCTTGATGAGTGGATGGGAGATAGTAGGTTTACCCCGGGTATCACTTCTGTGTCACTGTTAGACAGAGGCACAGTATACTAACCTCGAAATAGGGCATAGCAAAATTCATTTAAAATGGGTGGAGAAAGCCAAACACACTCTGGCTAGGCTTATAAATGCCCTAGGGCAGATAGCCTAGTATGAACCTGTGAACCTATGAACCTATGAACTAATTATACAACAAGTGCACTGTAAAACTTTAAGATCTAAAGCACATGCTAATACATGAGTGTTACAACTCTGCTGCACCTTAATGGACATCACTTGCATATCCAGTCATACAAACACACAAGGAAAAATTTAAAACAATTATGTAAATAAAATTATTACTGATATATAAAAATAAATACAAAAAATCAAAAGTAAAAAATCTTTGGAATTGTAGCACATAAGGAATTTAATTCTGCAGATGTTCTTGTTCATTGGGTTTGAGAGACTAGGAGTAATGAAAGCAAATCACAGTACAAAAGTAAAGAGTGAATGTGTTCTCTTTCCTTTTCAGGATTCATCCCACTGTCACAGAAACAGCTCAGATACTCAAAGCCATACTTGTCATATTCTTCACAAGTAAGCTGATTTATGCACCAGCTTAGAACATTTGCTAGGGGAATATTAAACTTAAATAAATCCTGTATCATGCCAAATGAAAACAGCAGCAATGTGCACAAATGGAAATGAATACGATCTGAAGAGATTGTAAAGATAGCTGTCAAAAAACCATCACAGATCACCCCAGTCTTGGAAGGCTACAATGCTTTCCACACTTTTAGACCACAAAATGAACATGTGAAAAACAAAGGAGGTGGTGTTTCAATCTATATTAGAGATAATTTAACCTCCTGTCTAGTTAAACTGGACAACTCCATGGAGTTACTTCAGGTCCCATTTACATGGGTAAGACCCACATTCAAACCAGTTATAGATCTCCCTCCAATGGTCATGATACCCATGAAGCCTACTTAACCAAACTGAAGACAATCCAAATTTTATTGAACACAATGGTTATGGGGGGGTTTCAACTATCCTACCATCAACTAGGAAACCTACTCTAGCCCAAACTCACTAGCACAAAAGTTCCTTGATTTTGCGAATTCAAATGCCCTGGAGCTAATTGTCCATACCCTGACAAGAGGAACAAACATTCTAGATATTGTCCTCACCAACATGTCAAACAGGTGTGCTGCTGCAACTGTTGGACCCTCATTAGTTAAAACTGACCACTAAATAGTCACCTTCGAACTGACACTAACACCAGAACTCAAAAAGGGTGAAACCAGACTAAAGAACATCACCAAGGCAAACTAAACCCTCCTAGGTGAAGGTATAAATGCATTCCAAGCCCCGCCCCGAGCTGAAAGTGGTAACTATGCTGAAGCTTACACTAAAACCCTGTAAAAGCACTTGTATAAGTGTATAAACTCAGCTGTACCACTACCAGATAGACTCAAAGCCAGAGCCCCAAGTAAACTTAAGCTGCAATGGTGGATTTCCAACATTAACAAACTCTGCAATAAATGCAAAAAATTGCTGTCCAAGAAAACAAAGACAAGGACCCAACAATGGAAAAGCACCTTCCTTAGCCTTAACAGGCAAATAAGACAACTTGTCAAATATTCAAAAAATAGTCAAAAAAATAAAGGCCTTTTACAGCTATGTATGTAACCTAAAGGGCAGGACCCAAGAATGGGCAGAACTGGTGGCCAATGGTATCACACACACTGACCTCAGAGAGACAGCAAACCTGCTAGCAGATAGGCTTGGTGAAAATCTCACTCCTTATCCCCTCCTAACTTACAGAAAACCATCCCATAAACTTCCCCACCACCTTGCATATCTGAAGAGCAGGTCCTTAAAGTCATGTCCAAAGCAAAGAACACAGCCTCTATGGGACCAGATGACATCCAAGTCTGTCCTTTAAACAGGCTAAAACATGAACTAGCATCACTACTAAGTACCCAACACAATGTGTCTGAAATTCTCCAGGTGCAACTAACACTAGGTAAGACTGCAATCCAAATTGTAGCTTGCTAGAGATCCCCCACCATGCCCCAAGATACACCTTTCTAAACATACTGGAAAATATTAATATACAACCAAACACCCTAATACTGGGTGATTTCAACTACCCCACCATTAAATGGGAAAACTACTCGTGCACCAACACCTTTGCCCAACGGTTCTTGGAATTCATAAATTCCAATGCCCTGGATCAACAAATCCATAGTCCCACCAGGGGCTCCAGTAGTCTAGACCTGGTCATTACCAACATGGAAAAATTGATGCTCCACACCTATGGTCACCTCCTCGTTGGTCAGGTCAGACCATAAGCTAATTACCCTTAACATCCACATCCCACCCCCACCCCCCAGTAAGGAAACCTCCATAAAAAAACAAGGTCAACTTCATGCTACTCAAGTCAGAAGTTACAAACTTCATGACACCCATGCAGATGGGAACTGAAAGTTCAACTGATGAGTCCTACACTAAGGCACTGTACAAACTCATCCATTCATGCATGAATCGTGCCATCCCAAATAGAACCAAGATGCTCTCCTCCAAAAAAAAGGAAGCCAATTTGGTGGTCCCCTGCCATAAACAAACTTTACAACAAAAGGAAGAAACTGTTGCAGAAAAGAGGAAAATCCCAGGATGCAAAAATCTC
Organism: Protopterus annectens; assembly: GCF_019279795.1. Classification (NCBI taxonomy): domain Eukaryota; kingdom Metazoa; phylum Chordata; order Ceratodontiformes; family Protopteridae; genus Protopterus; species Protopterus annectens. The sequence continues at coordinate 1,699,278,876 of NC_056726.1, read as the reverse complement.
CCTTACCAGCCTCAATAAGAAGCTAAGATCCCTCATAAAATCCTCCAAAGCTAGTAACGAAAATAAAATTGCCAAAGATTCCAATGACAACCACAAGGCATTCTATAACTATGTCAAGAATCTAAATGGCAATGCTCAGATCTGCTCTGAGCTACAACAGAATGGCATTAAATATACTGATCCCAAGGATATTGCCAATATCCTGGTAGATCGATTCAGTACCAACTTCACCCCCTCTCACCCCCTAAATGGCCCATCTCAGTACTGGAAGATTGCCAAATTCTGGTAATAATGGCCACACAGGTAAATAATGCACTCTCCAAAGCTAAGAATACAGAATTCATGGGACCAGATGACATCCCAGGCTGTGTACTACATGAACTACAAAATAAACTGGCACCTCACTTAAGTGTCATGTTTAATCATACCCTCACCTCAGGCTTCATGCACACTGAGTGGCACACAGCTACAGTTATCCCACTCCACAAGGGGGTATCCACCTTGGATCCCAGGAACTACTGCCCCATCAATCTGACGAACCTGATCTGCAAGGCCATGGAACGTATTATCATGGAACTTATAAACAAAGACATTGGCAACCTTAAAACACTGGACTCCACCCAGTTTGGGTTCGTGAAGGGCTGATCTTGTCTCCTTAACCTTATTGACTTCTTCGAATCAGTATCTAGAGCCATGGAGGAGGGTAAGGCAGTCCACACAGCCTATCTGGACCTCGCCAAGGCTTTTGACACCATCCCCCACTCTGGAATTATAGATAAACTTACTAAGCTGGGCATTAATCCCTACGCCACTCGATGGGTTGCCAACTGGCTTACTGACAGAACCCACACTGTATAAGTAGCTGATTCCAAATCCAGCACCAGACAAGTGACAAGTGGAGCACCTCAGGGTTCAGTCCTGGGACCTCTCTTGTTTGGCATCTACTTCTCTGAAGTACAGGCCAAAACTAAGGGACTCTGGCTAACAAAGTTTGCACATGACTGCAAACTTGGAGCCATTATTGAATCCTCAAATGATGTGGATACTCTACAAAAGGGCCTTACAGAAACAGTTGCTTGGTGCCAGAGCCATGGGCTCAAGCTCAATGCCAAGAAATGTATAGTTATCCCCTTTGGGAAAAAAACATGTACCCATGAATTATCACATAGGTGGCAGTACACTAAACACCAAAAGTGTGATAAGAGACTTTGAGATGCAGGTGGACAGTGGTCTCACCTTCAATAACCACATCACCACAACAGTCAGGAAATCCTTTTATGTGGCACACCTCATCACTAAGGGCTTTTCATCCAGAAAAAAAGAGGTAATTGTCCTACTGTACTCATCCCTCATTAGACCCATTACAGAATACAACGCCCCATTTGGTATGTACCTCTCAAGAAATCTGCAACAACTGGAAAGGCCACAGAAATACCTCAATAAAAGAATCACAGGCCTAAAGCAGATGCCCTATGCTGACCGCCATAAAAAGCTCCAGCTATACTCTGTCTCATATCATCTACTCTGAGGTGATCTCTGCTTAACATACAAGGCCATGTCAAACCCAGAGCTGTTGGACATGCTACACTTAAAGAAATCCCAATCCCTCAGAGCCACATGCTCCAGGGATCTAAATCTTGTCATCACAATAAACAAAACATGCTGGAGGTATAGGTTCCTGACCCAGAGACTCCCCAGACTCTGGAATAGACTGTCCATACATGTCAAGCAGAGCACCTCTTTGGCCCTCTTCAAAAGGAACCTTGATGATTGGATGGGAGAAAGGAAATTCACTCCAGGGATCACGTCAGTCGCCCTGCTAGACAGGGTTCCAGGGAAGTTAATAGTGTGGGAAGAAATAGCCAAGGAATTGTTATGGCTAGGCTTGTATAGGCCCTAGGGCCAATAGCCTAGTACCAACCTATGAACCTATGAACCCTTTTTAATCATAGCCTAACCACTGGCTCTGTTTTTGCAGAATGGAGAACAACTACAGTTATTCCCCCCCACAAAGGTGGCATAGCAACAGACTCAGGGAATTACAGACCCATAAGCCTGACCAGCCTTTATCTGTAAGGCTATGGAACATATCACTATGGACCTCATAAATAAAGACATAGGTGACCTCCAAACCCTGGATCCTACCCAATTCGGCTTCATGAGGGGCAGATCCTGCTTGTTAAATCTGGTGGATTTCTTTGAAAGTGTGACCAAGGCCATTGACGAAGGCAAATCTATGCACACAGCATATCTCAATTTGGCAAAGGAGTTTGACACAACCCTCATTCAGGCATTACTGATAAACTTAGCAAACTGAATGTAAACCCCTTCATTGTAAGATGGGTTGCCAAATGGCTCACAAACCAGACTTCAAAGTGGAAGACCCCACATCAGCCAGTAGACCTGTTAACAGCAAAGTGCCACAGGTGTTAGTGCTGGGCCCCCTACTGTTTGGTATATACTTCTCAGAATTTCAGGTGAAAACTAAAGTGTTGTGGCTGACCAGGTTTGCAGATGACTGCAAACTAGGTGCAATCATTGAATCCCCAAATGATGTCAGTATAGCCCAGGTAGGCCTCAAATAGACCAAAGAGTGGGTATTAGTCATGGTTTCAAACTGAATGCAAAGAAGGGTATCATCATTCCCTCAAGCACAATCAATGTCCCTTCACACTATCAAATCAACAACAATACCCAAAGTACCCATGAAGTGGTAAGGGATCTGGGATAACAGGTTGACCGCAACCTTAACTTCGACCACCATGTGTCTACTGTTGTAAGGAAAGCTTTCCACATAGCTCACTTGATTAGTAAAGGTACCACTTCAAGAGCAAAAGAGGTTATAGCCACCTTATACTCAGCAATTATCCAGCCCATAATTGAGTGTAATGTGTGATTTGGCATGTACCGTACTAAGCACCTGTAACAATTAGAGAGACCTCAGAGGTTTCTAACAAAGAAGATGAAGGGCCTCCAGCATATGCCTTACACGGACCGACTAAAGTCCCTGTCACTATACTCTGTATGATATATACTTCTTAGGGGAGACTTATGCCTGGCCTACAGAGCAACCTAAGACCCAATCCTAATTACTGATTATCCATAAATCAAATGGGTCTAGGGCTACCACCCATTCTAGGGACTTAAATATTCCCTGTGACTTAAATAAGACTTACTGGAAGGAATAATTTTTCTCCCAGTGGCTGCTCAATCTTTGGAACAGGCTACCACTTCATGTGAAACAGAGCACCTCTAGGACACTGTTCAAGAGGAACCTGAACAAGTGGATGGGGCACCATAAATTCTTACTGGGAATAGCAAGCACAGCCCTCCTGGACATGGGCAGTCATCACTAAATGCAATTTTGAGTATTGACTAGTACTTCTACAGTATTACATTGGGTTGAAATGGCTAGGCTTAAAATGTCCTCTGGGTCAATAGACTACTAATCTCCTATGACCATATGATCCTATAAAAAGTGGTCTCATCAATGTCAGATCCTGAGTTCCCTGTAGAAATGCAGATCATAGATTCTGACAAGTAGTGCTAGATGAAGACAATTCCAACTTGTGGACATTTAATATAATGTTAAGAAGTTACAGATTACTTAAAGTTCTGTTTGGGATTATGTAAGGAATTGAGGTGCTTTAAATAGCAATTTCATAATAAACTGAAGGGCGCTATGGTATAGACATGACTTATGGTCTATTAGTGTGAGGCCAGACATAAAAAGACAATAACAGGTGAGTGATGCAGCTTCCAGATATATTAATGATACTTTCAAGTTAAATAATTTATTTATTTGTTTTTGTTTGCAGAGAACATCTTGTCTGGGAACTCAAATGTCCATTTTTAGTGGAAGCCCAGAGAGAGAAAAGCTCCAAAACAAGAAAAGAAAACCTCTCTTGTTTGGCATCTACTTCTCTGAAGTACAGGCCAACACTAAGGGACTCTGGCTAACAAAGTTCGCAGATGACTGCAAACTGGGAGCCATTATTGAATCCCCAAATGATGTGGATACCCTACAAAAGGGCCTTAAGAAACAAATGACTGGTGCCAGAGCTATGGGCTCAAGCTCAATGCTAAGAAATGTATAGTTATCCCCTTTGGGAAAAAACATGTACCCGTGAATTACCATATAGATGGCAGTACACTAAACACCGAAAGTGTGATAAGAGACTTAGGGACACAGGTAGACAGTGGTCTCACCTTCGATAACTACATCGCCACAACAGTCAAAAAATCCTTCTATGTGGCACACCTCATCAGTAAGGGCTTTTCATCTAGAAAAAAGGAGGTCATTGTCCCACTTTACTCATCTCTCATTAGACCCATTATAGAATACAATGCCCCGTTTGGTATGTACCTCTCAAGACATCTGCAACAGCCAGAAAGGCCGCAGAAATACCTCACTAAAAGCATCACAGGCCTAAAGCAGATGCCCTACGCTGACTGCCTTAAAAAACTCCAGCTATACTCTGTCGCATATCATCTACTCAGAGGCAATATCTGCTTAACATACAAGGCCATGTCAAACCCAGAGCTGTTGGACATGCTACACTTAAAGAAATCCCAATCCCTCAGAGCCACACGCTCCAGGGATCTAAACCTTGTCATCACAATAAACAAAACATGCTGGACGGATAGGCTCCTGACGCAGGGACTCCCCAGACTCTGGAATAGATTGCCCATACAGGTCAAGCAGAGTGCCTCTTTGGCCCTCTTCAAAAGGAACCTTGACGATTAGATGGGAGAAAGGAAATTCACCCTGGGGATCACGTCAGCCACCCTGCTAGACAGGGTTCCAGGGAAGTAAATAGTGTGGGAAGAAATAGCCAGGGAATTGTTATGGCTAGGCTTGTACAGGCCCTAGGGTTGATAGCCTAGTACTAACCTATGAACCTACGAAATGCATTTTTGACAATTCCAAAGAAAAATGGTCAACAAACATTATTTACAAAGTATTTCAAAACAAACAATCAACAAATACAATTTACAAAGTATAAGCCTGAAATAAGAATAAATATAAAATAGGAATAACAAGCTTGAAATCTAGGGATCAAATTCAGATGTCAAAAGGAGTATTATAATTTGAAACAGAAAAAAAAACTAAAAAAACAAAGTTGCAAAATGTAAAAGCCAGAAGGCAATCAAGTATTATAGCAGTCTACAGCAGTAACATAGTATTTTTCAAATTTAAGTCTTGTGATATTATAGAATGAACCCATTTCTTGTCAATCAACAGCATTTATAGATGTATAAAATAAATATACTCTGAAAGTAAAAATATTTTTAACTATAATGTATAGATATGCAGAATTATATGAATACATCTGTAATAGAGAAGTTCAGGTGGAAACAAGCCATAAACCCTTCAAAAGTATTTTCAGATCATGTTTGTACAAGGTATCACCTAGCTTGCAAAGGAAGTTGCTTGACATACAAAGTTGTAATCTAAAAGTGAAATACCATCCAGGATGGGAGCTATACATTGTAGATTTGTTGAACACAGAACATTTATGACAGAAACTTGAAGAATTGTTAAGATAACTGGAGAGGCTTTGACTAACACTGCAGGTTGCCAATGAATGAAAATAAACGTATGAAAAACTAACACTGGCTTAGAAATGCAATTATTGAAAAATCTGATCCTTTGGACGTCATGTTTAACTGAGGCCCCACCTGCCTGAGTTGATAGTAACTCAGATGGATGCAAAAGATCACACAGTACTTATCAAAAAGACTTGGGCAAGTTCCTCGCTGTCATGAAAAAACTTCCCCTGGTCTAGATGAATACCACCTTGGGTTTCTCCTTTAAACAAACCACTGGCCTAGTGAAACTAACCTGGTACATAAATAAATAAATAAAACATTACAGTGGAATTACAGTAAACAGCTGGTCAGCACAAAAAATATATTTTTTCAAAATGCCCAAGTCAAGCTGACAGACCAATACCACTGTAAAAAGGAAGTACATCCAGATGTAAAAAGGAAGTACATCCAGATGTAAAAAGAAAGTACATCCAGATAAGCATCAGGGCCTGCATTTAGAACCCCTCAAAAGTTAACATTTTTAGTGTGCCAAAAACCCTCCACATTCCATGATGTACTGTGGTGCTAGCCAGTCCAGATCTTTGTTGAAAAACTTCATCTCACTGCATGGAAATGACCCCAGGCTGCCCTTCATTGTTCTAACAAGAATATTACCCTGTAACCCTGCCCTGAGGCACAGAGAGATGAAGCTTTGACTGCACCCAAGAAGACCTGTATTAGGACAAAGGTACAGGTCATGGAGTGACTGAGGGGAGGAAGATGAGAGTGAGAAGCCATCGCCGACTCACATCTCCTATGTGAAGGGAAGCAGTTTAGTTTTGCTGCAATAGCAACATTAACAACATGGCTGAAGAAGCAAGCAGCATACTGCATGGTCAGGAGGATGTACATTCTATGAAGCTTTCCCACACCTCTGGAAGGTATCCATAATAGAGCTCTCAAGACTGCTGATGGGTTGTGGATTTAGGGTACGCTTCATGATAGTAGTGTAACACTGTATCAGCCTCTTTCATTCCCCTCATTGTTCCAGACATGGCTCAGGTTCCTCTCATTGGTTCAGATATGGCTCAGGTAAAGACTATGGGAGGCTAAGGTGGGCCTGCTAGATCCAGTGAATGAGGAAACTGGCTGGTGGCAGCTGATTATCAGCTGAGTAGAGTCAAACATTTCTTCTTTTAAGTGAGAAATCTATAACTTTTTATACATTATACTAGAACAAGGTTTATTTGTGAAACATTAATGATCACTATTGACTGATGCTCATATGGTCAGTTAACAGTGTGCAAATGTCAGGCTTTTTACAAGGAGGATGACTTGACATTCTACTGGGAATTTAGCCTTCCACATAAAGATGTGATCTTGGAGTTGATATACATATGTAGGGAATGATGAGACCCTCCACATCAGTTCGTGCAGGACACTTGTATCTCTGCAAACATTTTTTGTTTATGTTTTGGAATACTATTTGCATGCGTATTTATGATCTCTGTTTTGTGAATCAATCACAAATTAATTTTCTGTCTTTTCATGCCACTCATCTCCCATATATACTTACAGAACTTCTTCCCTAACTTTTGGAAAACAGTTTGTCTTCTTTATTTCTTAAATATATATATCGACCACAGGGCACAGGAATGGTATCTCTAAAAATCAAAGCAGGTTATTAATAATAAATCATAGTGTTAAGCGCTTTCATCTCTGACAATTTGGCGATTTCTTCAGAACAAAGTGTGCAAAAAGGCATCTTTTAAAAACATTTACAGAACACACCACCTTGTGAAACCCAGTCAACAAAACCCAAAGCTAATTAGACAATTATAGCTTAAAGGCAAATAGGTTAAAACATTATTCAAACCATTTTAGCTAAAATTCTGCATAAGAAAATTAACCATTGTAGAAACAAAGAAAACTAATATCAAAATGACCATTGTGGAGACAAATGTGTATATTCATTCCAACAAAAATGTATGTGCCTCTTAATAAACTTGGCTCAAATCACATATTGTTTAAAAACACATATAGATATATCTCTGTCATCACACATATCTAATATGTATGAATGAGTATATAATATGATATATAAATATATAGTATGTAAATACATAAATATATAAATATATAAAATAAATATATATGCATATATGTATGTATACACACACACACACTCACACACACACACACACACACACACACACGCACACACGCACACACACACGCACACACAGACACACACACACACACACACACACATGCACACACAGTCACTCTCTTACCTGACAACCTGCTGACTAATGCAATCTAAAAAAAAAATGCTTGCATTTAAACCTGCTGTCTTTTTACCAATGAGAAATTCAATTATTAAATAATTACATCTCTAAGGCTTTTAGCTTCAAAAAACAAGAGATAGATAGGGAATCATTAATACCAAGCCATTGCGTGTCATTAACTCTAAGCTGCCACAAGGCTTCCTGCCTTTCCAGATATAAAGCCCATGGTCCACCCCTAACTTCCACATCTAAAACTTCTATGACAGTGAATTTAAAGAAATGACCATTACACTCATTACAATGCTTAGCTAAAGCATTTGGTGTCCTTCATTAACCTAATGTCCCTCAAATGTTCATAGATCTGACTTTTTAATTTCCTTTCAGTCTTGCCTATGTAAAAACAAGGCCACACCATACAGAAAGCACAATAAAGGACCCTTTCTGCTTGACAAGTACATTTCTTATTTAATTTCACTGCAAAATCATTTATGCTAAAAGTGGAACCTTCTAAAATGTGAGAAATGTAATTTACAAGAACCACATTTTTTCATGCAACCTGATAGGGGCCCTTTGTAGTTATTCTCTAAAATATTCTTAAGACACTTACCCCCATGATACACAATGTTGGGTTTTTTGACAACACTTTGCCTAATGTCTTTGCTGTTAGAAACAATCACCCAATTTTTAAATAACACATTAGCAATCTGCTTACTGCACTTTTTGAATGATGTAATAAAAGCACACTGAAAATTGTCATTTCTCAACCTGATGTCATCATTCAAAACCATACTAGTATTTGAACTGACATCATTATCTGAGGGTTGTTCTACATTCACTGTATCAGACTGTGTGTTAGAAAGCAAAGGTCTAAAATGGCCTCTTTCTCTTTTATTGATCACCTCATCCATAACCTCGTTTATCAAATTGAAAGGATACCCTTTTCAAAAACATACCCTTAAGAAGATTGCATTCAACCAAAAGGGCTTCAAATAGTCACCATGCGTGCAGCTCTTACAAATTGGCCCTTAACAACAGCTTTTTTCTGTTTATAAGGATGTGAACTATCAACATGTAAAAAGTTAGACAAATATTTTTTCCTTTTTAAAAATTTCTGATGCGAATGCCTTTAAAGAAGCATTCTTAACTAACTTCACATCCAGATAGGAAATCTCAATTTGATCTATATTTTGTGTAAACTTCAAAAATGGGGTAGAACCATTTATATACTCCAAAAATTCACTGATAGCATCCACAGGCCCATCCCAAAAAATAAAAATATCATCCAAAAATGAATGTACATCCTACAGTGGACATAAAAAAGAGAATTAAACAGATATTTTTTTCTCCCACTGCAACATAACTATATTAGCGTATAATCCTCCACAAAGAGAGCCAATAGCAATTCCTTCAGTTTGCAGAAAATAATCGTCAAAGAATATATAATTATTCTTTAAAACCAATTCCAATAAACATTCATACACATTAATGGTCACTTGCGGTACCCCTTTATCAGCTAGCAACTCCCAAAACCACTCAAGGCCTACATTGTGAGGTATCACAGTATATAGGTCTTTCACTTTAACTGTGATGAAGATTCCAGAGACAGAATACTCAAGTCTATTAATCCTGTTAAGGCAATACCATGAATCTTTACACAAATTAACTTCACCAGATAATAAAGATTTCAATTTAATATCTAGGAATTTCACCAAGGGATGCGTTATTTAGCCCCTGGCATCAACTATGGGTCGCATGGGTGGATTTGAAAGGTCTTTATGAATTTTGGAGAGACCAAAAATTGTAGGGATCTTAGGGTGGGGCATATTCAAGTAATAAAATTCATCAATAGAAATGTTCTCAACAATAAACAACTCATTTAAATCATTCTTTATTCTTCTGTAGGCCCCATTTAACATGTTTAGTGACACTTGTCCCCTCACAGTTAGACGTTGCATGTTCGATTCTCACTTAGAGCGTCTTCTGTGTGTCGACATGCGTGGAAGGTGTTCCTTCGCTGAAGGTTGTGCATTAGGCCTGGCAAGCCAGCATGTAAAAATCTACTGCCAATCATTAGTGGACCGGAGTTCTGCTGTGGCGACCCCTAACCGGGAAAAGCTGAAAGACAGTGACACTTTCCTATACAAATTACTATCTAAAACTTTTTTCATCCTTTCCTTGTAACAAGTGATATTCATGATGACAATACCACCCCCTTTATCCAGTTTGATAATTCTAACATTGCCAGTGGATCTTACCTTGAATAACCTGTCATATTCATCCTCAGTAAGGTTAGAAACTAAATTATCATAACCTAAACATCTAATGTCAATTTCACATAATCTTTCAAACAATTGAAGAAAAGGATGGAGAGGGCAGTTAAATGTGCTTGATACATGCAATGGGTTACTGACATATTCAACATTCTGAAAAAAGATATTAAAATTCTGTTTTCTTACAAAATACTTTAAGTCAACCAAAGGTGTGGGAATATCACAAGCTTTCTCCGGCACAAAAGTTAAACCCTTTGCAAGTAAATCACAATCAGTTACATCAATATGCAAAGAGGAGAAATTAAAAACTTTAAAGTCCCCTTTATTATTTTTATGTACAGTCAATGAGTCAGTCACAACAGTACTTGAAGTCATCTCTGGCCACGAAAGCTCCCCTCCGGTTCCCTCTCTGGAAGGGTACATAACCCCCTCAACCCCTATTCCCAGGATAACTTCCTTGCATGGAGCTATCCCTGTTGTTCCTCTCCCTCCAGCATTCTGACCTCCTCAAGGGAGGAAGTTCTTCTTCTAAAAAAGTGTCCTGAATAGTATCAGCATTTGTGATATTGTAGGTAGAATTCACACCCCAATTTTGGGATCTAGGGGGTTATGGATAGGCACTGTTGTCATTATATTGCGTCCTATCCCTCTCAATCCTTTTTAATTATCTATTCTTCATAATATTAAGTGATTCTCAATGCTTTTAAAAATATGATTATATTTAAATAAGTTATTCTCATGTGCACAGTCTTCGATATTTTTTTATCCAACTCCGTTGCCTCTCTAGTTAAATTTACAGTAAAAGTCTCATTATGTTTGACCACCAGCTCCATATATTCAAAGCCATGTTGGTCAAACATACATAGCAACTCCTTGTGAAAGGCAGAATTTGACACTAAACCAGTGGGAAACCACCATACACGTAGTCCTTCAATCTCTTCTTTCTTATCTGGGACAAGAACTACAGCTTGTATATTATGTCATTTATCAAGCTAAAAAGTAAAAAAATAAATAAATATACATATATATATATATATATATATATATATATATATATATATATATATATAGTCTTTTTGGGAAGAGCTATCCTTTCTTAATGCTCCTTTGTTTGAGTATTTTCCTACTTTTTTAAAAATGGATGAAGTTGGGAGGCCCATGTTTATTATAGGTTCATAGGTTTATAGGTGTTTACTAGGTTAACCACCACAAGGGAGTTCATAAGCCTAGTCATGCATTTCAAATCTCTGACAAGTTCTGATACCCTTGATAAGTATAAGCATAGGCCTGGGAGATGAACCATTTACAGATTATCTGTATTCATTAGAGACACAGGTGCCAAGCCAGGGATGAATTTCCAGTTTCCTATCCAATTGTCCAAGTTGCACTTGAATTGGGTTATGGAGGAACTGTGCTTCGCATGGATGGGGGAGCCTGTTCCATAGATGCGGTAGTCCCTGGGATACATACCTGTCTCTCCAGCAGGTCCTATTTATATCATAGGCAAAGTTTAAGTCATTAGAATGGGTAATTCTGGTGCTCTTTGTTTTGTGGATATACAGGAGGTCCATCAGAATGGTGTCTGACAATGCCCTATATGCCAGCATAGATCTCTCCTCAAAACCCTGTAGGAGACAGAATACGGGAATAAGGCCTTGAGGCATTCTGCACAGGACATTTTACTCACACCCTGTATTCTTTTAATAAGAAACCTCTGTGGACATTCCAATTGTTGGATATGCCTGGTTAGGTACATACCAAAGGGGGATTGTACTGAGTGATAGCTCTGATGAATGAAGAATACAGTGGAACAATAACTTCCTTGGACTTAGCTGTCATATCTTTGTTTAGAAGTTGTGCAACACAGAATGATTTCTTCACCACTGTAGACACATGATGATCAAAGACTAGATCACTATCTATGTATGTCTCTAAGTCTTAGACTATTGGGTCAACTCTAAGGGGTGTGTTGTCAATATGATAGTTACCAGAGATGGATATCTTCCCAAAGGATACTATTTTGCATTTCTTGGAATTTAGTTTTAGTTTATGGCTCTGACACCAGTTATTTGTCTGTGTCAGCCCCTCCTGGAGAACATTTTTGTCAGTATGAGATTCAATGACAGCTCCTAATTTGCAGTCATCTGTAAACTTAGTCAGCTAGAGACCATTGACATTGGTCTTGACTTCTGAAAAGTAAGTGCCAAAAAGGAGCTGTCCAAAGACTGATCCCTGAGGGACTCCATTTGTGACTGGCCTCTTTATAGAGGTAGACTCCCAATTCTAACTTTCTGGGTAATGTCTGTGAGCCAGTTGGCTAGCCTCCAGGTGGCATGTGGGTTATCTCTTGAGTTTGTCAACAATGCCCGAGTGAGGTATTGTGTCAAATGCCTTGGCCAGGTCACGGTAGGCAGTGTGAAAACCTTTACACTCATCCATTGCTTTGGTGTCCTTCTCATAGAAGTCCACCAGGTTGAGTAGGCATGATCGGGTCTATATCAGAAGACTGAAGTTTCAAAACTTCGAATCTGATATAGTCAACACCATATGATCGAAGTCTTGAAACTTCAAATCTTTTAACGGAGATCTCCGTAACAGCTCGGAAAGGGAAGATTTCCCTTTTCTGCATTGTAGCTCTGTCAGAGTCAGTATATTTAAGTAGGGGAGATGGGGGTACAGCCCCCCACATGGGTGGTGCAGGGGGGCTTGCCCCCTGGCTTAGAGTGTTTAAATGTTTTGCTTTTGTAGGTTGTTGTGTTTTATTATATTTTCAATGTTTCAAAACTTCCATTATATAGTGTCGACCATATCAGATTTAAGTTTTGAAACTTCGATCATAGTATAGACCCTCATGATCTGCCCTTGATCAAACCAAACCGGGTTGAGTCCAATGTCTAGAGGTTTACTATGTCTCTATTTATCATCTCCATGATAATTCTTTCCATGGCTTTACATATAAGACTAGTGAGACTTATGAGTCTGTAGTTTCCAGGGTCTGTATTGTATAGATGAATGCCAAAAGTGTCAGATTTTTAGATTGTTTACTAGTTTGACATTAAAAAGAAGAAGCAGTTAAAACTCTTCTACCTCCTTGACTTTAAAGCTGTACCAGACAGTTCGTCCACTGCTCCCCAAAAAGTAAAAGTGAATAAGCATCAAAAACAGAAACTTTATCCTCCTCACCCTCCAGCTTCTATTGTCAAGCTTAAATGTACATAACTTGCCCTCATTGTAACTTTCTCTGCCATAAACATTGCAAACTATTCCATCTAATGTTGATATGGATAGAGAAGCTACCCAAATGTTAAATTCTAAAAGTACAGTTATGTAAGCTGAATTTACCCTAACAGTAGATGTTCAGATGATCACTGCTGCAGTAGCCTTAGATATTTGGGTTATATCCTGCCAAGACTATAACAGCCAGTCAACTTCCAAAGTTTCAGGACACCTTCCATGTTTCCAAACTGTCAAGCAGCTAAAGATGAGCTGACTAAAAGACAAGACTGGGTGCTACCCCTTCAGATCTTTACTGCTGGCAGAGAGAGGGAGGCTGAGCCCTGAAAGGACAATGTTAAGAATAATAAAAAAATGTACATCTATGCCCTGTTATAAAAACACACCAAAAAAGGGGGGATGGAAGAAGAGAGCGGTTACTGCTATGGTGATCATTTAAACATCCACTGTTGTGCTAAGTTCAACTTACAAAACTGTGCTATATTCTTCATAGTGATCACTGCTACAGTAGCCATAGCTCTATGGGTAGATTACCAGAGCTAACTCTATCTGGAAGGAGAAGGATCTGGCATTCCCTGGAGATTGGTATTAGCAAAACTTGATCTACATGTAGAGACAGAATCAGTCTTACAGTGCTTCATAAAAATATGCACAGAGGACCACACAGCAGCTTCTAGAATTAAAAGTATGCACAGAGGACCACACAGCAGCTTCTAGAATTAAAAGTATGCACAGAGGACCACACAGCAGCTTCTAGAATTAAAAGTATGCACAGAGGACCACACAGCAGCTTCTAGAATTAAAAGTATGCACAGAGGACCACACAGCAGCTTCTAGAATTAAAAGTATGCACAGAGGACCACACAGCAGCTTCTAGAATTAAAAGTATGCACAGAGGACCACACAGCAGCTTCTAGAATTAAAAACATGCACAGAGGACCACACAGCAGCTTCTAGAATTCTTCTAGAATCAATCCTTTTCTAAAAAAAACATAGATGAAGTCAAGGTCATGGTATAGTGAGCCATCACCTTACCTGGGATAGATTTTTCCAATTGAAAATAACAAAAGGTGATAGTATTAGATGACCGTTTGGAAATAGTCTGCTTTGACACAGGTTGCCCTTTATTCTTACCTTCAGAAGTAACTAGCAATTGATCCAAAAATCAGAAAGATTTTGTTCTGTCAAGAGAGTATCGGCGTTGTCTCTGGAGATCAAAGGTACGGAGTATCCCTTCTCCTTCATTTTTAGGTTCGGGAAAGAAAATGGTGAGATGGATAGTTTGGTTTAAAATAAACTCAGATACCATTTTAGGTATAAAAGAAAGACTAGTTCTTAAATAAACCCTATTCCTATGGAAAACGAGGTAGGGTTAACTCACCATAAGAGCTTGCTACTCAGACACCCTTCTTGCAGAGGTCAGAGCAATCTGTAAAACTATTTCCCATCTTAAAAACCACAAGTCCGCTAAATTAGCTTGTTCAAATGGAGCAAGTGTTAATTTCTCTAACACAAAATTAAGATCTCAAGGAGTGGCCTCTGATTTACTTGGAGGCCTCTTATGCAACCCCCTTTCAAGAACATTCTGACATAAGTCTGCCTTGGAAGAGGAGGATCCATGGGCAGTTACACTGGAATGGTCAATACATGAACCTTGATAGGGGAATAAAAATGGACATAAGATCGTAACTCACACAAATATTGTAAAACCAGAGAACAGCTAGCCCTAAATGGGTGGTAGTTATGTCGTTTGCACAAACTAAAAAAAAAACTTGTCAGCAACAACAGAAACAAACAGTGAGTCCCAGCTCTACCTTCCGTAACTGTAAGATTTATTCAGCTCAATGAAATATCTCAATACCTTACTGAAACTGCTCTTAACATCTATTGGATCATATCCTCTATTTATAAACATTTCAGCTACCCTGAGAGCTTCATTATAAGCTAATTTAATGTCAGTGTTTAGTCTTTTTATTCTGATAAATTCTCCATAAGGAATAGCTGTTGATTTCATTAAATTTTCTATAGATACTAGTATGTATCAAAAGGCCATTAGTGCCTTCAAGAGAGATGTCTAAGAAGTTAACCTGGCTACCCAGTTGTACATCACTAAAACTGATACCAAATTTCACTAATGGCCTTTTGATACATACTAGTATCTATAGAAAATTTAATGAAATCAACAGCTATTCCTTATGGAGAATTTATCAGAATAAAAAGACTAAACACTGACATTAAATTAGCTTATAATGAAGCTCTCAAGGTAGCTGAAATGTTTATAAATAGAGGATATGATCCAAAAGATGTTAAGAGCAGTTTCAGTAAGATTTTGCTATGACTAGTGAGTCCATGTGCTCCTTTCCACCTATTTTTAGGGAAACTGGCATGGAAATGTTTCAACGTAATGGTGATACCAATGGTCGTATTAATATTTTACCAACTAATGATACTGATTCGTTGGGTATGAAGAACGTAACACCTGAAGCTCCAGGAGGCTCTGGTATGGGCATTATGAAAAAATGGGAGAATTCCCGTAAAAGAACTACAACTAATCCGTTTGCCATGGTAGGCAAAAAAAACATCATTCCTGATAATCCGGATGCACAAGATTTGTGTTCCAAACTTGAAAAGTTGATTTTCAAAGAGACATCTACTTTTTATAATATTGGCAGTTTAGAAAGATACATTGAATTAGATATCACACCATGGGGTTTGAGGTCCATCAAAAATCCATCTACACCGTTTGATCTAACTGATGAGATAGAACTTAAGTTTCATGAACGGTGGATAGCAGCTGCACATCGGTGTAGTGCCGAATGGGTCTCTATTTTAATTGAAAGAGATAATATAAAGAAGGATAAACTTGTTGTTGAAACAAAACAAGTTTGTGAACAATTAGTCAACATTACCTCTAGTTCTATACTAGAGAATTTTCTTATAGGTATCAATATGAAGCTGACCAATTTTGAAAAGGATTTGGTTGACCGGAAGAAATATAAATTAAATAGAGACATAAGAGGCGTTTGTGTTCCTAACCATCAGAGGAGCCAAAAAGAGTGTATCCTTTCAAAACAACAAAAGCTTCTTGTCTGGTGAGCATCATCGTGGGAAGAAGATGATAACTACCTGGGGCAGCTAACTCTGAAGCAACCCAATGGACATTATGCCAACTCTAGGAAAAGGGGATGGACTAACTCAGAACACCATAGAGACTCGGGTGATGGACAATATAAAAAAGGTAGATGGACATAATTCATACAATGACATTTTAACTAACAGTTATGTGGTTAACTTGTCGAGTTATAAATTTGATAATACTGAATTATCTATTTTGGAAAGGGGGCTTAAATTTGTACCTACCTGTTTTCCTAAAAAACATGAGTTAAAGGTTGAATTATTTCAGCTGTGTCGGAAAATGCATTTAAGGGAATATTTTTTTAGATTAAATTATAGTGATGTTAATAGCTTTGCTATACCAACATCTGGTAGTGATACAGAAAGTGATGAGAGTTTTTATTCTTGCTTGTCGGATGATGAAAATGCAAGCAATGCTTATGGTTTATTAGATACACATATGCTGAAAACTAGCAGCTGTTTCTTACCTCTCTGTAAAAATCCCAATATTCAAAAATTTGAGTCCTTGTTAAATATAATGCTGGATAAAGAGTTGGAAGAATTCATGGGCCAAAAACATTGTTATAATTTAACGAAATTGGAATGGGATAAATTACAGCTATTAAGTAAGAATAATGACATAGTTTTCAAACCGTCAGATAAGGGGGGTAAACTTGTTGTTTTAAATTCTTGTGACTATTACAGTATGTGCATGAAACATCTTGACAATAAAACTGTCTATCTTGAAACAAATATATCATATCTGAGGAAGGCAGAAGTTGATTTTAATGCCTTATTACAGAAAGGTTTTAGGTTACATTATTTTACTAAGACAGATGTTGACCGCAAAATAACTATTAAAAATAATAAGGTAGCAAAATTTTTTTGTCTGCCTAAAATTCATAGTTTCAGCATTTGGTTTTTTTACTTATAATCTTTGTACTTTATTACATGAAATTTTACTCAAGAAGGTTTTGATGCTACCTTCGTATATTCAAGACTCCTACGATTTCCTTCAAAAAATCAAAGATATATATTGGACAGAGGGAATGTATTTCATTACTGTTGACGTAGTGAGTCTTTATACAAATATATCCCATGTTTTGGGTTTAGAAGCCATAAAATTCTTTTTGGGTGATAGTCCCAAAACTTATTATATATTGGAATTAGTTGAATTTTGTTTAACTAATAACATCTTTGAATTTAATGGTGTTTTATATAAACAATTGATGGGCACAGCTATGGGAGCTGCTTTTGCCCCAGCCTATGCGAACTTATTCATGGGAATGTTTGAAAATGAATTTTTATATAGACAACAATTCTTTAAGAAACATGTTATTAAGTACTATAGATTTATTGACGATCTTATTTTCATCTGTAAAGGTGGCTTTAATTTATCTGTACAATTCATTCATGAATTGAATAACAATAAATTTGGTATCAGTTTTAGTGATGTACAACTTCTCTTGAAGGCACTAATGGCCTTTTGATACATACTAGTATCTATAGAAAATTTAATGAAATCAGTTGGAAAATGTGGGGCAATAGCTGCCACCCTTCCCATACTTTAACAGCTATTCCTTATGGAGAATTTATCAGAATAAAAAGACTAAACACTGACATTAAATTAGCTTATAATGAAGCTCTCAAGGTAGCTGAAATGTTTATAAATAGAGGATATGATCCAATAGATGTTAAGAGCAGTTTCAGTAAGGTATTGAGATATTTCATTGAGCTGAATAAATCTTACAGTTACGGAAGGTAGAGCTGGGACTCACTGTTTGTTTCTGTTGTTGCTGACAAGTTTTTGATTTTGTTGTTTTTTGCTAAAAAAAAAACTGTTCCATTTGTTAATATATGATTTTCTAGTAGCGGGCTTTCTTGCCTCCTTTATTACCTACTGCACATCCTCAGAAAGGTGCCTAAAAGCAATTAAGACCCTATCTTTGAGGCAGTCAACTGAAGATGATTGATGTTGGGGTGTATCAAATGGGTCTATATTATAACATTGAATTTTATAAAGTTTGAATGTTATAATATCGAACCAGTTTTCTTGAATGGTGAAAACAGCGAAGGTGCAGGACACCGAATTCTTTCCCAGGGAAAGAATTCGGTGGGCCATTGCTGTGGCTTCGCTGTTTTCAGCGTTCAATATGTTGGAACGTTACGGGTCGGGTTCAGTTAAGTGTGCGATTGTGTGTAGGTTAGGGTTAGGGGGCAGGTTAGGTGAGTTAGGGTTAGGGTTAGGTGAGGTGAGTGTGTGATAGTGACGGACCTTAGGGTTAGGGTTGGGTCAAGGTAAGTGGATAGCTAGTAGTGTATGTAAAGTTTAGTTTAGGCTTAGGTGCAGGATTTTAAGTGTATGTGTGTGGATTGCTGGTTTTTGTGTTTCTGTTGTGTGTATGTTTCTCAGAATAGCGATTTTTTTTCCCTGGGAAAAAAATCACTATTCTGACTGTTCGATGTTTGCAGATTTCGGTGTTTAAGGTTCGATATTATAACATTTGATCTTTGTAGATTTCGATGTTATAATATAGACCCGTATAAAGCATCTCTGTTCTTGTGTGAGTGGATCCATTATGTGATGAAGCTTGTGTTAACTGCAACTGGCCATTTACAAAAGATTATGAACCATGGTTGCCAGAAGGGAATCATCACATCAGTTTTGAGGGATTCCTCCTGAATCTTCAGAAGTACGTTGGATATTAGTGGAAAGGGTTGAAAGGCAAACAAGAACATTCCTGTTCAAAGAAAAGGCATTTGTCTTCCAGGCTTTCTTGCATGGAGTCCTGGAGCAGAATTTTGACAGCTGATTGTTCAAAGATGAGGCAGAGAAGACTTCCCAAGGAACTCCCTACAAATCTTGATCTATTTTCCATTTGTGTGGATCTGCCTTGGTCCTGCTCAGCTTGCCTGTAACACAGTTTTGCTCTGACAAAATCTAGGATGCCTATAGAGTGAGGGTGTCCTGTGAAGCTATATCCCAAGCTAACATGGCTAGTCTGCAAGGGGTTGTACATCCTGATTCCCCCTTGCTGGTTGATGTACTATGGTACTGCCTGTACCCAGTTGAAGAGGTCACAGGGACCAAAGATGGTTCAGACAGTTGAATGCCTTGATTAGGGCAAGCATCTCCTTAATATTTACCTGCTTGCATCTATCCATGGTGTCCCGCATCCTCTGCACTTTTAGCACTCCTGAAACTGCTCCCCAAGAAAAGTCTGAAGTGACTGGGATAGAGAAGGGAAGACTTGGACTTAAGGATATCTGTTGTCTCCACTAAAACATTTCTCTACTGACAAACCCCAGTACTTGGATATGTAAAGATAAATGGTGTTAATGCTGGGACCAAAGATATTTCAGATACCACTTTGTCTTTTTCATGTGGAGTCTTGCCTGGGGTATCATGAGAATCATGGATGCTGTGAGACTCAAAATTCTGAGAAATTCCTCACAGTGACCAAAGCCTGTGTGGCAAATCCTAGAAATAGATCTAAATAAAGATCAATGTTTTTCTTGTGGAAGAAACATTCTTTGACCTGAGGTTTCTAGTTGACATCCCAGGAACATAACCTTGTATGAGAGAGTCAAGTAAGACTTTTGAATGTTCTCTTGGAATCCCAGCTTGTGAAAGAGATCTCTCACCCAAGAGAGAGAGATCCCTGATATTTTGAAAAAAGACTCTACATATATAAACAATTTGTCTAAATATGGAAAATGTGGATACCCTGTAGCCTACAATAAACATTGCTGGAGTTAGACACTTTGTCAACACTCCAAGTGAAGTGGATAGTCCAAAGGTTAAGGCAGAGAACCGATAACATGATCCAGACACACAAAACCTTAAGAATCGCCTGTAGTCTGGATGAATAGGGAGGTGATGATAAGCATCTTTTAGGTACACTGTTATCAGAAAACCTTTAAGAAGAAGAAGCAGAGGTTACAGGTTATGAAGTGACATCATTTTGAATTAGTGCACTCTCACAAACAGGTTCAGGAAAGAAAGATCCAGAACTGGCATCTAAGCATTGTCTTTGTTTGGCACAGGAACATCCTTGAATAAAATCCCTTCCCAACCTGAGAAGGAGGAAGTGGTTCTTTCACTCTGTGGGACACGACATGAGGTAAAAAACTGGAAACAAGAGTTTGATCTGCAAGATGAGGAATGACCCCCGGGAAAGAGTAATTTCATCCCACTGCCATCTCTAACCCTCATGAATGGTTTCCACAACCCATTTGTCTGAAACAATCTTTACCAGTGAGAAAATAGAGATTCAGAGTTTCTGCTGGACATGAAAATGGGCCAGATTGGGAGGAAGTCACAAGGTCTCTTGAATAGTCATTCAGAATTGTTGGACTGTCCTTGGTTTTGGAGGGGTTGAAACTTCTTTTTAGAACCGCATTTCTTCTTCCTCTTCTTCTTTAAAAGTCTGTTTACCAGAATTCTGTTGGCACTGTATATTCTACTTGTTGCCAAAACTGGATGCGGAGGAAGAGCACCCCTTGTACAACTTGGAAAAGAAGAGCTGAAAAAGATCCCCTAAATTAGCTTGCTTTTTTCATCACAAAGTTTAATCACCTCTGCAACAGAGTGGCCAAGGACTAAATCTCTACCTAAGGATGAATTTAAAATCTCATTTTTTAAATAAACTGAGAGATTCGGAGAATGCAGCCAAGAAAACCTTATTAAAACAGTACCAGTGTCAATAGTTCTGGAAGAAGTACTAGCAGAGTCATATACACACACACTGCAGGTGGAATGGGAGTAGGTTCTGTAAAATGCTTCTGTAACAATTCATAGTATTTTCTGAATTACTGATGAAACCTCACTGTTCTCCTACTGAAAACACTGGGACATTCTAGCAATAGTCTCAGAGAAAAAAAACTCCCAAAAGAAGAATCAGAAATTGAGCTCTCCTCGAGTCTGAATCAGAAATCTGAGGAAAAAAACTTAAATCAGTCCTTGCATTTCCATGTTCAGATTCATTCTTTTATCAGAAACTACTCTAAAGGTAGGATCAATAGCCAGAATTATACCCTGAGTCAATCACAGTAAACTATTCCCATCCAAAGAAATTTGAGAAGGAGTAAATATGTTTGATTTTCTGTTTCTGTCTTTCTTTTTGACAGGAAAAACAGGGCCAACTGTATTACTAATTTTAGCCGCTTCTTCCCCCGGGATGGACACAGTATTCTGACACAGCAGGAGAACCTTTTCTGTTCCCTCTCCTAGAATCAGTTAGAGTGACTCACTCTTGTCTACTGAGGGGACTCCAACAACTGCAAAGGATGTTGCCAACCCATGGCCCATAATGGCTGTAGGTCCTACTCCAAAGGGATATGTGGTAAAAGATAAGGGGTCTGAGGTACAACAAATGACCACAGCAGAGTCACCCACCTGCAGCTGAGGGAAAATTATAGCCTGTTGTGGTGTCAAAGACTGTTTCCTTAACTTTTCCTTCTCGTGGCTGGAAGAATGAACGACCATGGGACTGAGAATCTGTTCCATGATCAAGCTGAAAATGGTGCCTCTTTCTCAGGGAAGACAAGCAGCAAATGTTGGAAAAACTACCAGCTCACAAGCATTACTTATTTGACAGAAAAAACATAAGATAAAGCACTTTTGAACACTATGGACACCTCACAATGAGCAATTAAACACAATTTCTCCACAGAAAATAAGTTATCAGTTAGTTTACACAACTTAAAAACTGACAGAAAAAAATGAATGCTCCATTTAAATGTGTGTCTTGAGACAGTCTATCTAACCACAACACTCCTAACTTTAAAATAACTTTCCTGAAGAAGAAAGTAAGAAAAAAAAGAAAAAAAAGTCAGTAAATAAAAGAAAATGGAAGTACTATTTTCCACCAAAGAGAACATATCTGCCCAGCAAAGGAAACCACAAGCTGACAGTCAAGCCGCGATAGCTTCAGAGGAGTGTATTCTTCACTGGCAGTAAAGCTCTGAATGCCTAGAGTTACTCCCAACTTACAATTCAAAGTTATTCAAAATGTAAGGGACGCCATTCATATATCAGGGGAAACTCTCTATTGTCCCTTGCCGAATCTAAAATTGTTGATCCTCTACAAGCATTAATGCTACAGAGAGACTTTGTAGTATCCTGTTGTACTACCATTTAGATTTATTAATGTGAAGAGTTGTTAACATTGTTAATGTGATATTACATTTCTAATTTTAATGGTATTAGGCATAAACCTTACAGTCTGTGAGATCCAAACATTTAGCAGCAGACATATTTTGACAGAAAGAGATACATGCATATTCTGCTTTCAGCTTCCTATTGTAAGTGCAAGACTCCATACTGCAATTTGGCTGACATATGTACTAAGTCTGAATTTGCTGTATCTCAGAAAGTGTCCCATTTTGTCAGGTACAGAAGCTTCAGAGTTACTACGTATAAATAGTAGGGATGTGGAGGGTGGGTGTAGACCCTCCTGAGTTACTATCTATAATAAGTATGGATGTGAAGTTTGTAGATCCTCACATTGGAGTTACAGGGGGTCTTGCCTTCCTGCAGAAAAGATTTTTAGTCTGTAACAGTGAGTTTCAAAGTCTGCTAATTTTAAATCCTAATTGCAGTTATATTTTCAGTGGTGCAGAACTAACCGTACGGAGCCTTAAATGTCCAAAAATATTGCCACTGATCTCAGTTAAACTAAATGTGTCATGAATTAAAGACATGCTCTTTTAAATGCAGTTCTTTAATATCTATATAAGCTGATAGTATAATAAATATATGATTTATTTTAGGATAGTCAGGCTGTCATATACACTTGTTATCTGCCTATCCATTTGTGACACCCCTGCACTGGCCCAGTAATCAAGGAGACTCAATCCTCACCACTAGCACCAGTGAGGAACATGCACATTGGGACGATGACAAGTACACACACAGTGAAGTACAATTTCCCTTAAGAGCACACAGAGATCACAGCCAGTATGTGGCTGGTTTCTCCCTCTTTCTCCAGATCCCCAATAATATTCCCCACTGGCACAGCTATAGGGTTAAGTAATCAGCCGAGTGGTCAAGCCAAAACCTCCAGCATCCTCTGTCAAACCTGTGCTTTGTGTCCCTGCTCAAGTAACTGACACACACACACACACACACACACACACAGACGCTTTGAGATTTGATTTATATACAAACACACAGACATTCGTGAGGAAGGCTGGCACAGGTTTAGTAGCTAAGCCCCCTTCTGCCCAGATTATAAGGTAGTTATCATTGCCACTAACCACCCTTACCAGCTACCTTAAAGCCCTTCCCAAAGGGTGACCAATCTTACTGTGTAATGTTACTAAATCCAAATGGTAAATGTGACCAAGACTTGCAAGGCTATTTAAGAGTGGTTTGTACAGTGTCTCCAAATACATATGCAAGTACGCTAAGAGCTTAAATATATCTAAACAAACCAGCCACAGTTAAAAGGTTTAAATATATTTAATAATAAATAATGAAAGAACAAGACAATATTCAATTACTCAACACAGTGACAACAGAGTTCAGAATCACAGGAAATATTTTAAAACAACATTGCCTGACAGTCTCAAATAAATACAGAAAACATCTAAACTAATCTTTATTATATTCCTAACTCTCTCTGAGCAAGGCAACTACAGATGATAAGCACTGAATGGATGTTTTCAAATTCAAGACAAGATATAAAATGCCAAGACTCACCTTCTGAGATAGTTCTTAAATTAATAATACACATTACTGCTGGGTTAGCTTGGTGATATCACTATTTGTCACCTGCCTTCAGTTCCCAGGCTAACAGATACCAACAGAATTTAACATTTCTCTGTGAAAAATAATTATCTCTCAGATGTTTGCCTAGAACTGGAAGTCGTAAAACAGTTAAACGCCTTTACATTTGAAACCTAGTAATTGTTTCTGTTTCAAGACAATAGAAAAGCCTCCAACTCTAGACATTGTTTGAGCTGAAACAGAGATAGAATCCTAAAACAATTTCCACTTATTTTCTTGACGTTTGCAAGTTAACTCTATTATTTTCAAATAGGGTAAACTGTGGTTACATTTTTGAAGCTCAGTACATAACATACAATTCAACAAACACTTTTGCACCAGTAGTTTAATATACACATAACATATAGTTCTCTTACATTTGTAAGGCAAGCCTATGGATCATATTAATATTCGCAAATAACATATGATTATTTACAAAATTCCAGATAGCTGGACTGGCAGCCTTACACCAGTAATTTTACATAGAGTGTAGCATTTAGAAACTATTTTTGTGGTAGGTCATGGTATCTATGTTTTTAGGCAAACACACAAACACATACTGATCTTTTGTCACAGCTTTCCATGACTTATGTGCAAGAAGCCTTTCTTTCACTCATAATGTTTTCTCAAAATAGCCTTTTTAAAAGCATTTAATGTGTTGGGAGTATGCACAAATATGCAAATGAAGTTGGATGTTTAACTGTGGGTCGTTCAGGCCGTTTGGATGATTTTCAGCCCATAAATTACTTATTCCATGATGATTATAACTTTTTCAGGTTTTTCTCACTATTTGAACAATCTAACCATATGGGTTTGATGACAAAGAATAATAAACTTCAGCACCTACTGTTGTGTGACAAAGAAAATAAATCTTTTCTGACATTCTTCTTGGAAGCAGAGGCTCACTCACATGGTAGCAGACATGGTCAAGGACTCTCTGGATGAACTCTGGGATATCTGCACATCTATTTATGCATTCTCTGGTATTATGATGGGAGCAAAGTACTCATGGCCGAGCATGAGTCCCAGCTACATGTTATAAAAGATATTTTACAGTAGCAAGAGATGAAAATGGGGTAACAGCACACCAATTCTACTTGATTTTGATGCAGTACAAGATTCAAATGCTATGCTGTTGGAATCCAAAATTCAGGACCCGGAGAATCATGTCAGAAGGAACAACTTACATTTCTTCTGTCTACTAGAGAAGATAAAAGACCAAAGCCCATTTTTGTCATTAGTCAACAACTGGCACAAATTCTTGGAGTGCACATTCCTCCCATTGTGGAACAAGCTCACAGAATTTTATACCATGTGAAAACATTCAACCATCCCAGATACTTTATATTGAAGTTTTTGACTTCATTGACAGGGAAGTGGTTTTGCAAAAGGCTCAAGAGATGGGATATAACTTCACAATCTCAAGGCACCCGTTGAAACTGACTCCATAATGTAGTTCTGCACTGTATCACAAGAGGAAACCTCTCACTCCATATCTACACAGGTGCAGAGAAATGGGATTTGAAGTTCAACTTACATACCCTGCCTTCTTATATCTGTCAAAAAGGAATAATCAGTTAACATTTCAGAATGTAAAGGCATTGAAAACTTACATTACTACACCACCAAAAGGATTGTTTGCTTAGGTGTCAGTCAAACCACATAACTCTGCTGCCACAGATAGAAAGCATGCCAGTTCTGTTAACAACTCCCCATTAAATCAACCATCAATAAAAAAGTTAAGGAGGGATTAGTAGGTTCACCTTATAGGAATAAAGATGTCAAAGCTACATTATTCCCCCCAGCATTGTTAGATCAAGCCAGTTTAATTGATTTAAGCTATGACAATGGTGGGTCCTATGAGGGAGGTTGATGGCAAAGTTAGCAATTTTGTTGTAGCAGGAAGCAAGTTTCTTTCTTTGAGTATCTTTTAATTTGCTAGGATACAAACAGCGTATAAGTGAGTTGGCAACAAGAAGGTAGTGGCTATAGTTTTTCTTGCTGTATCTGTAGGGGATTCAGTAGTCCTATAATGGGAACCTATTTTCTGGTAAGTAGATTTAACAGTGTGCAGTGTAGGCTGCTTTTATTATTTGAAATTGTAATTTATTATAATGCTTAGAAGTTTACTGTGAGTAACAGTTTCAATGATTTTATGGTAAAAATTGCTTTTGATTTTCACAACTTTTTGAGGTACAAAGCATTAACTTAGTTTTCTTGGGGTTGAGTAGGAAGTTTGATTCTTGGAGCCAGGTTTCTACATAAAAGAATGATTTTGGGGTAATGTCTTGAAGCTTATTTATTGTTAAAGCAGCACATATTAATGTTAACTTGTCTGTGTACTGAACTAAAAGTTATATTAAGTTCTGAGGATCTTAGGGTTCTATTTGGTACATGCCATTGGATGAAATTTGACAGTGATGGTGTTTTAAGTGGGTGTTGAAGTATTTTGTGTGCTGTGAATAACTGATAGACGGTGATGTGTTGAGGAAGTTCTAGGCATTTGAGGGTATTGAGTACCATGCAGTGATGGGAGTGGTTTGGGAGGCTGCAAGTGAATGTGCTAATTTTAGTCTAGGTTCATAGGTTCATAAGTTCATAGGTAGGTACTAGGCTATTGGCCCAAGGACCTACGTAAGCCTAGCCAACAAGGTTCCCTGGCTTACGCCACCCAAGAAAGTTATTTGCTTTATAGTTTGTGTATGGTGGAAGAGTTAAGATTTGTGAATATTGTTGAGGCATATCAGAAGGCAGGAATGAGAAGGGAGGAGGCAGATTTTTTTTACTATGATCACTTAGCAGGTGCTTTACTCTGTAAAAAGCTTGGTTTGCAGTGTATCTTTTTGACTGCAATGCCAATGTGAAGATCAAATTGTAACTTGTTACTTATGATAGCTCCTGGTAATTTTGTGTTGCTGATGTTTTCAATTTTTGTGTTGTTTGAGGAAATAATATTAAGGTCAGTGTTGTTTTTATTTATGTTTTTAAGGAAGGAATAGGATTAGTTTGGATTTGTTGGGGTTTAACAGCGACTGAGATTTATTTAGCCCGTTTCTATAGAGGGGAAAGATTTCTCTGTGATTGAGGTAGGAAGATTTAGGGCTGATCAAACTAAAGTTGAGTCATCATCATATCATATTATGGTGGTGAGTTTTGAGTCCTTGTGCATGTCATTAATGAAGATATTGAAAAGTACTGGCCCAAGCATGGAGGCTTGGGGAACTCCTGTAGTGACTGGAAGGAAGGTGGGGTTCCATTTTACATAGCGGGTGCAATTGTTTAGGCAGATGGTAAACCAGCTAGTTGAGGGGGCTGTGATGGCTATAAGATTTAGTCTTTGGAGGCGTATTGATGTGAGAAAACACTGAAGACATTTGTCAAGTCCAGAAAAGGGTGGAGACAAAAATTACCTGTGGTTTTACTTTGATTAATTGTATCATAGGAAATGTAACAGGGTAGTTTCAGTGCTGTGGTGATGTGATAGCCATGTTGGGTAGGGGAAAGTAATTGTTTATCAAGTAGAAAGTTTAGGAGTTGCTGATGTATTAATTTTAAGTACTTTGAAAAGAGGAGTAAGGACTTATATAGGGCAATAGCTTGAGAGTTAGGTGAGTATGCCACCTCTGTGTAATGGGATTATGAAGGAAGCTTTCCATAGGGCTGGGATGTAGTTTTATGTAATAAATCTATTAATTAAGATAGATACAGGCTAGTAATTGGTGTCAAGACAGAACCCACAGAGTGAGAGTTGCTAGAGCCATGTCAGACTCGAAACTGGTCACAAGTGGCATCCCACAGGGTCCTGTCCTGGGACCACTCTTGTTCGGTATATACTTTTCCGAGGTACAGGCAAACGTGGGAGGACTATGGCTCACCAAGTTCGCAGACGACTGCAAACTGGGCGCCATAACTGACTCTCCAGCTGACACAAACAGCCTTCAAAAAGGTCTCACAGAGACAGATAACTGATGCCAGTGCCATGGTTTAAAGCTAAATGCCAAAAAATGTATAGCCATACACTTTGGCAAAAACAATGTGCCCACAAATTACCACACAGGCAGAAACCCATTAAGTACAGAGAAAGTTATTGGGGACCTGGGGACCCAAGTTGATAGCAATCTCTCCTTTGAAAACCACATTGCCAAAGTGGTTAGAAAGACCTTCTACATAGCCCACCTCATCACGAAGGGTTTCACATCTAGATCAAGAGAGGTAATCGTGCCCCTTTATTCATCCCTCATCAGGTCCATCATAGAATACAATGCCCCTTTTGGGATGTACCTTACCCGACACCTGCAGCAATTAGAAAGACCACAAAAGTATTTCACCAAGAGGATCAACATTCTCAAACAGATGCCATATGCTGCTTGGTTAAAAAAACTCCAGCTCTACTCAGTTGCATACCACCTACTTCGAGGCGATCTATGCCTGACATACAAAGCTATGTCAAATCCAGAATTAATGGACATGCTCCACCTCAGTAAATCTAAATCCCTTAGAGCCACATGCTCGTGGGACTTGAACCTCAGCACAGAAATAAATAGAACTTGCTGGAGGGACAGGTTCATAACCCAGAGGCTCCCTTCACTCTGGAATAGAATTCCAGTTCATGTGAGGCAGAGCACCTCACTGAATCTCTTCAAGAAGAATCTCGATAGGTGGATGGGGGATCGTAGGTTTGTCCCGGGGATTACTCCCGTGTCACTATTAGACAGAGACACAGTAAACTAAACCTTAAAAAGGGCACAGTATACTCAAATCAAGGGGTGGCGTAAGCCATACAGAATTGGGCTAGGCTTATAATTGCCCCAGGGCAGATAGCCTAGTATGAACCTATGAACCTATGAACCTATGAACCGAGGTATTCGGATGGCAGCTTGCCAGGAACTAGTGTTGTGGGTTTTAGTTTTTAATATAGTTTGATAGTATTTGTCTGAATGGTTGTTTGGATGAGTTGGTTTGTGGAGCTATGATAGGTGGGGCCAGGTGGAGAGAGAATAGGTTGTTATTGTTTGAGTTAAGCAGAGTAATGGATATGAAGTATTTATTTAGATCATTACCATAGACATTTAAAGATATCTGAAGTAGTTTTTCAGTTCATTATCATAAACATCTAAGACACTCAGGAGCCTTATGCCTGAAAGAGACAGATAATTTGTAATCTTTATAACAATAAACTGCAAATAATTGTAAACAAAAAAATGTAACATGAATGTCATGGTTGTGATTATTAATATTTTGTCTATGTATGAATCTTTGGTTCCATGCTTCATCTCAGTACCATAAGCAAGAAATGTTTTTGTGAGACTTTTGCCCTTACAAAAAATGTGAATATATAGCAACTTTATTCTAGGCTCCCACTATCTCCTGTACTTACTCTGATTGCCTCTATTTTATTTTTTCCCCTTCAAGAAGAGAAAAAGTATGAAACACTCAATCTAAGGATCTCAATTTCACCTGCATTATAAATAAGACATGTTGGGGAGACATACATGTCTCAGAGACTAACCATTCTTTTGAACAGTTTTCCCAATCATGTGAAGCACAGTTCTTCCCTACATTTACTTAAGTGCAACCTGCATCAGTGGATAGGCAATCATAAATTTACCTCAGGTTGGCATGTATGTCCTTATTAGAAAGAGAAAGCTTGCACATACTTGCCCACCTATGCCCAACTTATATATACCCTACACAAAACTTATGGGATACAAACCAGTCCACTACTTTGGGTAGCATGGCTAGGCCTAACAAGGCACTTTAGGCTCATTAGTCTAGTAATCATTATGATCCTATGAAGTCTTCTACCACAGTAGCATTCAAAGATGTGTCACACTTTACCTTTTTAGGCGTTTTGCTTAATCTACTCAGAGTGATGAATAAATTACATTTTTTGAATCAAATGCTTCTAGTTATTTTTCAGTAAGTTGTCACACAGTGAGAGAATTCCTGGTAGTGGCAGTTAGATAATTTTTCTACTAGGAAGTATACATCAATACTTTCAAAAACACACATTTTTGAAAACTCAAAAACACAAATTTTTGAAAACAAACATGATGTTTTTACTTCTGACAGTGTATTTCTCCATTCTGACAACACAGGATAACTGATTGGAAGGTAAAAGGTACAGAAATATGGCAACCATTTGAAATGCTGGAACTCAGAATGCTGAGTCCCATAATTTGGAAGCTGACTGGCTGAAAATCTAGACTTACAAATATTGTCTGAGATTGCTTTTTCTCAGGAAATTCCCTTTCCTCTAATATATGGAGTACAAACACCACTAAGAGCTGAAATCCTAAAAATTTTAAGAAAGAGGCTAAATATATAGTTGAATGAGTCTTAGGAATTAATGACAAGGATTTAATATATTCCAGATACCAACATTTCATGCAATATGATAACCATCTGGCAAGATTCTACTTTCTTGTTTGAATAGAAAATGAAGAGGTGAGTACCTTTTTATGGCTTCAGTTCTATCAAAACAATTCCTCATTTAAAAATTCACAAACATGCCATAAAGCAAGTATTCCCCAGAATTTAAACAGGATGGAAAGGACATGTGAATGAATACTTAGATATGACACATTGGCAATGTTAGAAATTAAGTATGGAGACATTCTCTTTTTTTAAAGACCAGATAAGAAGGGTCTATGAACAGAATCTGTAAGTATAAAATCTTTCTATCTGAGGTGATTGCCACTAGAAAAAGAATTTTCTGGAGAAGCAGACTCAAAAAAGAACCAATGTAATTTTTCAATATATGAACTGGGTTATTTATTTGAGAAGATCTCTGAAAGAAGCACGAGAGAGCTTAACAGAAAATGTAGTAAGCAAGGCAAATGATGACATCATGAACAAAAAAGTGGTGTGGAGATAATAGAATGAATAGCACTATGCTCCTAAGAAGAAACAATGTAGCAGTATGCATGGCTGACATGATGGACATTCCAGACAAAGCAGACTAGCATGACAGAGTCAATATGCAGCCATGGATACAATGCAGCAATGCAGGCCACTAAACTCTCCTGCAGTCTTCCTTTTTGACAGAAACTTCACCTCCTTCCTGAGATGTAGATCCCACCAGGTCACCTCCAAAGGAGGGACAGCTATCACCATACTGAGATAACATAATGTGAAGATAGAGGTAGACATGGCGTCTCCTTTGGAACTTTCACAACCGTTCCTGCAGGAGTACAACATAATAGAAAGAGATCATCACACATGCATGATAAAGCCATGGCCACAATTGCAGATCTGAATGCTACATAGGTTCATAGATTTACAGGTTTATACTAGGCTAATGACCACTAAGGCCATTATACGCCTAGACATGCAACCCACATTTAATCCAAAGATTTGATTTCTAGAGGGGATAATTTACCGATTGCCTCTGTCCATCAGCTATGTAGGTGACTGACTCTGGGTGAATCTATTGGTCCAAGTTGGGCTTAAATAGGGATAGTGAAGAACTCAGCTTCAAATGAATGAGAAGCCTATTCCATAGAATGGGAATCCTCTGGGAAACATATCTATCTCTCCAACATATCCTATTTATGTCACAAGCAAAACTTAAGTATTTTAATGTAGTAGTTTTAATGCTGCCTATTTTGCAGATGTGCAAAAGGTTTATCAAAACAGGGTCCAGGAATGCCTTTTATGCCAAGTAAAGATTACCTCTCAGACATCTGTATGATACCGTGATACTGAGTAAACAGAGGGCTTTGAGGTGATTAGCTTAGGACTTTATGTTTGCTCCCTTTATTATTTTTGTAAGGAACCTTTGTGGATATTTAAGTTGCTGCAAGTGTCTGCTCAGGTACACACTGAAGGGGGTGCTATACTCTATGATTTGACTGATGGGGACTGAGTACATTGGTATGATGACCTCTCTGGAGCTAGATGCCATGCTTTTGCTTATATGTTGAGCAAGAAAGTATCCTGGGCATACTTTGTTTGAAGGCTAGGTTACTAGCCTACATGGTGTCCAAGATCTCTCACTAATGAATCAACTTTTAGGGGTGTTTGATTGATGACATTGTTACCTGGGGTAGCTGACTTCCCAAAAGGTACTATAATGCATTTCTTGATATTGAGTTTTAAGCCCTGACTTTGGTACTAAGTGTTTGTCTGTGTTAGACCTTCCTTAAGAGTTTTCTTGTCTTGGGAGGATTCAATGATTGTTCCCTGTTTGCAGTCATTTGCAAACTTGGCTATCCAGAGGCCTTAGATGTTGGCTTTGACATCCAAGAAGAAAATGCCAAAGAGGAGTGGGCCTAGCACTGAGCCCCATAAAAAGGTACTCAACTCTTCCAACACCCTGGATCAACTAATCCATTGTCCTACCAGGGGCTCCAATATTCTAGACCAGGTCATTACCAACACGGGAGATAGATGCGCCACACCAGTGGTCACCCCCTCATTGGTCAGGTCTGACCATAAGCTAATCACCGTTGACATCCACATCCCATCTCCACCACCCAGTAAGGAAACCTCCGTAAAAAAACTTCTCCAAAGCCAACTACATGCTACTCAAGTCAGAAGTGACAAACTTCACGACACCCATGCAGATGGGAGCTGAAAGTTTGACTGATGAATCCTACACTAAGGCACTGTATGAGCACATCCACTCGTGCATGAATCGTGCCATCCCAAATAGAA
The DNA here is from genome assembly GCF_019279795.1 of Protopterus annectens. Classification (NCBI taxonomy): domain Eukaryota; kingdom Metazoa; phylum Chordata; order Ceratodontiformes; family Protopteridae; genus Protopterus; species Protopterus annectens. The sequence goes on along the minus strand of NC_056726.1, from coordinate 1,699,246,009 downwards.
CCAAGACGCTCCCCTCCCAAAAAAGGAATTCAATCTGGTGGTCCCCTGCCATAAACTATACAACAGAAGAAAGAAACTGTTGCAGATAAGAGGAAAAACTCCCTTACCAGCCTCAATACGAAGCTGAAATCCCTCATAAAATCCTCCAAAGCTAGTTATGAAAATAAAATTGCCAAAGATTCCAAAGACAACTACAAGGCATTCTATAGTTATGTCAAGAATCTAAATGGCAATGCTCCGATCTGCTCTAAGCTACAACAGAATGGAATTAAATATACTGATTCCAAGGATATTGCCAATATCCTGGCAGATCAATTTAGTGTCAACTTCACCCCCCCACCCCCTAAAGGGCCCATCTCAATACCAAAAGATTGCCAAATTCTGGTAATCACGGCCACACAAATAGAAACCGCACTCTCCAAAGCTAGGAATACAGCATCCATGGGACCAGATGATATCCTGGGGTGTGTACTACATGAACTACAAAATGAACTGGCACCTCACTTAAGTGTCATGTTTAATCATAGCCTCACCTCAGGCTTCATGCCCATTGAGTGTCACACAGCTACAGTTATCCCACTCCACAAGGGGGGATCCACCTTGGATCCCTGGAACTACCATCCCATCAGTCTGATGAGCTTGCTCTGCAAGGACATGGAATGCATTATCATGGAACTTATAAACAAAGACATTGGCAACCTTCAAACACTGGACTCCACCCAGTTTGGGTTCGTGAAGGGCCAATCTTGTCTCCTGAACCTCGTTGACTTCTTCGAGTCAGTCTCCAGAGCAGCGGACGAGGGTAAGGCAGTCAACACAGCCTATCTGGACCTTGCCAAGGCCTTAGGCACCATCCCCCACTCTGGAATCATAGATAAACGTACTAAGGTAGGCATAAATCCCTATGACACTTGATGGATTGCAAACTGTCTTACTGACAAAACCCAGACTGTAAAAGTAGCTGGCTCCAAATCCAGCTCCAGACAAGTGACAAGTGGAGTACCTCAGGGTTCAATCCTGGGGCCGCTCTTGTTTGACATCTACTTCTCTGAAGTACAGGCCAACACTAAGGGACTCTGGCTAACAAAGTTTGACTGTCAACTGGGAGCCATTACTGAATCCCCAAATGATGTGGATATTCTACAAATGGGCCTTACAGAAACAGATGCTTGGTGCCAGAGCCATGGGCTCAAGCTTAATGCCAAGAAATGTATAGTTATCCCCTTTGGGAAAAAATATGTACCCATGAATTACCACATAGGTGGCAGTACACTAAACACTGAAAGTGTGATGAGAGACTTAGGGACACAGGTGGACAGTGGTCTCACCTTCAATAACCACATCGCCACAACAGTCGGGAAATCCTTCTATGTGGCACGCCTCATCACTAAGGGCTTTTCTTCCAGAAAAAAGGAGGTCATTGTCCCACTGTACTCATCCCTCATTAGACCCATTATAGAGTACAATGCCCTGTTTGGTATGTACCTCACAAGACATCTGCAACAGCTGGAAAAGCTGCAGAAATACCTCACTAAAAGAATCACAGGCCTAAAGCAGATGCCCTATGCTGACCATCTAAAATAACTCCAGCAATACTCTGTGGCATATCGTCTACTCAGAGGCAATCTCTGCTTAACATACAAGGCCATGTCAAACCCTAAGCTGTTGGACATGCTCCACTTAAAGAAATCCCAGTCCCTCAGAGCCACACACTCCAGGGATCTAAACCTTGTCATCACAATGAACAAAACATGCTGGAGTGATAGGTTCCGGACCCAGAGACTCCCCGTACTCTGGAATAGACTGTGCATGCATGTCAAGCAGAGTGCCTCCTTGGCCCTCTTCAAAAGGAACCTTGACGATTGGATGGGAGATAGGAAATTCATCCCGTGGATCACATCAGTCGCCCTGCTAGACAGGAGTCCAGGGAAATAAATATTGTGGGAAGAAATATCCAGGGAATTGTTATGGCTAGGCTTATATAGGCCCTAGGGCCAATAGCCTAGTACCAACCTATGAACCTATGGTCCACCTCTTTGTGGAGGTCACCTCAACAATTCTAACCTCCTGGGTCCAAACAGTGAGCTAGCTACCTACCTAGTATTATATAAAGGGACGTATACCTGGTTCCATAAGTTTGTTAACAATGCCCGAGTGGGATATTGTATCAAATGCATTATCCATATCTAGGAAGGAAATATGCACAATTTTCCCCTCATCTATTGTCTTAGTGGCCTTTCAAAGAAGTCCACCAGATTCAATAAGCATGACCTTCTTTTGATTAAGCCAAACTGGGATGGTCCAGCGTCTGGAGGTCTCCAACATCCTTGTTGATAATTTCTATGATAGTTCTTCCCATGGTTTTGCAAATATGACTAGTCAGCCTAATATGTCTTTAGATGTTCTTCGTGTTTCACTGTTGCAGTCATTACATTTGGGTTATCCTGCTGGCAGGTTACCCTCAGTCGGCCTGAATACCAAAGTCTTGGGTCCTGCGTTGGTTGCTGTCCCCCCTTCCTTGACATCAAGTCGTCAGGGGTATAAAAGATGCAGCTGACGCCATTTTCTTCAGTCTTTCTTGCCGCACGGTGCCCGAAGCAGAAGCAGTTCGCAAGTGCTGGTCGGCCGACTCCTGAGATTTTCGTGTTTGAATTTCAGATCCAAAGTCTTCTTTAAAACTAAGTACCCTATTGGGGAAACTTTTTTCTTGCTCCAGTCCGATGTCAGAAAAAGTTAATAATTGTATTTCTTGTGGGAAGTAAATACCTCATAAGGACTTTCATTCTTACTGTATTCCTTTCTTAGGCTCTGACCACGACGTAGCTAGTTGTCGGTTTTGTGCTAGATTTAACCAACGCACTATTAAGCATCGGTACAATTTTGCCTTAAGCTGTTTTGGCCGAAGATTTAATTATACAATGTCATCAGATAGCCATCCAACAACCGGAGTTCACTAAAAGCGCAAAGAAAAAGAAAAAGACAGGCTACCGAGGTCCAAAACCAACAACAAGGCTTCTCCTAAGCCAGTCGCCGGTTCGCTGGTTCTCAGTGAGGCGCTTTCGCAGCCCCTGACGCCTACTACTTTAGAGTCACAGTCTGCTACTGACACCCACGTGGAGTCAGCAAGGCAGCTAGAAGCTCAAAGTATTGGAGCCTCGGAGACTATTCCCTCAGATGGGTCCGGAGCAGCTGCGCAGGCATCGGCTTCCGAGGGTGTATTCAGACCTAAGCAATTATACATTAAAACGACTTCAGCTTCAAAGGCAAAGACTAAAGCACCTTTAAAGACAAAGAAACAAGTTCAACAGCCTCATGGGCAGGCCTCCATGCCCAAAAAACAGATGCTCAAAATGCCGAAGACTTAATTAGCTTGATCAGGGGTTTCCATACCCCTGCTGATAAGAGGCCTAGGCAAGAGACAGACTATGAATCTTCAGATCAGGTTTCCATTTCTTCTGATTCCTCTTCTAATCAGAAATATTCACTACCTCCCTATGAGGATTCTGATGCTGAAGAATCTATTCCTTCAGCTTCTCCTCCTGAGGACTACTCTTTTGGGGAAACCTTGCATACCATGAGGGAGCATTTCCACTGGGAGAACCAAGATTTTTCAGAATCTAAGAAAAGGCTCAGAAACTTCCTCTTACTACCTCAACACATGCCTCTATCTATTCCACCTGTGTTAGACATTGTAGATGATGTGTTTTCAGAGTCTAGTCTGACCCCTGAATTCTTACCTCCAGCTCCTGTTAAGCCGGACAGATACTACAGGGTTCCTCACTCTCACAAATTCCTTTTCAGAAACCCTGCTGCAGATGCAGAAACTATTTCTCAGGGTCCCAAGGGGGTCAAAGCTTCCACTGCAAAAAACCCTACCCCCTCTGACAGAGATTCTAGGGCACTAGACAGATGGGGAAAAAACATTTACACATCTGCTACCTTGGCTATAAGGGCCTTAAATTGCCAGTTTCATATGCTCAAATATCAGCAATATATCATGACACTGCTTAAACAGAAAATGTTGATAAATTCTGAATGTGCAGAAAACAAAGAAATGCAGGATTTATTGCATGCAGCTGAACAAGTTGGAAAGCATACTTTGCAATGTGGTTTTGATTCTCTAGAGGCCTCTTGCAGGGCCGCTGTTACAGGTTCTGTCATTAGGAGGCATGCTTGGTTAAAGGAACAAAATCTGCCTGATCATGTCAAAGCAAAATTATTAGATGCTCCATTACAGCATGATACCCTGTTTGGTGTTAAGGCAGAAGAGGTGTTAAAGAAAATGGAGGACAAAGCTAAATCTATGCAAACGGTCAAGGAATTCTTACAGGTACAGCCTCCTAGGTTTAGCAGACACTGGCTTACAAAGAATTGGTCCTTTCCAGTGTCAGACAGACCTCAAAGGGGCAGATCCAGATGCCCTAGAGGCAGATCCCAGCCACAAGGTTCATACAGGTCTAAGCAATGGGGTGCTTCTACCTCCAAAAGCGGAGAGGACAAATCACAACCATACAGGAAACAATCCCAATGGCTTCCCCCTGCCTGTACCAAGCACTTATTTTCTGGCAGCACCCTTAGGGGGAAAACTAGCACTTTTTTCTTGAAATTGGCACATTATTACCCAGGACAAATGGGTTCTAGACATAGTGTCACAAGGCTATAAGTTTCACTTCCATACCGTGCAAGAACAAACGGTTGGCCAGACCTGCCAAAACATCAATGGGCAGAGGCTCAAAAACAAGTTGCATCTCTCATTCACATGGGGGCTATTCAACAAGTGCCACAGCAAGAGCAGGGACAAGGATTTTACTCAAGACTGTTCTTGGTACCCAGAAATGACAAAGCATGGAGACCAATTCTGGACCTATCTATTCTAAACACTTACCTGGATATACCCAAATTCAAGATGTTGACCTTGCAGCAGCTTCTGCCCATGCTGGGCAGCAAGGCCTGGCTCGTGACTTTAGACCTAAAAGAGGCATACCTGCATGTCCCAATCAGAAAATCATGCAGAAGATACCTCAGATTCAAGGCTGGCTCAAAGCATTACCAATTCCCTGCACTGCCCTATGGCTTATCTACTGCGCCCATGGTCTTCACAAAGTGCATGGCACCAGTAATTGCTTTCTGCAGACAAAGAGGAATACAAATATATCCTTACTTGGACGACTGCCTTATTCAAGCAGAGAACAAGGACATTCTACAACAGCATCTGGCATTTGTGAAGAAAATTTGAATGTGCCTAGGGTGCACAGTCAACGAAAAGAAATCAAAACTAGTACCCTCACAAGAGATAATATTCCTGGGTGCAAGCTTAAATACAACTGCCCAGAAGGCTTATCTCATGCCAGATAAACAAAAGCTACTGACTACCTATTTCAAGGAAATGGCAACAAAGGCCCAGTTATCTGCAAGAAAAATTCTGCAGGCTTTGGGCTTCATGGCATCCTGCATCCTACTAATTCCATATGCAAGACTGCATATGAGGAAACTTCAATGGTACCTAAAAAGTGTCTGGACACAACATTGCCACAGCCTGGAAACAATGATTTATCTCATTCCCTGCCTGCAACAGGAGTTTCGATGGTGGGCAAAGGCTTGTCACCAAAACAAGGGACAGCCATTCTCAATACCCCCAGACAGGCAGAACCTTACGACGGATGCATCAGATTATGCCTGGGGGGCCCACATGACAGGAAAAGGTATTCAGGGCATCTGGTCTGCAAACTAAATGCATCTACATATCAATCAAAAGGAGATGCTAGCTGTTCAAAATGCCCTGGTAGCCTTCAAGGACCTAATTAATCTGGGACAACTTCTGATAAAGACAGACAACACCACGGTCATGTGGTACATAAACAAGCAGGTGGGCACTCACTCTTACCCCCTTTGCAGACTAGCCATGGCTTTATGGGACACAGCATTGACTTACCAAGTTCATCTGCAGGCACAATTCCTGCCAGGAAAGGAAAATACTCTGGCAGATGAACTAAGCAGAAACCTCATGGATCCCCACAAGTGGCACCTGGATCCACAAGTCTTCAGCATGATAACAAAGAAATGGGGATGCCCGGACATAGATCTATTTGCCTCCCCTCATAACAATCAACTAAAAAGATTCTGCACAAGCACTTATCACAGACAAGCATGGAAAGTGGATGCCTTATCTTTCAGCTGGACAAACCTATCAGTATATGTCTTTCCTCCACTGCCTCTCCTCCCCAAAGTACTCCTAAAGGTCAGACAGGAGAAACCCAAAATGATTCTGATTGCCCCAGACTGGCCACACCAGTACTGGCATCCAATCTTAAGGAACTTGTCTCAATGTCCAGCCTGGACCTTACCTCAAATACCTCATCTACTGTCCTAACAAAACAATCAGATTCTGCACAGCCAACTCAGGACCCTAAACTTGGCAGCATGGCAGATAATGTAGCACACCTCTCATTAAAGCTGTGATGGATGTCATTTTGGAAGCCAGAAGGCCTAGTACTAGAAAATCCTATGCTGGAAAGTGGAAGAGATTTTGTGCTTGGAACCAAGCTCAAGGAACTGATACAGCTGTCCCAAATATTCCTCAGATTTTGCAATACTTAACTGAGATGCTGGACAAAGGTCTATCTTTCTCATCAATTAAAATCCATGCCTCTGCCATTTCGGCTCATTACAATACAGAGCCACCACTCTTTTCTCATCCTTTATTAAGGCACTACCTCAGAGGAGCCAAAAATTTAAGGCCTCCAAGGAGAACACCAACACCTGCATGGGACCTCAATTATGTCTTGGAAAAACTCACCTTACCTTCTTTTGTGCCAGCTACTACTGCAGATATAAAGTTTTTATCTTGGAAAACAGCTCTGTTCCTAACAATAACTTCTGCAAGACGAGTGTCAGAGCTACAGGTTCTCATGGCTGTGAAACCCTTTATCATTTTTTATCCGGACAGGGTCTCTCTGAGGACAAACCCTACATTTATGCATAAGGTAGTATCCAGTGTAGCCCTTAATCAAACTATTCATTTGCCAACTTTTTATCCAAATCCACAGAACAAGGGGGAGAAAATTCTGCATTTTTTGGAAGTACACAGATAACTTAGATTATACTTGGATAAAACTAAAGTTTTCAGAAAGACAGAACAATTAATAGTGGCATATGCTGCGGGATCACAAGGAAAGGCAATCTCCAAGCAGACCATTTCAAAGTGGATAGGTTACTGCATTCGTTTCTGCTACTCTCAGCATGGCAAACCTGTGCCTAAGGACATTAGGTCACATTCAACCAGAGCTGCAGCCACTTCTGCAGCCTTTCTCAGGGGAGTACCAACCAAAGACATTTTAGAGGCTGCTACTTGGAGTTCAGTGCATACCTTTACAAAACATTACAATCTGCCACTTTACTCTAATCCAGGGCAGGCTTTGCCACTGCAGTTCTGCAGGGCCTCATAGCCGGCCCAATGCTATTTAGTTCCATCCTCCCATCCATAGCTTTGGAAATCTACCCAAATGTAATGATGCAACAGTGAAACACGAAGAACATAGTACAGTTGTGTACACTTACCATAAATGTAGATGTTTGAGTGTATTCACTGTTGCAGTCAAGGTTACCCACCCACCATCCCCCTTATTTTTGCTGGAACTTATCTTTCCTTCTCTGATCTATACAACCTATGTGGTGTATTTCTTATAGATGAAGGTGAAGTTTATTTTGATGCATGTATGTGCTACTTACATATATTTAGCATACCCTTTTGGGGGCACCTGACATCTGGGGCAAGAAAAATTGAAGAAAATGGCATTGGCTGCATCTTTTATACCCCTGACGACCTGACATCAGAGAAGGGGAGACAGCAACTGACGCAGGACCCAAGACTTTGGAATTCAGGCTGAGTGAGGGCAACCTGCCAGCAGGATAACCCAAATGTAATGACTGTGACAGTGAATACACTTGAACATCTACATTTATGGTAAGTGTATACAACTGTACTTTTCCATGATCTGCTGAAGGTCTTCTCTTAGGAAAGGGGAATGACCGTCGCAGTTCTCCAATCATGTGACACAAAGTCTGTTTTAAGACTATAATTAAATAATGACTTCAGTGGTGCTAATAAGTCGTATTTTAGGCTGTTCAGGAGGCATACTTGGATGTTATCTGGACACTTTTAGGCCATGTTCTTGGCTTTTGTCAATGCAGCCAGTATATGTTCTCTAGTTATAGTTGGAGGGGATATGTTTGAGGGATGTTTGGAGGTGAGATGGTAGGTAAAGTTGGAAATGCATTTTCCACTAACAGGTTTGCTATATCACCAGGTTCAGAAAATGTGGCACTATTAATTAACTACCAGTATAGCACATTGCTATGTGCTGTCTTTGAGGTTTCTGATGTAGCTAAAGAAGGCCTTATGGTTATCTTTCCCCTGGGAGACTATGTTAACTTCAAAATTGGCTTTGCAGAGGATGAACATAGTTGGGTACCAGAGAAAGTCATAACACCTCTCACTTGGGTTAGAAGGCTGCTTAGCTGCCTATTTAGTTTGATGAGAAATATTTTATATATTTATGGGAATTACTCTTCCTGATTTTTGCATATTTTGTCTTTTGTTGTATATTCTGTTTAATTTAGGATACCACCAAAGCAGTTTGTTTTGGGTCTATATTATAACATCGAATTTTATAAAGTTTGAATGTCATAGTATTGAACCAGTTTTGTCGAACGCTGAAAACAGAGAATGTGCAGGACACCGAATTCTTTCCCAGGGAAAGAATTCGGTGGGCTGTTGCTGTGGCTTTGCTGTTTTCAACATTCGATATGATGGAACGTTATGGGTCGGGTTCAGGTAAGTGTGTGATTGTATGTAGGTTAGGGTTAGGGGGTGGGTTAGGAGAGTTAGGGTTAGGGACTGGGTCAGGTAAGTGTGTGGTTGTGTGTAAGTTAGGGTTAGGGGGCGGGTTAGGTGAGTTAGGGTTAGGGTGCGCGTGAGGTGAGTGTGCGATAGTGACGGACCTTAGGGTAAGGATGGGTTAAGGTAACTGGATAGCTAGTAGTGTATGTAAAGTTTAGTTTAGGTGTAGGATTTTAAGTGCATGTGTGTGGATTGCTGATTTTTGTGTATGTTTGTGTTGTGTGTATGTTTCTCAGAATAGAGAATTTTTTCCCTGGGAAAAAAATGGCTATTCTGACTGTTCGATGTTTGCGAATTTTGGTGTTTAGGGTTCGATATTATAACATTCGATCTTTGTAGATTTTGATGTTATAATATAGACCCGTTTGTTTCTGGGGCTAGTCCTGGGCTTACTTCTGGTAAGTACATAAGCCTCTATGCAGCCATTGACATGGTTGTACAGAGCTTCTGAGAGCAATTCAGCATAGACTGCTGTTGTTCTCAAGGTTTGGAGGGGCATTACATTTTTACAAAATGACTTAATGAAAGCTTGAGAACAGTTCCTAACTGTTACTGGTTTTAATGAGATTACAGAGCTGATTTTGATTTTGAAGGAGACAGCTTTATGATCCAACCTTACCAGGGAGAATGAGACACGGTGGGGAGGGGGGTTGCAGCATTCCCCCATATCTGTGAGCACAAGGTGCGGTGTGTTGGAGTGCCTATGGGAGTAATCACTATTTAGTCAAGGGTATTTACATTTACAAAGTCCAGGAATCTCTGTGCCTGTAGACTTGAGGCTGTGTAGAAGTCCCAGTCTATAGAGGGGTAATTAAAGCATCCCATGAGTAGGGTGTTTGGTTAGATGGTACTGGTCTCCAGTAGTTCCAATCACACATTGTGGGCTTCTTGGGATATGAAGGGTGACCTATACCTGTCTAGGATATGATTTAGGATTTTGTCTATGGTGATCTGCATATGAAGGAACTCCAGCACATCATCCTGTTTGACCACCCTAGAGGTATGCTTGTTATTGATGTGTAATGAGACACCTCCACCTCTAGACATTCACTGTGCAGCTACTGGTCTTGTAGAAGACATTGAAGCATTGTACTGCAGGGGTACTCTCTGCCACTTTAAACCATGTCTTGGTAACTGCACAGATGTCTATCATCTCCAGTGTGAGGAGCAGTTGGAGGGACAGAAGATTTTATTTAGGCTCTTGGCATTGAGCAGTAACACCTTGAGGAGCAGCAGAGTTGAATTTGCTGTGGCAGTAAGTTTGTCAATTTAGCATTGCATAAAGAAAGGCACTATGAGAGTGGATAAAGTTTTAGACACTGTTTGAAAGCCTAGAGGGAAAAGGTGCAGACCGCCATTGGCAAAACAATGCAGTCTGTTAACCATGTTCTCCCAAGGTGACAAATATTGGATCAACTTAGAATGACACCAGAAAGACAGACGGTTATTTAAATCTATCATTTTATGCTCATATTGTGGCATCATCCTTGGTGAAGGTAATATGTTGTTCAATGCTAGCCTCATACCAGCATAAGGCACATAGTCCAAAAGTTACATAACGTGTCTCTCCATATTGTTCAGGGAGATACATCTCATGTCAATTACATCTACATGGACAATGATAAAATCATTGTGTTACCTGTAGCATAATGACGAGTGCTTGCAAGATTTGGCAGATACTGGCTCTAGATAAGCAATTAACAGTTAACTTTTCCTTGTTTAGCCTGGTTATTGGGGCATTAGAATATCTTACAATGTAGTTCCATATGAAGAGATTCCAGGGAAGTGTGTTTGCTTGACTTAGGGGTATAATGTTTGGGGCTCAACTGAGAGTTACAGTATATGTAGTGTTTTTTCTGAGTGCCTTTGGACTTGCTGGGGCATATCTTTGACAATGGGTGATCTAGGTGATTTTTGGTGTTTAGGAAGATTGCTGTCAGCAAACAAGTTTTGCTGTATATTGAGTTTTACCAAGTACAGTTTTATGAACTATTCTACAAGGAACATTTGCTTTCTAGGTATTTGATATTGTACAGGGCATTGCTACCCCACGCAAATGTGCAAAATTTATAGCAGCACAAAAAAAAAAGAGAAAAACAAAAAAAAGAAAACTAACTAATGAGCCCTCTGGCCAATAAATGTTTACACCAAGAGTACTTTTGTGTATTTCCCATTTCAGACTGACCAGGGAAATATTTCCTTCCACAAAATGAATAAACCCTGTCCTAATATAAAGACACAGTTGAAGAGACCTGTATGTACAATGCTACCAGCGACCAATTAAACAGCAGTCTGGAAGTCCCTTGATGAAAGCAATTTCAAGGCAGTCTTAAAGCAGTATCAGTGAGAAGAAAAGCAATTTTTTTTACATAAAAACAGGAAACTGTAGTGATCACTCAAAATAACTTCAGCAAATGTGATTTAGTAATCAAAGGTACTTAACTTTGTATGGATAGCACTGGATACACGTAAAACCCTTTGCAGGCTAGAAATCCAAGCTCTGCTGAACTCTAGGAAAATGAGCAGGAGACAATATGCAGTAAAGGAGGTTTATTAAAGACCAATACTGGGCTGCTGAGTGGGCACTCACTATCACAGAGCTGCAGTAAGAGGTGCTAGTATTTTCTCTGGTTCCCAACCATGTTCATCCTCTACAGCTGCAGAACAAAGTATATACAGTTCAGCGTACCTAGAGAAAGTACCCAAAAGGGAAATGCTTACAATACATATCGGTCATATTCCTCTTGAAACTCTGCCTCTCATTGTCAGAACAGTTCAGAGTCTCATCAGCTTAGGTCATTGTAATGATGACAGAACTGTTCCCTAATATTAGTGGTGTTTGTGACTTCATTCAGAACCTTGGCTAGCTTGTGTCAGATATCCACCTTGTTCAAAAGACCATAATACTGGTCCAGTATTCACTCCTGAAGCCTCTTCGCAGGAAGAATAGGAAAATCCTGCACTTCTCGTCACAGGACATGGAACTCATGTTTTTTTCTAGATGCTGAGGTAGCCATATCCATTATGTACAGTTGTCCAGGAGCAATATGTTGGACCGATGCACATTTGTGAATTCCAGGACATGCAATATAGCACTGCACTGTAACACTATGTACATACACATGCTGTCTGCACAAGCACACAGGTCACATGTTTAGTGCTTGCCTTGACATGCATGCATTGTGCCAATGTATTTTTATTTATTTAACATTTGTTAACCAGGAAAGTCCAACTTGCAACATAGCCAATTTTCAGTGGTGGCCCTGGGGAGAAACGCATCAGATGCATGTCTTTGAAGGTGGGATGAAACCAGAGCACCCGGAGGAAACCCACTTGAATGCAGGGAGTACATGCAGACTCCACACAAAAGGCACCCCAGCCAAGAATCAAACAAGAAAACCTCTTGTTATTAGGCGTCAACACTACCGCTGCACCACTGTGCCATCCATATGGGTAGTGCACTCCTCACAGGCAGTGATTCATGAACACTGCAGCAATATTGTTTCATACACATAACTGCCATGGTAATAAACACTTATCAAAATGATATAATGCCATTGGGTCTTGTTGTACAACACTGGGTACAATCATGCAGCTGTGAAATACAGGAATCAGAGTATAATTTCAAGATAAGGTGGAGCTTCAAAATTTTAAAGGAGTACTGTCTGAAAAAATATATGAACAAAATTTACAGACCCTTTGGTATATTTCTGGGAGAGTGAGACTGATGTCTTGGTGAATGAGTAATTGTGACTCCGTGGCAGTGTCATGGCACAGCACTGTTTTCCTGTGTGAGGAGGGGCCCCAACTATGAATATTGGAAGCTGTTGGTATTGCATGCTACATGTGGTTTGGGGTTTGAGGGACATGTGCAGAGGTATTGATACAATACTTAAGGGGCAGTAGGCTATGCATACCAATTAATGTAGCTGTTAATCAGATGCATTTAATACGGTAGGCCAAGGTCATACTCATATGAACCTTGCAGAGCAATATACACACTCACTGACTGACATGTTTTGCCCTCAAAGATTCAAGTACTAGCCTAACTAAACAAGAAGGCAATGGCCTTGAAAAGTTCACTAACAAGATGAATTAAATGTTACCACAAGCCTTATAGACACAAGGTATATACCTACCGGGCAAAGGTGCTGTTGACAATCTTTACTGTGACCAGATTTGGCAGGGACTACTGCAAAATCTGAATGTGATGGGCAGCCATAATAGGTGTCCACAAGAGCTGCAATGAAGGGTTACTGATTTGAGTAGTTCATATATTAATAGGTCTCTACAAGAGCTGCAATGAAGGGATACTGATGTGAGTAGTTCATATATGTGTGTGCCTGTCATGCATCACTTTTTATATTGGTAAAACAAAAAGGAAATGTGAGGCCTGGATTAAAGAACATATCAATGTTATTAAACATTAAGATTAGTTTAATGCACATTATAAAAATTCAATGGAATATAAGACTTTTAAGGTTTTAATTTATGCTTTAAATTGCACAGGAAAGGATTTTAGAAAGAGGTGCTCTGAAGAGTGTTTTAAGAAAAAACGAAATTATTATGGCAAATTAGGTTAGATACATTGAATCTGCCTGGTCTGAAGGAAGTAATGAATAATAAGTGTATACTGAAATTAGATCAAAATTAGGAATTCATTTTATTGATCAATAGTTTGAAGTGGGTGAGATATTATTCATTCATTCATTCATTCATTCATTGATATTTGATTACCAGGAAATTCCAGTTGGGTAGGAACCCTTTTAAGCAGTGGCCATGGGAGACAAACTGCAAAGTATTACAAAACATTTTAAGAACATTAATTTTACCATCTTCAAAAATAATTAAAAAAATTGACAGTTTAAATAATTATACCAAATTACAACAATAACTGACAAAGAGACCAATGTATTAGGATCAAATAACCAGATAAGGAAAGGTAAGTGAATGGGAAGATGCCACAAATTTATTTGGACTGCAGGTTAGAGATTGCCTTCCCTATCAAGAATTGATGTCAGAATATAGGCAAAGAGAAAGAAATAGGGGGGTCCTAGATGAAAGACCAGCACTGGTAGAGTTTTTAGTAGAGTCTAGAACATAAGCTGATGTTATAAAAAGGAATAATTAGTAGACCATGTAAAATATTGCATTATAACTATAAGAATTGGTCAGAGGAGATTAGAAAGAATTGAGAAGAGAGACTGGATAAGCAAGTCACAAAGAATCAATTTGTCTTCCAAATATGCAACCAACTGTAGAGGATTTAGGATTTTTGCTCATAAATGTTTAAATAAATATTTTTATACCCCAATTAGACTCCAGAGAAGTTTTCCTCAGGTAGACAGCAAATGTTAGAGATGTGATGGGAAAGAAATAGATAATTGGGAACATATTTTCTAGGAGTATAATGAGCTGGCAGACTTTAAAGATTCCCTGCAGACTACTCTGTTAGAGATACTGAGTGAGAAAATTGGTGTAATTAGAGAACTGATTTTTCTGAGCTATGATACAGAATCAGAATTGCCTAGACATAGTAAAGCCTTGCTGAGTCTAATTATGATGGCTGCCAAAAAAGCAATTACTAGAAAACGGAAATCAATCTCTAAACCAACTGTACTAGAAGTAGTGAATATAGTAACAGAGATAAAGCAACTTGGAATTGGGATCTTTAGAAAAGGGTAGGAGCAAATTACATAGGAAGAAATGGAAACAAGAGGAACAACACATGCAGTGGAGGAATGAGGTTTAAAATATTGCAGGACTTGAATGAGCTATGTAATGTTTGATTGACAGTGATTGAGTAGATTGTAAGTGATGTATAATATTTGCAACTAAAACTGTCAATACAGTCTGTGATGTAAAATGCTTGCAAAGGAGACTGTCAATATGGTTTCTTTTCATCTATATAAATGTATGATTGTCTATGCTATAAGTGATAATTTAGTAAAGATGCTTCTTGTTAAAAAATGTGAAAACATTGATTAAGAAATATTTAGAGAACATTTAGTCAGTTTATAGAAAAATTAAAGGTAAATTAGTATAAAACAAACAGAAATTACATTATGAAGTGAGAGAAAAACAGGTTTATGGTATATTTAGAGACAGAAAGGCAGGGATAAAATTTGATAGAAGGAAGTGAGTGAAGAAGAGAGAGTAAAGAGGTGTAAGGTAAACAGCAATGCACTTTTGACATGGACCTTACAAAGCCTAAACGCAAAAGAGTTTTTGAATGTTTACTTTCTGATCGAATCATGTCTTTATTTGTACTGCTTTAGTTTTTTTTTTTTTTTTTTTTGTTATGTTTTTGCTCCTTTAAGTTGTGTTAAGCTGGTGGTTTATCACTTCATGTACTGCTTATGAGAGATATGTAACTGTTAAAATGTAACATGATATAACACTTTGTAACTTCAGGGTAACATGGAGACACATCGTATAGCCCCTTTTCACTGGCTGTACAATTGGTGGCTTAATTTTTACACCAACAAAGCCATCTCTATCTAGGCAGACCTGGAACATTCACCTGGCATGATACTATGTAAGTTGTTCAATTTTCAATTAGCAATCCAACAAGAACGGTCATCTGTCATTGAATAAACATTTCATAAACATTTAACTGGACTGTTTTTTTTTTTCCTCTGGAAAGAAAACTTTATTTTTTCCAGCTTTGCTAAATTAGCTGCAGCTAGGATGCAATATTCTAAACAGTTATCCATATGTCTAATCTTTTAATTCAGTAAAATGTATTACATCATCTCTGTATTCTAGTGAACTGATGAATATCATTATAAATGATGAATTTTAAAATATGTCAGGTGTGTTTGTAAGTTTGTAGGGCACTGAGGCAATTGTACTGCTTTCGTATTTTTATGTATATCTGAAATGTATATGAAAGCAAATAAAAAACTGAATTGATATCAACAGTAATCAGTCTGGAATGTGTATAACACTGTGATTTTGCAGACTTTGAATTAAAAAAAAACAGAATTTTATTTGCAAATGAAAAAAGAATACAAAAGTATTTAGATATAGATATTTAGTTAAATTACAAAACGTGATATTCTGATATATTTCAGTAATGCATAAATCATCACATTACTCTGGCAATGATCAAGCCACTATCAGTTCAAATAAAAAAAACACACTGGGGGAAATGTAATAAAGTCTACATGGACTTATTTTCCATGTAGGCATAGTGGCACACTGGTTACACAAAAGTAAAATCAAGGAAGGCTCTCAAAAGAAAAAAGATTGGCTGAAAAAGCCAAAGATATTTTAATTACTGATGAGCCCTGTTTCACTTAAACTAGGGCCATTAAACCCCTTAATGATGTACTTGGCAGGTGGAATGCATCATAGGTAACAAATCACACAGGCTACACCTACAGCAGAGCACTATAAAGTATGCATACACTCTACAATCTGATTTCCCCCATACGCTGCACCACTGGAGAACAGACTTGGGAATTTTAACCTAGAGAATGTTAGGGGCTGCTGCAGGTCTGCTACAAATGCATGTGCTACATGCTGAGGTCAATGCAGTTGCTGCTGATGCTGACCATAGGCCTAGACTGAGAAGGAGAAGTGTGTTCAGGCCCAGGGTAACCTACCAGGAGCTACATGAGCTGGAGATTGTAGAACACTACAGGGTAGACAGGAACATACTACAAGAACTCACTGAGCTCTGTTGACCTTAACTCAGACCTAGAGCCACCAGAGGAGAACCCATCCTAGTGGAAACAAAGGTATGTGTAGCCCTTAGGAGAATAGCTACAGGTATTTTCCAAATAGCAACTGGGGACATGATGGGGGTTTCACAGGCATCTGCTTCCAGGGTACTCAACCAGTTGCTGGATACCATGTTTCCACATGCCAGTGAGCACATTTATTTTCCCCACACCCCTGAAGAGGGGGTCAGCAGTATGTGACTCTTCTACCATGTAGCACACTACCCTAAGGTACTGGGTGCCATAGAATACACTCATGTACACAACAAGGCACCACCCAGTGAAGAGCATAGAATCTACATCAACCGCAAGGTGTATCACTCCATCAACTGCCAGATTGTGTGCAGTGCCCAAGGCATTATCAGGAACGTGTGTGTTGGCAGCCCTATCAGTTATCACAACTACCATATCTGGCATGCATCATAGCTGTACCAGATGTTTGCTAGGGGTGCCATCCCACACAGTCATTTACTTGGGGATGCTGGCTACGCACTGCAACCATGTATGATGACACCCATCAGAAATGCACACACACACGCTGAAGAACATAATGAGGCACAGGCACAAACCAGGATCATCATAGAGCATGTGTATGGGCTGTTGAAGTCACAGTTCCAGTGCCTCAATATATCTGGTGGAGCCTTGCAGTACTCTCCGGCCGCATGTGCACAGATGTTCACAGTATGTGCCATGCTGCACAATATGATCCTGTGGAAAAAGCTGCAGCCGGATCAGCAAAGGGAAGGGATACATAGACCCCCACCAGTGCCTCAGCCACCACAGCCACACCCACAGGGGGACTCAGAGGAGGAACCCTCGAGGCTGTCCCTGTAGGCAGACATAAGCATGCCCAATATGCCCAACCCTTGGCCAAGAGGCAATGCATATCACATGCACTGACAACCTAGGGCCATAGGGGCTGACACCTTACTCCAACTCAAATACATATTAGTAAAAGGATGCCAGCCAGCCCACACAACCTGTACCTCACCATGTATTGACCATGGACTGTGTGCATCAGACAAAGTCAGTGTCAAACTACAGGTCTGTTAACTGTTGCATTCGCAAGGTAAGTCAATCTCCTGTACACCACTTATAAGGGTTACTACAATATGGTAGCATATGTATGGACCTGCCACATATATGCAAGAGAATACAGTAGGCTATATATAGTGTGCTACTGGGCTACTTGCAGAGATCTATAGTGGGCTTCTGGGCTACTTGTACAGATCTAACAGCCACTTGGGACAACAGATACTCTGTTAACTAATATGTGCCCCATAATGGCCACCAGGCACATGGCTGGAAATTCCATGACATTATTCCAGGGAGATGCCAAACAGTGGGGTCACAGGACAGTCACAAGTCTGTCTACGCCAGCAGAGCATAGGCTGGTTGTTCCTCAACCCAAACACATCAGTGTTCACACACAACTGCTGTAACAGTAAGTCTGCAATGATATACCAGCATACCAGACAATTCCTCTATCTTGGTGATAGTGTGAGGAATGAAACATCTCTGTCTGGTGGTTGGTGTTGCTCACTGGGCCAGGGACAGTAACATGTGAGATGGTGCTGATGGTTCGAATCTGGCAGCATCCAACATTTTTTGCATGTGAGGTACTCATATGGTGGTAGTCCCACAGAATGTCATAACCCTTCAATCTGTTATTGCAAGAAAGCTGGACAAAGCCAGAGTGAATGGGGGCACAAAGGGCTGTACCTACAGAAAGACATTATACATGTTCTGAGTAACCTAGCAGGTGGCTAGTATAACAGCAGGCTGAAACAGTTCAGATTATCTGCAGGATGTAAAGGCCATCACTTAAATATGTCAGTAGGTACATCAAGTCAGTGACCACTGTTTACAGTATAACAGTGGAAAACCACAAATGTATGAGGCACAGAGCAGATACATGGGGTGAAATTCTGGACATTCTCCAAAAAAGGTACAGGAAGAGGCATACAGACTGTCATCCTGTGTGTGGCTTTTCACCATGTACCCCATTCACATCATACCTCTCAACCTCTTAGAGCAAGAAATCTGGACAAATAAAATGAATAAAAGTGGGGCCGAGGCCACAAATTGGGACAGGTTTTAAATATTTGCTCCTACATAGAATATCAATAGAATAACAGATCTTGTATTAGCATGTTTCTCCTGATGTGCATGGAGTCTGAAACTCAAATATCAGTCATTATTTATTTACTTCAACCTTCACTGGTGTGTCACCAATTTGCCAGAAAACCACAATATGTGAAATGGGCCAAAAATATGAGGAAAAATCTGGACAGTCTGTGAAGCTTTGTACAGTTCTGAAGTATGAGTCACATACTAAGGTCAGCAAACAGCTGGGGAATGCCTTAGATAATAATAGGGAACTGCAGTACTGGGGTAGCAGGTGCAGCAGCCAATGGACTGCAGCACACAATAATCCCAGACAGGAGTACAGATAGTTCTGGCCTGGAGTCACCTTGTAAGTACTGACAATCACACTTGGCCTTCTCCTACATTTAGCTAACTTGAGACCAAGTCTGTTACCTCTACCGCCTAAAGACCTGCTATGTGGAAATATGTCTGTACATACATACAGCTATGTATACATATCTGTCTGTCCCTATCCCACTCACATTTGATTAGTGTCTCTATCAGTATGTGGCATATATATATATATATATATATATATATATATATATATATATATAGATATAGATATATATAGACATAGATATATATATATATATATATATATATATATATATATATATATATATCAAAAATAACAAGCTATATATATATATATATATATATATATATATAGCTATGTAAAGTACAATGATACATAGACTCTCCACATGCATTTACATAACACACACACAACAACATTTAAGGAGACATCCCTGTTATACACATTTATATAGATATGGGTGGGGATGTACAAATGTCACCACATATGCGAGAATGCTGGAGTTATCTGCACAAACACATCACAATAGCTGTCCAATGGCATCAGATCAAGGCCATAACAGTGCATAATCCACTCACTCACAGACTCCTGTGACTGTGGATTGTCACCCTCTAAACAGACATAGGTATGTAGGTGGTGTAATGTACAATGGGTGCAATGCATGCCTTGGACAGGCCGTATTTTCCCTGGCCACATGTCGATCTATCAAACTGCAAACAGCCACATATGGCTAGACTGGTAAGTGTACACACATAGCAGGGATATTACCCAGGTATCCCACCCCTAGGGCACTAGCTACAATAACAGTACCAAGCAGTATCACTCTACAAGCCACACATGCTGTCTAACACAAGGCCACTTTGTGTACTCCTCAAGTACTCTGCCTGCATCAACAAATACATCAGGCATAATTCCAACCACAAAAAAATAAAATGAAATAAAGTAAACCACAAGGCCAGTGAAACTAACATAATCTGTGGTACATGCGATAGGTACTGTGAGTTGTAGTGTGTAATACTAGATAGGTAGGAGTAATAATCTCACATTATCCTACTGTGTGTGTGTGTGTGTGTGTGTGTGTGTGTGTGTGTGTGTGTGTGTGTGTGTGTGTGTGTATGTCCGTGTATCAATATGTACCCTCAAAGCACTATGGGCATGCCCATATGAGCTGTCTGTGTACAATGGTATGCATTTTATGGCCCTGTAACTGGCTTCTGGCCTCTAAAGTCCCACCTCTACAATGCCTATTGATGTCATCCACATTATGAGCACTGGCTGACAATCTAACAACAGATAAACTCTGAGGCACATGCGATAAGTACTAAAAGCTAAAGTGTATATGACTAGATAGGTAGGGGTTCTAATCTCACATCCAAGTGCATGTGTGTGTGTGTGTGTGTGTGTGTGTGTGTGTGTGTGTGTGTGTGTGTGTGTGTGTGTGTGTGTGTGTGTGTGTGTAAATATATCACCATGCAGCACTTCAGATATGTTCATATGGGCTGTCTCTGTTTAATGCTTATGCATCTTATGCCCAGTGACTAGCTGCTGGCCTCAACATTGGCATCCTTTACAAGGCCTGCTGATGTCATCCACCTTAAGAGCGCTAGCTAAAAGTATAGTGTCAGATAAACAGTGGGGCACATGCGATAAGTACTGTGAGCTATAGTGTGTATTTCTAGATAGTTAAGGATTCTAATCTCACAGCATTCAACTTCTTTGTGTAAATATGTCCCCTTGCAGCACTAGAGACATGCCCATGTGACCTACCCCTGTGATTTGGTTATGCATTTTATGTCCCTGTGACTAGCCACCGGCCCTTAACTGCCTCCTCTACATAAGCATAATTGATATCCTCCACCATCTAGAGTTGTACATGCAGAATACCCAGATGACATGTATCAAGGATAGTAGAGTGTCACAGGGTATGAAAGCATGATGACACTGACTGTCCCCATTGTCCCTGAAACACTGTTCTACACACATGCACCTAGGAAGCCATGCATGTATACTGGCATACCTTGCTGCTGTC
Source organism: Protopterus annectens (assembly GCF_019279795.1). Lineage (NCBI taxonomy): Eukaryota > Metazoa > Chordata > Ceratodontiformes > Protopteridae > Protopterus > Protopterus annectens. The sequence goes on along the minus strand of NC_056726.1, from coordinate 1,699,224,887 downwards.
ATATCTCAGCTGTGCTGCCTTGTCATCCTGAGCCACTGTATTGCTGCCATGTGTCCATAGTTGAACTGATCAGACTTCTGGGACAAAAACATATTCAGGTCAATGACACACCTGTCTTTCTACAACACTACCACCAGTTTACCATCAGGCAACAAAGATACACAACATTTGATGTGTAGTCATGACACATGCCAGCATACAGTACCTGTCATGGCCCACCTCAATCACCATGGCATAACACTGCTGTACTATAGTTATATATTAAAGTTATATAGTCACCCTGTGCATCAGACACATATATGCAGGTCCTCACATTGATGGCATGGATGGCAGGGATGTGGCACTGGTATCATCACATGCACAGGGTGTGGTGATTGGGTGCCAGAGCCCTAGGCTGTGCCAAACAGTTGACAGCATGTGTGTAAGTCAGGAAGGGGTGCTGGTGACATGGGCCAGGGAGAGGTGCTGTGTGTGTCTGTTGGTGACCTGCATCTGACAGTGATGTTGGAGTGTGTATGTGTACACAGTCAAGCCCAGTGCTAGCCCTACACATGTGTATGGTGGACAGTTGTGGACCGTACTTGGTAGGGTGGATAGTTTACCATCTCTGGCCACAAACATGGGAACTGGCTGATGCCATAGTTCTTACACTGTCCTGTACTATGTCACCACCCTCTGACTGTCCAATATTTGTGGCCTCTGGTGATTGGGTATGTGTGAGCATACAGAGTGTGTGTGGAGACAATGGGGGAAGAAGAGGGATGCCAACCTCTGGGACAGATTCAGCCACCAACAACCCCATCTGTTCTTCACCATGGCCACCATCATAATCAGAATCCAATGAGACACTGATATCAAGCTGTAAGGGGGACAGATTCCAACTCACCTGTTCACCTGTGAGAAACAGGACAAAAACAGTACATTACCACCTACACTATTATGTATGCTAATCCACACAGACTCATACAAATGAGGATCCACAGCTGTCTCACATGTCGCACATCTTCTCATCTCATAGGTTCTTAGGTTCATAGGTGCGTACTAGGCTAATGGCTCTGGAACCTTAGCCCATAGAAGTGTCCTGGCATCGTGTTGCCCGACATTAATTCCCAGTGCCTCTATAAAGTAGACACACTGCAGTGATCCCCAGGGTGAACTTTCTATTTCCTATCTACTCATCAAGATTTCTCTTGAAGAGTGCCAGTGAGGTGCTTTATAACTTATTTCTGTAGTTTAACTTCTCTTTCCTTACATTTCTCAGATCTCTGGAGAAGATCTCTTTTCTGAAAACTATTCAAAAAGTTGGGACCTGCTAGAGCAAGTCCCAAAAAGTGGAGAATGAATGGCTTAAAGATTGAACTTGTGCATACCAGGTCTGAGATGCCATTTCAAAGAATATTCCTTTTTCCTCCAAGGTATGGCCATCTCAGAGATGATATATATAAGTTCAGGGTATGTGTGTGGGGGGTTGCCCTCCTCATGTGGGGTGCATGGGGGCTTACCCCCCCAGCAAAAATAAGTTTTAAGGAGAAGAGCAATTTTTGAGTTTTGCTCTTCTCAGGATTTTCTGTACTTTTTTTCAGGGTTTCAGCACTCAGCATTTCAAGTGCTGGCATTTCATTAGGGAACCCTCTTTTCAACTTGCTTTTCTCTGCAATACTCATTACTCCTTAGTGTCACCATACTACATGGTTTACTGCCTGCTGCAAAATCAGTTTGCTGACCATCCTACTTGTAGTGGCCATTTTACTCATTGTTGGCACATCTTACAACACATGCACATACAAATGCCTTACTCTTTCCAGCATGAAACCAACAACAGTTCCCCCAATATCATCACAGATACTCTTTAATCTTACTTCACTTAAACAAATTTTCTTGTCATAAAAAAAAAAAAAATATATATATATATATATATATATATATATATATATATATATATATATATTTAGAAATGTAGTATTTACATGCAGTTCATTTTAGTCTATTTATAGTTCATCACCTACTTGCTAATTTCATTGGAAAGTGCACAAGGCCAGGGCATCAGCTTTTTGTATCGTAGTAACTCCTTGCCAAAGCAACAGACTTCTGTTGTCACAGAAATAACTGTGAAATCACAAGAAGTTTACAAAGGTCAGGAAATGAACACACCACTAGACCACAACTGCTCTAAAAAGAAGAAAGAGACTTACTTCAAGCTTATAACCTCATAAATATACTTCAAGCTTATAACCTCGTAAATACACTGTTATCATTGGAAAAAATGGGGTTGGAATCTTTTAAATCTTTGTGTTCCTTAATATTATAAGCATTCTGGATATCTTTGGATTAAGCATTTTTTGTACTTATTGATTAATTCTAAAGGATCTGTAGATGTAGGACATTTTTTTTTCTTACGACAGATAATATTCCTTTACATAATGTGTAGCTGATGGGTTGAAAAACTAAGAACTTTGCCCTAGAGTAGGGGTGAGGGATGTTGCACCCATTGATAGAGTTGGAGAAACTGATGAGAAAACACTGAATAATGCAAATTCCTGGGAAGAATGTGGGATGAGATTCATGGCTACTTACACAGAACTGTACAACAATTTTTAACCAGAGGCAGAGAAATTATGATTGTCTCTTCTAGATATTTGGAGCAGGCATTTGCCTCCATTATCCAATAAATATAATTGTGAAAGTCAAGGTATAGTATACTTAACAAAATGTAAATTGTGTCCAGTGTTTTACTTAGGGAAAACAGAGCGACAACTTAAACAACGTATATATGAACATGTCTATGCGATTTCTAAAAACATTCAGACTAATGCATTAGCAAGACACATTAATAAGTATAACACACATAGTTTTCAGTTTGTAGTAGTCCAAAGTGTTCCTAAGAATCCAAGAGGTGGACCATGGCATCTCAAACTAGAGGAACAAGAATTGTTGTGGCAACTACGCACAAATGCATATGTTTTTCCTGGTATCAATGATATGTGTTCCATAAAATGCATACTTAGACTAAAAGCCCTGGAAAGATAATTCCAATAGGTAAACTTGTCATTAAGTTTATTGAATAATATTTAGCATATGATATTTATTCTTGATATATATTAATTTTTGTTTTTTTAAAAATAATAATTTTTTTGTAACTTGAAATGAGATAAATTTAAGTATTTTAAAATTATCCACATATGTGTATGTATATATTTATATAAACATATATATTTGTAGGATGTATAACTACATTTGTATGAATTTTAGGGGATATTTTAGGTGTTGTCTTTTCAACAAAAGCTTGAGTAGGTTAATTGTATAATTTAGTCTAATTAATTATTCAATAGTATAATTGATGGTTACATTTTTTGTATTTAAGCAAGTCATGTTTTTGATTTATTTGTCTGAAGAAGTGCACGTATTGAAGGTGCATGAAAGCGCTCACAAATAAACTGATAAACTCTGTTTTGTGACTAGTGGATTTCTTCCTTTCCTTTGTGGTCTACAGTTTTTTCGGTTCTTCTGTTTTTTTGATTTTATAATACATTTATGATGTTGAAAAGAATATACATGTTCATGGGAGAAAAGAAAAACTACTGTCCTAGTTGCTGTGATAAAATAAAGGAGGGACTGATGCAGCTCTTTAAGCAGTGGTCTTATGCAAGCAAATAGCTTAAGCCGCTCAGCTTTTCAGCTCAGAATGAGTTGTTATCATCTCTCAACACTAAGAGAAAATGCCCAGCCTACATTATCAAATTCTTGGGACTAAACTCTCTAATGCTTTGTGGGTGTTAATATTTTATATATTAACATTGATCTGTCCAAATGTTATGAAACGTTTTCTTCAGGTGCAAAAGCACCATTTCCTGGAATTTTTATTTGAAAGTATATTACAGAGTTTACATTTAGCTTTTTTGTGATTTTGCAATAAGTTAAGGCACGCATGGAAAAAAGATAACATAGCAGTAACAATCTAGGTCATTCACTTGCTTGAAGTCTTGCAATACAGAGATGGCTTTTGGGAACTGCCATCTCAATGTATATACAGGTCGTATATGCAGTTCTATGGAAATAAGTAGTTCTTAGGGAAAACTAAAACATATAAAGCCAACAGCCAAGTGCTTCACAAGTTGTGGAAGTACAATGGCCCTACATTTAATTGTATCATAGAAGAATACTAGGTTACTGAGGCAAGGGGCCTTTTTAACCCTGGCTATGCTTTCCTTAAGCCTAGCCATGATTCCTATTTCATAATTTGAAATGATCCATTCCAAGAACAAATTGCATTTTTTATGAAATTGCAATGCATTCCAGCTTTTGATAGCTAAGAATATAGAAAGATCTCTGATCCCATGCACAACACACAAACTTACAACAGCATGCATAGACAACTCAAGCCCTGTATAACATGCACATCACCTACATCTGTGTAACATTGCCAGTACTATACACCTGTGAGGTATTCAATATGACCGTGTATGTCATAGAACTACACATAAAACCCAGTGCACCTATCTTGAGAATGATATGCCAATTGTAGTATCACTGCCTCAGGTATGTACCATTTCCCTATTGTGTTTGAACGGGCATCTTGGAGTAATTGCTTCATGTATAGCAGACTGCTTAGTTGCGCATAACTATAAGTGTAAACCTGTTCATGCTTGTATAAATATACACCTGTCATTCCCTAGGCAATGAACTGTAGTTAATTCCTCCAAAATGGAACATACAACTACTCTACTCTGGCTAAGCACAACAGTTGTGCGTAAGGCAAAACGGCAGCCCTTAACTTTCATAGGGTATATATGATCTGTAAAACAGCAGTATCACACTTACCAGGTACAGGACCATGGACTCCAGCCACACCTGATGGCCCTATGAAAAGGTGAGGGAGAGGTATTGTCAGCAACACCAAATGCTGCAGTGTTACAAGGTAATATGTGCATATATCCACATGTATAGTAGCTAATGTAATACTGACTATATTGCTGACATTCTGAATATGTTTGCACAACTTTAGGTAAAAGCCAACCCCCACCCCAAATGCAGATAGACTTGACACCCATGTACTGGTCTGTAGATCCTGCCACAATGACTGCTAATATGTTATACTGGTGAACACAGTGAGCTTACTTGGATGCTCCTTTGATGTGGATGCTGTGGCACCCACCTCTAGGATGTGTGGCATGATGGATGTCTGGGAGCTGTTGGTTGATCTTAGATTCACCAGGAATTCCTCTGTGGCCAAGAGTGGTTGTTCTGTTGCAGGCCCTCTACCAGTGGCAGCACAATCCCTGGCAACAGAAGCTGCGCTTTGACATGTGGCATTTACCGTACTTCTGGCCCAGTGTCAGACCTGGTCATAGGTCCTGTCCTGTTGGCCAATGATTAACAGCCCTCACAAGGTCACCCCACAATGCTGCCCACTGTTCATGATTATGTTGATCCCTTGAAAGCAGGATGTGATGGTGGAATCTGAGAGCATCCAGTATGGTGTCATTCTCTGCAGATGAAAATGGTGGATGTCTTTGTCAGTACATCGCTCCTGCAAGACAACAAGAGGGGAACACATTACAGGACAAATGCATTGATGTACACTATGCACAGACCCTAATGGCCTGCACTATCCACTGACCCCTCACACATCATACTCCACAGTCTGGAAGCACACTACATGTATGACTGTCACCAAGACAGCAACGATGCAGAGAAATTCCCTGTGTGCCATGACAGATTCTGCTGTATGTCTCTACACCCATCACTGCAGTGTACTGTGGTGTGTCCCCTATGGGAAAATCCCCACTAATATGTCATATGGCCACTGTTGGACAAATATCAGTGTGCTATTACAAAGAACTATATGGGGACAGTCCAGCAACACCAGTGTTCCACAAAGACAGCAATGCAAACCTGCTGTAGTATATGTTCCTTGTAGGCATCATACCTCTCAGTTATACAGATGTTTGCAGAATGTCACCATGTTTGCCTCATAGATGTGGTCCTTTTTGCACAAGCTTGTGGATGTCTGACAAATGGTTGTTCAATCATTGATGGTTGCTGTCAGAAAATTAAAACAGAATCTGTCACCCATCAAACCCCTCAGAAAACACTTATGCTAGAGTAATATTTATTAGTCTATTCACCTTCTTACTTTGTATGGCCAATATGTATACTTCGTCACTGAGTTTGAGCCTTTGTCCCCCCATTAATTATGGCTTTGTCCTCATTTCTTACTGTAGGAGGTTGAGAGGTGTTTTAGCCATAGCTCTCAACCTGACATGGATGAATGTCCATGAAACAGGGACTTAGCCAGAGTACATCAAGGACATTTAGGGACACTTTTACAATGTTAGTACTATTTATGTGTGACATTGATAGACTGGGAGGAGGTGAAGTACAGCACATTGTTTGATTTTACAGGAGTGTACACCCTTACTTAGTGTCATTATGTCTTACATATAATCCACTGTCTTTACTACAACAGCCTACTGTTGTATGAGGGACTGACAGGGACAAAGCAGAGATGTGATTCAAAGCAGGGACAGTTGAGAGGCATACCTGTCGGTGTTGGACAGCAGAGTATCATTGACATGTCAATATCATAGATCTAATACAAGTCTACTGTTTTAATCCCTATTCCCCATACCTCCATCCTCCCATCTGCATCCTGCTTTATGGGGAAACTAGTACATACCTGGTAGAGTGATGTATTCCTTTTGTTGAAGTGCTCCTCTGCAAATGCTTTGCAAATACGCTGTTTGTGTGAGTAAATCCACATACAGACCTGTTCCCCATAAGCAGTCATTTGCCTTTTGTAAGTAATGCTCATTAACAGGTAATTACATCTGCACCAGTCTGTGGTTCAGAATTGCTAATTGCATCCAAAACAGCTGAATTGCACTATCATGATACTATAGTGCAATATGTAAGGCCTTCATGTAGGCCTTGGCCCCTTTCTTAGTTTTTGAGATGGACATTAGTGAGGTGTGGAGACTACAGCATCACAGAGGGTAAGTACAAATACTGTCCACTGTAGCGATGTATGAAGTGTGCCCACAGTTTTGCCTCTTATATTTGGTCAGTGTCCCATGACAGTGTGGTTGTCTGGCAGTTCATTGGCAAACATTGTGGGTTGAGGTCAGTAAGGGGAGAAAGACATGTGAGTGTCACACTTCATACCCATCAGAATATGCATGCTAATGCAGTAGCTGCTATTCTCTCAACTTACTATCTTTGTAGGGGCAAACTGTGAAACGTGTACCTATCTCTTGGCCTTTTCCCCCACCCTTTATGCATGGCTGTGTCCAGATTCCTTGTTATAGGGGTTTGGGAGGTACAGTCAGTCTGTAGCATCTACCTTAACATACAGCCGTGTATCCAGGACACACAGGGAAGAGTGTGGACACTTTGGAGGCCAGAAAACTGTACGTGTAACTGTGGCAGCAGTGGCAGCCCTGTCGTTGCAGCAGAGCCAGGGTAAGACTGCTCTTACACTTGTTATGCAACAGTGCCAATAGCAGAGTAGTAGATGACATACAGTTAGCCTACATGAATATGTGCAGTATGTCCCTACCTGCAGGCCTTTCACTTGCAAAACTGGGTAGCAGATAATTCAGTAGCAGTAACCTATGAGGATTAAAATTGCATGACTCAGTCATTACTTGCTGTCTTCACAACAATGTAATTGAAATGCAACAGACTGGATTCAAACCCGGGACTGTGGGTGGCAAAAGTTCAATATGGAAGGCATTTAACAGACTGAGCTACTGAGTCATTACTGGAGCTGGTGTATTTGCCAGATATATGTGGAGACATATAGGCCATGACACACGTCTGCAACCATCACTATGTGCATGGCTTTCAAAGGCAGTTGTTCTGCAGCAGGGTCCCAGTTGCACATATCACTATGTCATTGATGCCTTAGCAGGTGTGTTTAAACATGTTGCAGGTAAAAGGGAACATTTACCTGCTATTCCACAACTCACGTACTGCCATTATTACTTATTTGGTTGTCTACTCGGGTATTGTTGCATCAGAGTTCAGGTACACTCACATTTGTTTTTTTTTTATAAGGAGATAGTGGAATGTTGGAGCAGAAAATAGGTACATGTGGGGAGGTAAGTTGGGTAGGAGAGGATGCAACTGCAGACAGACAAGACAGATAAGACAGTTGACAGGGGCGGTGTGTGACACATGATGGGGTAAACACCTTGGATAGGGAGGGTGTTGTGGAATCTGAGATGCATGTGCCTCCAGACAGCAGCAGCGTGAGTGATAAGGTGGCTGTGCTGGAGGCTGGGTGCCAGGGCCAGCTGGCCCCACCAGATTTTCCAGGCTGCCCTCAATCTGGCGCAGATGACATTCGTAGCTCTTATGAACAATTCTGCACACCATGGCTGGTATTTGATCTTGGGAGACAACAACCGCCCCTTCGCCACTGATCCTAGGGTGGATGGGCCTTGTCCCCTCAGGTGGTTCCACCCAAATGTGGTGCAGGGCCAGCATAGGAGGCACCACCGGCTTGGTTTCCAGACCTGCTAGGACCCAGTGCCATGGCCTGCTGAGGTAGGGTAGGCAGATCAGCAGGAACCGGCTTACCCTGATATGCTATGGTTATGGAGGTAAAGCAATACATTTAGGTTAGTTATGCACAGAACAGTTGTAATAATTGATTTCTTGCAAAACAGCCCTACTTCCTCACTTATTGCGCAACAGACTTTATTAGATATACCTTCATGCAGGTACTGATATTATCTCATGTTTTCATTGCAGAACAGCTGTCATAATTTAATTCTTGCAAAACAGCACTACTTCAACAGTCATTGCACAACAGACTTTATTAGAGATACCTTCAATCAGTTGCTGGTATAGTTTCAAATTTTTGTTGCACAACAGTTGTCATTTTGCAGTTGTTGCAATGCAGCTGTAATTCCAAAGTTATTGCACTACAAACTGCATTGCATGTACTTTATTATGGGTCTATATTATTTGAACAAAGTTGTTATAACTTCGAATACCATATGGGCGACACCATATGGTCGAGATTATAACTGAATAAAAAAATCACCTAACATCATAAAGCAGGGGTCAAGCCCCCCTTGCACCCCCCACATGGGGGGCTGTACCCCCCACACCCCCGCTCTTTAAATATACCAACTCTGAGATCGCACTACAGTGTAGTAAAGGGAAGTCTTCCCTTTACTGCATTATAGTGCAGTCTCGGAGCTGTTATATTTAAAGAGTGGGGAGTGTGGGGGTGCAGGGGGGCTTGCTCCCTGCCTACAACCCTTAGTTTAGGGTTTAGTCTTTTCTTTATTTTTTAACTATTCGAAGTTTTATAACTTCGACCATATGGTGTCGCCCATATGGTATTCAAAGTTATAAAATGTCTTTCAAATAATATAGACCCCTTTATTATGGTTACTGCTTTTGTTTTCCCTGCTTATGGCACTACAGTTGGCAGTATGCACTTCTTGCAGTACAGGTGTAAGTCCACATTCATTGCAATACAATCTTTACTGTATATACCTAATCACAGTAAATGCTTTACTCTTTCTTGCTTATTTAACTATACATAGCAAAATACTTCTGTACTTACCACACATGCTTTTGTTTTCCCTGCTTATGGCACTACAGTTGGCAGTATGCACTTCTTGCAGTACAGGTTTAAGTCCACATTCATTGCAATACAATCTTTACTGTATATACCTAATCACAGAAAATGCTTTACTCTTTCTTGCTTATTTGACTATAAATAGCAAAATACATGTGTACTTACCACACATACTTTTGTTTTCCCTGCTTATGGCACTACAGTTGGCAGTATGCACTTCTTGCAGTACAGGTGTAAGTCCACATTCATTGCAATACAATATTTACTCTATATACCTAATCACAGTAACTGCTTTACTCTTTCTTGCTTATTTGACTATACATAGCAAAATACATCTGTACTTACCACACTCATGGCGTAAACTAGCCAAGCAGCTGGCATGCACCTTGATGTTGAGAGCCCTCTCCTCTGCAGCTGTTGGGAGAGAAGCACACCATTATGCATTCCAGCTTAGCAGACATTCAAGATTAGATTTTGGTGAAACACAGGTAAAAGTACTTAAATACATGTGGGTCATTCCCTGCCAGGAATTCTTGGATCCAGGTGCCCAAGGGAGCCCCCTTCCATCTTTTCAGATCATCATGGTTGTGACAACACTGCTCACCTGTGTGGGGGATAGCAGTTGTCAGCCTGTCCCAGGCCTCTGTCTTGCATTCTGAGCCCTCATACCCTCCCTGCCTTAGTCAGTCATCATGTTTTTGACAAGGAGTCTGACCATGACCCTGGACTACTGAATGCCCCAATGCTACACCCAAAAGCGTGAACCCTCTCCAATGTCTGCCATTGTATCCTTCAGAGACAGAACTCCCATGGATTCTGCTGTATTCCTGCCTATTGGGATTAATATAGCCTGTTTTCCCACCCACCCTTACACACCATTGGGCAATATTAAAAAAGTGTGTTGCTTCTCCTAGCACTGCTCAAACAAGCTTGGCTGTGAGAAACAGTGTGAAAACTGGAATACACTGAATGTTTGGTAGTGCTTAGCAGTGTGCAAATCAGCAAAGCAGTGTCAAGCAGTGCATAAACATTACCAGCTGTTATTTTGTTTATGCAGTGCTTAGCAGGTCTTAGCACATCTTAGCAAACATACTTTTTAAAAAAAAAAAAAAAAAGTAAAAATAACATTGGGACTGCTACTATAAAACAGTGCTGGGAGTGTCATATTCATCGGTGGACACAGCTAGCACTACACTCCCTACACTGATTCAATAACCATGTTCCACGGCTCTCCCTCAGCAACGTGCCATGATCAATATACATGGTGTGCTGCCCAGAGGTAACCATGTATTTGGACACAGTAACATTCTAGGTGCTACACTATGCCTACATAGATTTTATTAAATCTAGAGGACAGTTAACTCATTATCAGTTAGTTGTTTTGTTGACTAAAGTGTGTCAACAAAACAGCTGTCTAGTACACAGAAAGTCAACATGCATAAATAAATTATGTGTGTGTGTGTGTGTGTGTGTGTGTGTGTGTGTGTGTGTGTGTGTGTGTGTGTGTGTGTGTGTGTGTGTGTGTGTGTGTGTGTGTGTGTGTGTGTGTGTGTGTGTGTGTGTGTGTGTGTGTGTGTGTGTGCACGTGTGTGTGTGTGTCTCTGTGTGGGAGGAGTTCACATTTATACATACATACATAAATACAAACACACACTCAGACACACGCACAAACACACACACACACACACACACACACACACACACACACACACACACACACACACACACACACACATAAGGGAAATTATAGGCTGCCTGTATGTTGTTCTAAGGAAGAGGTGAATTTATTAGGCTTCATTTGACTGGTTATCATGGACAGTATTTAACAAAACCTCAGTGAAAAATAAACAGATATTAGAAAAGTGAAATCAAATTAAGTGCTAAAGCAACAAAGGTGAGAAATTATGTTTTTTCTTCATTAGTTATAGTTTGTCTTGTAGAAGACCAAGATAACCCTCTTCAAAGTGCTTGAAAGCTGCCTCAAGAATGTGGCTTCGAATTTGTGATGATCCTTTATAGGTTTATAGGGTCATAGGAATTTACTAGGCTAACTGCCCTCGAGCCCTTACAAGCCTAGCCATATTTATCCTGAGTTGCACCAACTGACAGTGGTTAGATGAGTGAAGTTTGCAGATGTAAGGATCTATGGTATTTAATACCAACTTCTTCTTTCCAGGATGGACATGAGCACCACCCCAGGAGTGAATTTGTTGTCACCCATCATTCGATCTAGGTTTAATTTGAAGAAGGTCAGGGAGGAGCTCTGTTTCACATATACTGGAAGCATGACCTGTTCATGGCAGAGGCTGGGTTACGATATTGGAGCAAGTAACCCTCCGGCAGTTTGATTTATAAATGTGCAACATTTCCATCAGGGTCTGGTCAGAGTTTGCTACGTAAGCTACGTACAGGTCATCCCTTAGTAACCTGCAGGAGACAGGGTACAGTGACAGTGCTTTCAGCCTTTCTGTATAAGACTTGTTTTTTTGTACCCTGTAATTTTTTGGTTAAAAACCTCTGTGGTGTCCCCAAATGTTGCAGGTCTCTGGTGAGGTACATGCAAAAGGAAGGACTGCACTCAGTTTTTGGTCTGATGAGGGCCGAGTATAATGGAATTATAATATCCTTAGATCTAGATGTGATGCCTTTACTTTGTAAAAAGCTCCACAGAGAAAGATTTCCTTACTACTGCAGAAAAATGGTGGTCAAATTTCAGATTGCTATCAACCTGAGTACCCTGATCATATATCATTGGGTGTATACTTAGAGGGTGCTGTCTATAATGTAATTAGCAGGGATGTCATCTTTTTCAAAGAGAACAACAATAATAATAATGCATTTTTTGCATTTAGCTCTAATCCGTGGCATTTGCACCGCAGCACCAGTCATTTGTCTGCGTTAACCTGTCTGCAGTATATTAACATCAATGGGGCACTCAATGATTGCTCCAAATTTGCAATTGCAAGCAAATGTGATCAGCCATGGGCCGTCCAGGCTTACCTGGACTTCTGAGTGATACATTTTGAACAGTAAGAGGCCCAGCAGAGAACCCTTGATACTCCATTGATAACTGGTGTTTTGCTGGAAGTGAAGTTATCCTCTTCTATGGTATGTGTTCTGTCAGCAGACCATTTGGCTACCCATCTGGTAATGTACAGGTTAATTCCCATTTGGGAGATTTTCTCTATAATACTTGCATGAGGAATTGTGTCAAATGTCTTGGCTAGGTCAAGATAGGTGGTATACACCGTCTTTCCTTTGTCTAGGACTTTGGGGACTTTGCTGAAGAAATCAACTATGTTTAACAGGCATGATCTACCGTTAACAAATCCAAACTGGGTTGGTCCAGAGCTTGGAGATTACCTATGTCCTTGTCAAGAAGGTTTGATAATGATTCTTTCAATGGCTTTGCAGATGAGGCTAGTGAAGCTTATGGGCCAATAATTCCCAGGGTTGGTTGATGGATTACTGTTGCTGTCCTCCATTCAGCTGGAACATGGACAGTTGTCATTCAGTGATTAAACAGGGATCCAACTGGGTCTTTTAGGTCATGTTTTAAGTTGTTTAAAAGGCAACCTGGGATGTTGTCTGGCCCACTGATGCCATGTTTTTGACCTTGGAGAGCACTGAGATGACCTGCTCTCTTGAGATAATAGGCTGAGCAATGGTGGCAGGAATACTTTTGGGGATGACTGGATGAGACCGGGGGGGTGAAGTTTTATCCAAATCTGTCAGCTAGCACATTGGCTATTACCACTGGTTGAGTATGGGTGGTGCCATCCACAACCAGTTCAGTGCATAGTATTCCCTTTTAGATTTCACACATAGGTAAGAATGCCTTGCGATTATCCTTAGCTTGGGAGGCTATTTTTGCTTTGTAATTATCTTTGGAGGACTTGACAAGATTTCTAATTTGTTTGTTTAAGCTAGAGAGGGATTTCTTCCCCTGCTGAGCCATTTCCCTCTTGATCTTGGACATTAGTTTTTTCTCTTGTTGTATAGCCTAGTTATAATAGGGATCCCTCAGGGTGGCTTGTTTTTTCGACAAGACCTGGTTTTAATCCTGTCAGGTACAGCTGATCCTATACAACTACTTAAGTGGTTATAGAGGGCATTGGTGTACACCTCTGCATAGAAGTCTATGTTATCTGTGTTCGAGGGAGCTTTGAAACTTTTTATACCATCATTTAGTAGTAGGTAACTTGTCTCTGAAAAATTCTTAAGTGTTTTTGAGCATGATGGCGTATCTGGTCTTATAATTACATGGAATGGGACTGATTTATGGTCTGATCCTACTAGTGAGGACATAACACAGGGGGCAGTGCAATGCTCTCCCATGTTAGTGAGTAATATGTCCAAGACATTTGAGCCTCTTGTGGGTGTGCTGACTAGCTGTTCCAGAGCATTTGCATTGACAAAGTCCAAGAATCTCTGTTCCAGCATGTTTGTGGTCTTGTATAATTCCTTTCTTTAAGGATATCAAATCTCTTCTTTGCAGTGGTGCAGGATCTAAGAATCAGACCTTCTTTTTTAGTAGAAAAGGTGTCTCAAGAGCTGGAAAACAGACAATTGCATATCTTAAAACCTATGAGTTTACAGAGTTCACAAAATGCATGTAAAAGGAACACAGAATATATTGCGCTGGTAATAACTGACAGTTTAAGAACTTTGATGAGCCATAGATAATGGTGCATACACTGAACAGATATTATTGTTTCTCTGTAATTAAAACTGTAATGTATGGCTCAATTATATGTCAGATTATTATATATGTTTTGTCTATGTCCATCAACACAATAAAGAACTTCAGGGCAAGATTTAAAGTATTAACATTTATATATATATATATATATATATATATATATATATATATATATATATATATATATATATATATATATATATATGGTTCCACTTCCACCTAACATTGTTCAGGATTTAAATAAATGGACATTTGGTGATTTTAGCATTTTTAATTACACCAGCATTCAGTTAGACACAGCATGGTTCAATTTGTTTTCGAAAGGGTTTACTTTTATTCCTAAAAAAGGAACTGACATTTTTAGACTCCTAATTGATATCAAATTATTTATCAGGAAAAAGAATTTGGAGTTAATGTTTAAGGACAAAAGTACAGGTTATGTTCAAGGATGTGTAAAAAGGAAAAGTATGTTTAACCCACCCATTCATCCACAACTAAGAAATTTTGAATGCAAAGTTGAGAATGAAATTAGAACAAGTTTGCTTCATCAAAAGACACACCCTAACTTGACACAAGCTGAAAATCTTGTTTTAAAAGAAGTTTGCAGCAACAAAAGTTTAAGAGTCATGAAACCAGACAAAGGTGGGGGTATAGTGCTAATGGACACCATAAATTATGAAGGAAAAATGATGGAGATACTTAATGATACTGATAAGTATTCTAGAGCCTCTATCAACGAAATCAACATAGCCTATAAAAAGATTCACACTATGTTATTTGACATGTTGGTAGAAGGTTCTATAGATAAAGACACTTATCAGTATCTATTAGTAGAAAAACCTAAGGTCCCATGCATCTTTGGTATCCCGAAAGTGCACAAAGACAGTCTGGACTCCCCTTTAAGGCCGATTATATCTGCTGATGGCTCAGTCACAGCACCATTAGCGAAATATGTTGATTCAAAGGCTAAGAATATTTTGGAATCTAGTACTAACATCTTGAAAGACTCCTGGGATTTTTTAAGAAGTTTAAAAGGAGATTTATATTCAGAAAATGTAGCATTTGGCACAATGGATGTAATAGATCTTTTTACAAGCATTCCACACGATACAGGTATGGTGTGGTTTGAAGAAATGCTAGTGGAAAGTAGGAAATTAACCCACACTGAATTCAGAAACGTTTTAACATTCATGGAAATAATTTTAAAAAACAACTTCATTTATTTCCAGGGTGACTATTTTAGACAAGTTAAAGGTGTGGCAATGGGGGCCCACTGTGCTACAATATATGCAAACACAGTTATGGCATATTGGGAAAAGAAATTCTTACTAACTTCACCCCATTTTGGTAATTGTGTGTTATATTCCAGATTTTTAGATGATTTATGTTTTATTTGGAATGGTAACAGGAAAGGTTTTGATGATTTTAAAAAATATTTAGACCACACCTCCAGTTTTTTGAGATTCACAGATAATTTTAATGAAAAAGAGCTTCATTTTTTGGATGTAAAAATCAGCAAGGAAAATGACAACTTCACCTCTAGAATTCACAGGAAAGAGACATTTTCTAACTCCTACTTGCACTTTTCCAGTTGCCACCCCTTTCAACAAAAGAAGGGGGTGGTAAAAGGACAACTGGTACGTGCAAGCCAGATGACTTCTGATGATTCAGCATTCTTTGAAGAAGTTGAATATTTGAGGGGTCTCTTTAACAATAGGGGATATCCACGTGACCTTTTTAATTCTGTTTTAGAAGAAGTAAAAGAAAAAAGAAAAGAAAGGTTTGCACCGATTTTAGGTAAACCTGATACCACAAACAATGAAAACACAACAAATGCTGTCATTGGGGAATATGACCCAGGTTTAATAATTACTTTTGACGGGAATTCAAATTTAATCAGAAAGATTTTTTTAAGGGAATGGAAGAATTTTTCCAAGATTTCAGACTTGGAAGGTATTTTTGACAAGGAGCTTACTTGCACATACAGAAAAGGCAAAGCAATTAAAAATATGGTAGAAAACAGGTTTGCAACCAAAAGTGAGAATATGTTGAAAAGAACCACAAAGAAAGGTTTATTTAGATGTGGTAGATGTAGGTATTGTGTACACTTAATATGTAGTGACCACATATTCTTGCAAGCTAGAAAAAAGAAACTGTTTTTGGACACGTTTAGGTTCATAGGTTCATAGGTTCATACTAGGCTATCTGCCCTAGGGCATTTATAAGCCTAGCCAGAGTGTGTGTGGCTTTCACCACCCCTTAGGATGAGAATACTATACCCATTAGTTTGCTGTGCCTCTGTCCAGCAGTGACACAGAGATGATTCCCGGGGTAAACCTACGATCTCCCATCCACTCGTCAAGATTTCTCTTATAGGTTCAAACAAAATGCATCATTTACATTGCAATTTGCACAAAATGTGGGTCATTTTATATAGGTAAAAGCGAGAGGAAACTTAGACAAAGAATATATGAACACCTATATGACATGAAGGTCAAAAAAGACACCAATGCATTATACAAACACTCATTAAAATGTGGTTCTCAAAACTTTGAATTCTTTGTCTTAGATGTGGTACCTATTAATCCAAGAGGTGGTATGTGGGAAACCCAGATTGAGTATAGAGAGCTATACTGGCAGGTGGTTTTAGATGCTGGAAAAAGTCCTGGGCTTAATGAGATGCTTTCTATTACACCTGTATTAAAATTAAGGGCTGCAAAGCTATAACTTATAGTATGTTATTAATATTTTATTTTTCTTTTTATAACATTTAATGTAATTATACAATTTTTATCTATCTATTTCAATTTAACTTATTGTACATATATATATTTTTACATATTTATATCATTATATTTTAAACAATTTTAAATCATTAAAAACATGTAACTTTTTATGAAGTTGTTCATTTCAATTTAGCCACTAGATGGTGCTATCAAGTTGAATGTATTCAGTTCATTACATATTTCTATGGTCTGTTCTTGTGTATTTATATGGTTCAAAGAAATTATATTTTATTTTGCATTAATATAAGTACTTAAATTAAGCTGACATGCACAAAACACCAGTCATTCATCACTTTAACAACTATTGTATGTTTACTTGCTTTACATTGAATTTTAAGTCATTTACATCATTCAAACTACAAAAATGTTTTTTTTGGATAATTAACTTATTAGGAGGGAATCTGGGATATATAAACAGGTTTAGCTTTCAAATGTGTGTGTATTGATAAAGTTGAAGACGAAAACGTTGTGTGAGCGTTATATTGTTTCGTATCGCTGAATAAACTGCTTTCTTCGTACCCCAAGGACTGGATTCATTTGCGCTTGTGGACTGTGGTGTTTGGTTTTGGTTTTATATATATATATATATATATATATATATATATATATATATATATATATATATATCTTTATATATATATATATATATATATATATATATATATATATATGTATGGTTCCACTTCATATCATCGAATTACCATTTCATCAAATTGCAAATCATCGAGACCAAATCGTCGAAAACTCATGTAATCGAATCTCAAATCATTGAAAACTATGAAGCAGCTACAAATGACATCCCAGACACTTTGTACTATGTTTATGCAGGGGGGCAAGCCCCCCTGCACCCCCCGTAATTAAATATACCAACTCCAAGGTCGCACTACAGTGGGGTTAGGAAATTACCTTTTTCCCCACTGTAGTGCGATCTTGGAGTTGGTATATTTAATTACGGGGGTGTGAGGGGTGGAGTGGGGGGCGTAGTAAAAACATTGTGGAATGTTATTTGTAGTTGCTACATAGTTTTCAATGATTTGAGATTCAATGAAATGAGTTTTCGATGAAATGATTTTTCGACGATTTGGTCTCGATGATTTGCAATTCGATGAAATGGTAATTCGATGATATGAAGTGGAACCATATATATATATATATATATATATATATATATATATATATATATATATATATATATATATATATACCGTTCCCTTTAGTATGTCTATTACTAGGATTTTGTAACTAGTTTGCTGACTGTCAAGCAGCGTGATTGCCAGTCAGTAAGAGGCCTAGGACATGGGGTGACCATTACTTTTGTTGCATGATTAAATAATCACACTGTTCAAAGGAGATGAAGTAGGCAGACCTATTAGCTCGTGGAAAATTATTTAGAGCTTTCTGATTTTTTAACTGGCATTTATATCTTCAGAAAACAAACTGACCTTCCAAGATGAATATTCTCAGTAGTCATTGCACCAGATATAGCTTAGGTCTGGAAGAAGACTCACTGTAGCTTCTTGTAAAGTCTTTTGGAGTTGCAGAATATGCTTCTTAACTGTCCCAGATTTGGCAGAATTCTCCGGATTTGGCCTCATATTGCTGATCTTTCGCTTATATATATATTTTTTTATTTTCTGCTATATCATTGAGGATTTCAGACAGTTAATAGTGTCCAGAAAGTTATTAATGAGTTTAAACCTATTGTTTTATTAACTTTTTAAAAATGATTTAAGGTAAAACAAAAAAATATATTTATATGTTGTTTTGGATCTTTGTCCTCCAGTTATTTTTGGCTTTTTACCCAGTTGTTGAGGAACAGAGTTTAAGTATGTTAGAGAAGTCCACTAGTACATGGAAAGGTGAGTAAAAGCCTACTGTTGGTCCTAACAATCAGATATAGTGCAAATCAAAGGAGACACATTCATAGTTAGTAGGCTTCTTAATCTATCACTGCTGTCGTTGTGGTATATAGGTGAGGTGAAATGTAATTGGTCAGTTCTTGTTTCTTTTGGCTTCAGTGGAGTAACCTTATGTAGATTACTGGACTTATTAGAAAATCATTTGTCTGACCCACAGTAAAGGATTGTTTTATACTCAGCAAACTACAGTCACTCTTGCTGTTTCTTTATGGTACAGACCTGGCTGTATTATTTGTGGAGAGTAAACATATTTCTGAAGTCCATGAAACCAAGGGACATGATTACATGTCACATGTCACTACAGGATATAGCATGAAGCAAGTGTCTGAATTATAAGCATTTGGGAATCACTGACACATATAGAGGACTGCTTGGGATGAGAAGTCTAAGATTTATCAGGTCAATGTGTGCATAACAACTACATCCAAATATTACTAATAATGCTGGATATGAATGGAGAAGGAACAAACTATGTCAGAGGACATTCTGCTGCAGAGAGCTGAGACTGCAGATGAGAATGCAAAGGAATGCATGCAGTCTGTACACAATGAAGAGGAGAATATGCAGAGTCAAGTAGTGGAGTTTATTTAGTTACTTATTTATTATTTTTGTTGAGCAGGAAAGTACGACTGGGTGGAAAGATCCTTTTCAGTGGAGGCCCAAAGAGAAAAGATCCACAAGATACAAAGAGAAGTAACATACATGTATAAATAGTGTGATGAAATAAGCATACAATAGTGAGAAAACAGAAACATTGGCAAAATGTATATTAATAGTCAGCATGAAAACATATTAGAATCATGATGCAGGCAACATTATGATATGAGTGGGTATTTAGACCAGCAAAGTTCAGACCAAAGTTCAGACCAATAGTGTTTTATAATACTAGGACAATGGCAAAGTGAACTTTCATATCAATGTATTGCTGAGGAGAGTATAATACATTCCACACAGCTAAGTAAATGTAATAGCACAGGGTAAGATAGAGGATTATTGGCCAAGTAGTCATTTTAGAGCAGGCTGGGATAGAGTGGATAAGGATAGTTTAAAGGGATTAACCAGGTGTGGTGTGTGAGCAAAACTTAAGACCTTTTGTTGTGCCAACAGTAGACTGAAGAATTTCAAGCTGTTAGTTTGTCTGAGTGAGAAAGGAATGGAATTCCAGACTTTAGAGATGTGAGAAGAATACAGTAAGTCACCTGCACTAGTGTTTGATTTAATTGGGTGCAATAAGAATGCATCAGTAGATTGTGGAGTCCTATTTGGGGAAAAAAGCTGAAAAATATTTTTAGTGTTTGCCATTTTTCAAGTTGGAAAATGAGACTGCAAACAATTTTTAGTGGTTACTATTAGTAAGATAATTCTTACCAATTAATCTGTTTTAGTAACACATTGCAATGAGATATGAGGCATACTGGCTGTGAATTTAACTTTTTGTTTTACCATTTTTATAGCATGGTTATTTGGGTAGCATGCATGTTAACAAATACAGGAACAGAATTTTGGATGATGGGTAACAACATACTACAGACAGTAATATGCCTAGCCAGGTCAGTCATGTCAGTTTTTGCTTGAAATATGGTGCCAGGTTTTTGTGCATTTCATAGCATCATCCAGACTCCACCTTTGAGCTTGATGTGAGTTACAAGTTCAATTTTGGTCTGGTCAGAAGAATTAATGGATGAAGAGTGGTTTGTTGTTAGAGTGTTGATTTGGTGTGAACAGAATACGTTTGATCTTCTTGGGTTTAATAGCAATTGAGAGGTATAGATCCATATTTCAATGGAGTTGAAAAATTTCTGTGTTCTTGTTTGAAGTTTTGTAGTTTTTTTGGCAGTGCAGATGAAAGTTAAATTATTAGCATAATGAGTAGTGATAGAATGCTTGCTTGTGCTATGTAGGTAATTTCTCGGTTCATACGTTCATTGGTAGGTACTAGGCTATCAAACCAAGGGCCTAAGTAACCCAAGCCAACAAGGTTCCCTGGTTTTCGCCACCCAAGAAAATTATTTTCCTGTCCCCTTGTCGAGCAGAGCCACAGAAGTTATCCCCGGGGTGAATTTCCTATTTCCCATCCACTCATCAAGATTTTTCTTGAAGAGTGCTAAAGAGGAGCTTTGTTTGATATTGATGGGTAGCTTGTTCCAGAGTATTGGAAGTCTCTGGGACAGGAATCTATCCCTCCAGCATGTTATGTTTATTGTGGTAACAAAGTTTAAATCTGTAGCGCATGTTGCTCGGAGGGATTGGGATTTCTTTAGATGGAGCATGTCCAACATCTCTGGGTTTAACATAGCTTTATATGTTAGGCAGAGATCACCTCTGAGTAGGCGATATACTACAGAGTAAAGCTGGAGTTTTTTGAGATGGTCAGCATAAGGCATCTATTTGAGACCGGTAATCCTCTTTATGATGTACTTCTGCAGCCTTTCCAGCTGTTGTATATGTCTTGTGGGGTACATTCCAAAAGGGCCATTGTACTCTATAATGGGTCTAGTGAGTGATGAGTAGAGGGGAACAATGACCTTTTTTTTTCCTGGATGAGAACTTTTTTGTAATGAGGTGTGCCACTTAGAATGATTTCCTGACCACTGTGGCAATGAAATTATCAAAGGAGACTACTGTACACCTCGGTCCCAAGGTCTCTTATCACACTTTCAGTGTTAAGTAAACTGCCGCCTATGTGGTAGTTCATGGGTACAGAGTTTTTGCCAAAGGGGATGACAATACACTTTTTGCCATTGAGCTTGAGGCCATGGCTCTGACACCAGGCACCTGTCTCAGTTTGGCCTTTCTGTAGGATGTCCACATCATTTGGGGACTCGATTATGGCTCCTAGTTTGCAGTTATCTGCAAATTTATTAGCCAGAGACCTTCTGTGTTAGCCTGTATTTCAAAGAAGTAGATACCAAACAGGAGAGGACCAAGGACTGAGCCCTGTGGTACTCCAACTGTTACTGTCACTGAAGTCAGATTTGGACTCTGCAACTTTTACAGTGTGAGTTCTGTCAGTGAGCCAGTTGGCAACCCATCTTGTGATGTAGGGATTTATACCTAGTTTAGTGAGTTTATCTATAATTCCAGAATGGGGGATGGTGTTGAAAGCCTTGGCAAGGTCAAGATAGGCTGTGTGAGTCACCTTACCCTCATCTACAGCTTTGGTGACTGCTTCAAAGAAATCAATCAGGTTCAGGAGACATGATCTGCCTTTCACAAACCCAAACTGGGTGGGGTCCAGAGTTTGGAGGTTACTAATGTCTTTGTTTATAAGTTCCATGATGATATGTTCCATAGCCTTGCAGACCAGGCTTGTCAGGCTAACAGGGCAATAGTTCCCGGAGTTTGTGTTGGCTTCCCCTTTGTGGAGTGGGATAACTGTTGCTGTGCACCATTCAGTAGGCAAAAAGCCTGAAATGAGGTTATGATTGAACATAGTACTGAGAAAGGGAGCCAGCACGTTCTGAAGTTTGTGTAAAATGCAGTCTGGGATGTAGTCCAGTCTCATGGATGCTGTGTTCTTGGCTTTAGAGAGTGCAGTTCTTACCTGCGTAGTTGTGATTACAGGGACTCTGCATCCTTCCGGTATAGATATGAGCCCATTAGGGAGTGACAGGGGAGAAAGTTAGCACTGAACCTATCTGCCAGGATGTTGGCAATATCAGCTGGTTCTGTAGTTTTTGTGCCGTTATGCTGTAACTCAGAGCAGATCTGGGTCTTGTCATTGAGATTCCTGACATGCTATAGAATGCTTTGTGGTTGTCCTTAGAATCAGTGTAAATTTTGTTTTCGTAACTAGCTTTGAAGGATTTTATGAGGGATCTCAACTTCTTACTGAGGCTGAACAGGGAGCTCTTCCACTCATGGGATTTTACTCTCTTTTGCAACAGTATTTCCTTCTGTTGTAGAGTTTGTTTATGGCAGGGGACCACCAGACTGGCTTCATTTTTTTGGAGGATAGCGTCTTGGTACTGTTAGGGATAGCATGATCCATGCACTCATGTAAATGCTTATAGAGTGCATTTGTGTAGGATTCAGCAGTCGTAACTGTATTGTTCAACTGTATGGGTGTCATGAATTTCTGCACTTCTGTCTTAAGAAGCATGAAATTAGCATTAGATAAATTTTTTACGGTGGTTTCCTTGATGGGGGGGGGGATGTGGATTACTAGGGTGATTAGCTTATGATCGGATCTGACCAAGGAGGAGTTGACCTCAGGTGTTTAACACTGGTCACTCATGTTAGTAATGACTAGGTCTAGGATATTGTTGCCCTAGTGGAGGTATGGATAAGTTGATCCACTGGAATTTATGAATTTCAGGAAGCGTTGAGCAAAGGAGTTGGTACATGAATAGTTTTCCCAGTTATTAGTTTTCCCAGCAAAAAACAGGATAATATATAACATTAAGTATCCTGTTTGTTTGCTTATTTTTTCAAGTTATTTATAGCACTTTGTCTGCTGCATACATTTCTAGCTAGTTTCACTGTGTGTAAGGTATTAGCTGGAAATTGTCCACTTTTATTAAGCATCTGTTTGGGTTTTTTGATTCTGATAACTTGTTGGCAGTTAAAAGCTTTCTCTAGAGGCTCCTTTAGCTGTTTAAAACTTTCATTTAAAGGCTCACTGTTGCTTTTCTGCTGTGAGAAACATTTCTGCAGTTTGTTTCCCACCCTTCCTCCCTATTGGCATGCTGTTCTTATAGTTGGTGGCTTTGCAGTTGCCCAACCCTACTGTAAATATGATCTAGGACACTCCTCCCAGTCTAGTGTTATTACCTCATTCTACCTAATGCTAGAACATTTGAGAAGGCTAACCCACTTAGTTTCTGCTCCTCCTTTCTCTCTTTCCACTTAAAAAAAAATTCTAAGCTTGTTCCCTGTCTTTCCTGTGGGTAGTTAAGTCTAGATACAGATTTGATGTGTATAGGACTGTTTGTGGGCTTCTAAGCCCCCAAGCCTTTCTCTGTTAGAGGGAAGCCTTCTAGCTTAATTGTGTTTCTTAGAACTAGCCAGTTTTTTTAGTTTCAGCACTCAAATCTATTTCTTTAAGATCAGCATTTGTTCAGAACTCACTCTAAGCACTAAATAAGCTACAAATTACTACAGCACTCAACTTTCCTCACTGTTCTAGAGGAAAAAACATTTCTAGTACTTAACAAATAAGCACCTATCCAGGCATGTCTAAGGGTCAGCTCCTGGTGTTTTCTCCTGTCTACCTGATGAATCTGGGCATCTTGGGGCAATGCAGCAATTGCTCGATGTACACAGACAACCCTCTTCTCCTACCACCCAAAACTACAACCTGTGAGAGATGCACTTATATAGCCAAACTGGAAGCAAAGTTCTTTTCACCCAAGACTGGACTAGACAGTCAAGAGGAGAAGGTAAACACTTGCACCACACCACACTCATCACATAGTCCCTCAAAACCTACATCACCAAAACACACACCTACATTCAAGGAGGCTCTCAGTAAAAACCTGCCCAAGCAACAGGGACCTCCAAAGCAGAAACACAAGCAACTACCACCTCTCCACAACACAACCGAAATGACATATAGCCCACAAACTCAGTGTGCCACTCAAAAAGCCCATAAAGCATAACAACGTACCCAACACTCTAGTCATAGGTGACTCTATAGTCAGCCACACTGATGTTCCACTCACCATGCTAAACAAGGAGAAAGTTACTGTCAGCTGCCTGTCGGGTGCCAGGATCTGCCACATAACAGCATGCACTCAGGTCACTCCAAAACAAGTACAAATATGACTCTGTCATTGTCCATGTTGATGTGAATGACCTGAGACGTACCTCCCTGGACTACATGAAAAGGGACATGGAGGAGCTGTCTGATCTTGTAGCCCAGACAGGTATGATCCTAGCCCTGAGTAGCATTCCACCATCAGCCAGAATGAAACCACAGTACAAGGACAAAATGATTGACTTCAACAATTGGCTAAGCTTCTGCTTCTAAGGAGATCCAGTATCTGTCTGCCTGGGATGACATGATCAACAAACCACGATTCTTTGCCAGAGATGGCCTGCACCTGTCGCCACTGGGATTCCGGACACTGGCTAAGGCTCTAACCACCCCCATAGTGCCTTTTTTAGGCAAGGTTCAAATGACAAATTCACCACTGTAACAGGTACAAGTAAGCAGAATCTGAGGGTATTGCTACTCAATGCTAGAAGTCTAAACCTCAAAATGCACTCAACTCGAGGCACTCCTTAAAATGGAGAACATCAACATCTGTGCAGTGACAGAGACCTGGTTCAAGGCTCCAGAGAGTACCCCTGCATTACCAGGCTATAATTTATACAACACCTTTCGGCCACCTAACCTGGACCAAAACACTAAAGGCGGAGCCTTGTCCATATTCAATAAGGATATCCACACCTCCAGGCTAGTTGCTCAGCATAATGCATCCGAGATTATCCAAGTGCGACTAACTCTGGGCAAGATCACAATCCAAATTGTAGCTTGCTACAGATCCCCCACCATGCCACAGGATTCCCACACCTCATTTCTTGATACACTGGAAAATATTAGGGTACAACCTAACACCCTAATAATGGGCGATTTCAACTACCCCACCATTAACTGGGAAAAACTACTCATGTACCAACTCTTGTGCTCAACGTTTTCTGGAATTCATAAATTTCAATGCCTTGGATCAATATATCCACACGGCCACCTGGGGCAGCAATATCCTAGACCTGGTTATTACCAACATGGGCAACTGGTGCTCCACACCAGTGGTCAATTCCTCATTGGTCAGATCCGACCACAAGCTAATCACCCTAGACATCCACAACCCTCCCCCACCACCCATTAAGGAAACCACAGTAAAACATTTCTCCAAAGCCAATTTCACGCTTCTTAAGAGAGAAGTGGTAAACATCACGACACCCATGCTGATGGACAATAGTATGTATGTAAGTATGACTGGTGAATCCTACACAAATGCACTTTATAAGTACTTACATGAGTGCATGGATCATGCAATCCCTAACAAAACCAATAAGCTATCCTCCAAAAAAAGGAAGCCAATCTGGTGGTCCCAAGCCATTAACAAACTCTACAACAAAAGAAAGAAACTGTTGCAAAAAAGAGTAAAATCCCATGATTGAAGGAACTCCCTGGTCAGCCTTAGTAAGAAGCTGAGATCCCTCATAAAATCCTCCAAAGCTAGTTACAAAAACAAAATCGCCACTGACTCTAAAGACAACGACAAAACATTCTATAGCTATGTCAAGAATCTCAATGGCAACACTCAGATCTGCTCTGAGTTACAGCACAATGGCACTAAATATACAGAACCAACAGATATTGCCAACATACTGGCAGATAGGTTCAGTGCTAACTTTACCCCTCTCTCATTCTCTAAAGGGCCCATGTCTATACTGGAAGAATGCACAGTTCCTGTAATCATGGCTGCACAGGTAAAAAACACACTCTCCAAAGCCAAGAACACAGCATCCATGGGACCTGACAACATCCCAGGCTGCATTCTACATGAACTATGGAATGAACTGACACCCCACCTTAGTACCATGTTCAATCATAGCCTCACCTCAGGCTATGTGCCCACTGAATGGCGCATGGCGACGGTTATCCCACTCCACAAAGAGGGAGCCACCACGGACCCCAGAAACTACCACCCCATTAGCCTGATGAGCCTGGTCTGCAAGGCTATGGAATGTATCATCATGGAACTTATAAACAATGACATTGATAATCTCCAAACCCAGGACCCCATCCAGTTTGGGTTTGTAAAAGGCAGATCATGTCTCCTAAACCTGATAGACTTCTTTGAAGCAGTCGCCAAAGCCGTAGATGAGGGTAAGGTGGTTCACACAGCATATCTAGATCTCACCGAGGCTTTCATCACCATCCCCCACTCTGGAATTATAGATAAACTTACTAAACTAGGTATAAATCCCTATGTCACAAGATGGGTTGCCAACTGGCTCACTGACAGAACTGACACTGTGAAAGTAGCAGACTCCAAATCCAAATTCCGATCAGTGACAAGTGGAGTACCACAGGGTTCAGTCCTGGGTTCTCTCCTGTTTGGTACCTACGTCTCTGAAGTACAGGCTAACACAGGTCTTTGGATAACAAAGTTCACAGATGACTGCAAACTAGGAGCCATAATCAAAACTCCAAAAGATGTGGACATCCTACAAAAGGGTCTCACTGACACAGATGCCTGGTGTCAAAGCCATGGCTTCAAGCTCAAGGTGAAAAAGTGCATTGTCATCCCTTTTGGTAAAAACTCTGCACCCATTAACTATCACATAGGCGGTAGTCTACTTTACACCGAAAGTAGTCTCTCCTTTGATAATCACATTGCCACAGTAGTCAGGAAATCCTTCTACGTGCCACACCTCATCACAAAAGATTTCTGATCAAAGAAAAAAGAGCTCATTGTTCCCCTCTACTCATCACTCATTTGACCCATTATAGAGTACAACGCCCCCTTTGGTATGTACCTCACAAGACATCTACAACATCTGAAAAGGCCGCAGAAATACCTCACAAAGAGGATTACTGGCCTCAAACAGATGTCCTACGCAGACCGTCTCAAAAATCTGCAGCTTTACTCCATCACATATCACCTACACAGAGGCGATCTCTGCCTAACACACAAAGCTATGTCAAACCCAAAGCTTTTGGACATGCTCCACTTAAAGAAATTCTGATCCCTCCGAGCTACACTCTCTAGGGATCTAAACCTTGTCACCACAATAAACAGAACAAGCTGGAGGGATAGATTCCTGTCTCAGAGACTTCCCATACTCTGGAACAAACTACCTATCTATATCAAACAAAGCTCCTTATTAGCACTCTCCAAGAAGAATCATGATGATTGGATGGGAGATAGGAAATTCACCTCAGGGATCATTTCTGTGGCTATGCTCAACAGTGGCACAGGAAAATAATTTTCTTGGGTGGTGAAAGCCAGGGTACCTTTTGGCTAGGCTTATATAGGCCCTAGGGCTAATAGACTAATACCTACCTATGAACCTATGAACTTAGAATGGTGGGGTAGTTGAATTTTCCCATTAATGGGGTGTTTGGTTGAACCCTAATATTTTCCAGTATATCAAGAAAAGAGGAGTGGGAATCCTGGGGCATGGTGGGGGATCTGTAGCAAGCTACAATTTGGATTGCAGTTTTGCCCAGAGTTAGTTGCACTTGGATAATCTTGGATGCATTATGCTGAGCAACTAGCCTGGGGGTGTGGTGTTCCAGTACAGGTTAGATGGCCGAAAGGTGTGGTAGGAATTATAGCCTGGTAATGCAGGGGTGCTCTCTGGAGCCTTGAGCCAGGTCTCAATCACTGCATGTATATCGATGTTCTCCATTTTAAGGAGTGCCTCGAGTGAGTGCATTTTGAGATTTAGACTTCTAGCATTGAGTAGCATTACCCTCAGGTTTTGCTTGCCTGTACCTGTTACAGTGGTGAATTTGTCATTTGAACCTTGCCTAAAAAGGCACTATAGGGGCGTCAAGAACTATAGCCAGTATCCGGAATCCTAGGGGCGACAGGTGCAGACGTTCTCTGGCAAAACGTTGTGGTCTGTTGACCATGTCGTCCTAGGAAGACAGATCCTGGATCCCCTTAGAATGACACCAGAAGCTTAGCCAGTTGTTGAAGTCAATAATTTTGTCCTTGTACTATGGTATCATTCTGGGCGATGGCAGGATGCTACTCAGGGCAAGGTTCATATCTGCCTGGGCTACAAGTTCGGACAGCTCTTCCATGCCTCTTTTCATGTAGTGCAGGGAGGTACATCTCAGGTAATTCACACCAACATGGACAATTACAGATTCATATTTGTGCTTGTTGTGGAGTGACCTGAGTGCGTGGGTTATGTGGCAGATCCTGGCTCCCATTAGGCAGCTGACAGTAACCTTCTCCTTGTTTAGCCTGGTGAGTGGGACATCAGTGTGCCTGACTATAGAGGCACCTATGACTACTGTGTTGGGTATGATGTTTTGCCTTATGGGCTGTGGTTGAGTGGCACACTGAGTTTGTGGGTTATGTGTCATTTGGATTGTGTTGGGAGGTGGAGGTTGCTTGTGTTTCTGCTTTGGAGGTCTCTTGCTTGGGCAGATTATTATTGAGAGTCTCCATGAATATTTTTGTGTTTCTATGTATGGATTTTGGTGCTGTAGGTATAGTGGGACTATGTGATTATTGTGGAGTGGTGCATGTGTTTACCTTCTCCTCTTAACTGTCAAGTCCAGTCTTGGTTGGAGAGAGCTTTGCCTCCAGTTTGGCTAGATAAGTGCATCTCTCAGAGGTTCTAGTTTTGGGTGGTAGGAGGAGAGGGTTGTCTGTGTACATGAGGCAATTGCTACATTGCCCCAAGATGCCCAGATTCATCAGGTAGACAGGAGAAAACACTGGGAGCTGACCCTTGGACATCCCTGAATAAGTACTAAAAAAAATTTTCCTCTAGGCAAATGAGGAAAGTAAGTACAAAAATGGTTTACCTCTAGGCAAATGAAGAAGGCTGAGTGCTGTAGTAATTTGTAGCTTATTTAGTGCTTACAAAAAGTTCTGAACAAGTGCTGAGCTCAAAGAAGCAGATTTAAGTGCTAAAACTAAGAAACTGGCTAGTTCTAAAGGAAAAATTGAAGAGCAGACTTTATGGTGCAGGGAGTAGTTTAACCCTAGCTAAGCAGCACTGCATGATGTGCAAACTCATGCAAGACCATGCAAACACGGGTTTTTAACTCAGAAAGTTGAAAGGGATAGAAATCAGTCCAAAACAGCCAATAAGGTACAATTTCAGAGGTGGAAACCACTCCTCTTATGACAGATAGGCTGCTCAATGCTTACTACTCCCACTGATAAGCAGAAAGACTTCCCTCTACCCCAACTAGGTCTGGAAAGCTCAGAAACACAAAATAAAGTCCTGAAACCAGCAAATCTGGGATCCAGACTATTCTAGTATAGGAAAGGGGGGGGGGGGGATGAGCAAAACAGATAGTATTTTTTTTTTGTGAAATTAAAGAAAAAAATGCAATTTAACAGTAAATATGCACAGAAAAGGCTACTGCACTTCAGTGTGATGCCTACAACAGTAAATGCAGTTTAAATTATTAACTTTAAGCTGCAATCAAAGTGCGCACAAAGTAAAACAATTTAACAGTAAAGTGCAGCAGAAATAACATTAGAACCACAGTAAAAATGGCTTTTAAAGTGTGGTAAGCAAAACCAGTCAAGAAAAAGCCAAAAAGATACTTAGAATCAGCAAAAATTCTGTCTTTCTCATTCTGGTGCTGCAGTAGTCTATAGGATGAAACAGGATCCGCCGAACTAAAACAAGCAAACTCATGCAAACATGGGGTTTTAACTCAGAAAGTTTAAAGGGATAGAAATCTGCACAAAATGGCCAATAAGGTACAATTTCAGAGCTGGAAACTACTTCTCTTGTGACAGATAGGCTGCTCAATGCTTACCAGTCCCACTAATAAGCAGAAAGACTTCCCTCTACCATAACAAGGTCTGGACAACGCAGAAACACAAAATAAAGGCCTGAAACCAGCAAATCTGGGATCCAGACTATTCTAGTATAGGAAAAGGCAGGAAACGAGCAAAACAGATAGTATTTTTTTTTTGTGAAATTAAACAGAAAAATGCAATTTAACAGTAAATATGCACAGAAAAGGCTATCACACTTGAGTGTGAAGCCTACAACAGTAAATGCAGTTTAAAATATTAACTTTAAGCTGAAATCAAAGTGCACACACAGTAAATTGATTTAACAGTAAAATGCAGCAGAAATAACATTAGAACCACAGTAAAAATCTTTTAAAGTGTGGTAAGCAAAAACAGTCAAGAAAAATCCAAAAAGATACGTAGAATCAGAAAAAAGTCTCTCTCAAAACATTAAATAGGAAATGACCAATGATAGATTCTTGATAGACTGTAAGTGTACTGAAAGAACTGGAGAGATGGCATTTTCCCATTTTACAGCTTGAGGTCTATCACAATGAGGTAGCTGTTGATCCTGGTGAGAGATGAGCATTGAAATCCTAGGGAGGAGAGTTTGTAGAACAGTTTCTGTTGAGTTCTCTGGTGGTGCATTTGACAAATAGACTCTAAAGGAGATAGTAGCACAAAAATTGAGAGAAGTGCTCTTTTGTGGGCAGAAGCACTGGAAATCTGTGTACAACAGGATGAAACTGTGATCAGGGTGCACAGAGAGAAGTCTAAGCAGATGAAAAGCTGGAAGAAACTACAGGAAGAGGCACAGCCATGCTCATTTTATTGGAGGTATTCAAGCAGCACAGGATATAAAACTATTTCAGCATTGAAGAAGAGAAATAAAAAAACATGTAGACGGAAGGTTTACTAGAAGAAATATCCAATTGGTTGGATTTAAAAAAAAAATGACAACATGATTAACAAGAATGACATGTAGGACAGGGTGCTAGCACCACTGGTTCTACACCAACTTCAGTATATTCCTAGATCTTGGGAATGACAACTTCTGTTAAACAAATTTATGCTTATGGTGGAAGAAAAAATAAAGAGCTCCTTGGAACCCTTGGAATTTCTATATGTCTTTGCACCTGCTACAGACATTGAAAGAAAAAGAGTATTGTTGCAGTTTATTACAAACACTGTTTATGTACAGGACATTGTTAAATATTTCAATTATTTATGTAAAGACATTTACACTGTAGAAAAAGTTTATAATGAAAAGAAATTATGGAATGGGGCTTGGATGATCTGGATGACTTTGAAAGAAAGTGGTTGCAGAATAAAACATTTACCATGTATTGTGAGCATATGGACAGCAAAATACATAACTATAGAACTATAGAATTTCCTGTATGACACAAGAAAGCCACAATTTGTGTCTACAGGAACAAGAATCACTCAGTATTAAACCCAACAACATTTTCCTAGGTGATCTAAACTATCCGACTCTAGACTGGGAAATCTACACTACTACTAGTGCACAAGTACAGGGATTCCTGGATTTTGTCAATACAAATGTCCTGGAATAATTAGTCAGAGTACCTATTATGGGAGGAATAACATATTGCCTCTTGTCCTTACTACTATGGGATCATCTTGCACCATCTCTTGTGTATCTTCTTTAATTGTTAGGTCTGGCTATAAAGCAGTCTCCTTCAAAATAAATTTGAAACCAGAGATCCCTTCCACCCAGGTACCTTTAGAAGTTTCTTTAACCAGGAAACCCATAGCACGTATTTGAGCTTTCTGAAAGCACTCACCACCCAACCAAAAACCATATTCATGGGTGACTTTAATCACCCCACTATTAATTGTAGTCAACTATGACACAAAATTTACAGACATAGAGATTCCTTGATTTTGTAAATATAAACTTCCTGTATCAGACTGTCAATATGCCAACCAAGGCACAATCATACTGGGTCTGGTCCTCACTAATATTGGAGAGTGCTGCACACCCCTAATGTAATGCCCTGTTGGGTAAGGTCAGACCACAAAACAGTCTCCTTTGAAATAATAATAACACCCATAATCCCAGCTAACCCTGGAATGTCCAGGGCTACTCTAAGGTGAATTTCCTGGTATTAAGTGATAGCCTGACAAACTTTCAAGCCTTCATAGACTGTGAGACCATTGCTGTCTATGCTGTTCACAGAAACACTAAACATCTTGTTAATAGCTGCAGAGAGGCAGTTGTACCCACGAGGAATATGTACAGAACTAAATAAAAAAACAAGCTACCCTAGTGGAATCACAATAGCTATAGACTGCATAACAGACGGAACAAAATCATGGCAAAACTTAGGAGGTGTAGCATGCAGGACAAAAGCACCTTCATCAAATTAGACAAACAACTCAGAAGACAAATAGTCTAAAAAGCCAAACTTGAGATAAATTTCACCTCCTAGGGCAAGGACAACTGCAAGACATTCTTTAGTTATGCCTGCAACCTCAAAGGCAATACACAATTATAAGCAGAGCTCATTGTTAATGGAGCCACCTATACTGAGACAGAAAACCTACTGGCAGACAAATTCAGCACTAAGTTTACCCTTCTCTGCCCTCAACCTTCCCTCAGGCAATACCATCAAAAATAGCTCCCCCTACTATCACTAGGGAACAGGTCCTGTACACTGTCTCTAAGACCAAGAATATTGGAATATATACATTTAAACACTTAACAACAGTGAATGTGCATTTCTGTTTGCTAGAATGTTATCTATATATATATATATATATATATATATATATATATATATATATATATATATATATATATAAGGGTTAAAACTTTCTTAGCTGAACATAAGTAGACAAGTAGGAAAACACAGAGTAGTTAATTACTGTATATGTTTGGCATCCATACTCTGCGTAATAATTGTTCCGTGACTAGTACAGCTGCAAAGAGAACTGCAGATAAGGATGACTCCCTAATTCCTAACTAGTACAGCTGCAAAGAGAACTGCAGATAAGGATGACTCCCTAATTCCTAACTAGTACAGCTGCAAAGAGAACTGCAGATAAGGATGACTCCCTAATTCCTAACTAGTACAGCTGCAAAGAGAACTGCAGATAAGGATGACTCCCTAATTCCTAACTAGTACAGCTGCAAAGAGAACTGCAGATAAGGATGCCTCCCTAATTCCTAACTAGTACAGCTGCAAAGAGAAGTGCAGATACGGATGACTCCCTAATTCCTAACTAGTACAGCTGCAAAGAGAACTGCAGATAAGGATGCCTCCCTAATTCCTAACTAGTACAGCTGCAAAGAGAAGTGCAGATAAGGATGACTCCCTAATTCCTAACTAGTACAGCTGCAAAGAGAAGTGCAGATAAGGATGACTCCCTAATTCCTAACTAGTACAGCTGCAAAGAGAAGTGCAGATAAGGATGACTCCCTAATTCCTAACTAGTACAGCTGCAAAGAGAAGTGCAGATAAGGATGACTCCCTAATTCCTAACTAGTACAGCTGCAAAGAGAAGTGCAGATAAGGATGAATCCCTAATTCCTAACTACTACAGCTGCAAAGAGAACTGCAGATAAGGATGAATCCCTAATTCCTAACTAGTACAGCTGCAAAGAGAAGTGCAGATAAGGATGACTTCCTAATTCCTAACTAGTACAGCTGCAAAGAGAAGTGCAGATAAGGATGACTCCCTAATTCCTAACTAGTACAGCTGCAAAGAGAAGTGCAGATAAGGATGAATCCCTAATTCTTAACTAGTACAGCTGCAAAAAGAAGTGCAGATAAGGATGAATCCCTAATTCTTAACTAGTACAGCTGGAAGGACGACTGGAGACAAGGACGACTCCCTAAGTCTTGAAGGTTGCGATGTAATTCACCTTGATACAGAACAAAATTTCACCTTATCAGCAGACTGCAGGACATCAAGCAAATACCAAAGTAACAGATGGACCCAGGTTTAGTGAGAAGAACTCTATAAAAAGACTGTAAGATAAATAGTGTTTGTTCTGGTATTTTTGTAGAAACATCAGATCTGAGGTAAATGGAGAATTATCATCTGTATCTGTATCGAGAAGCAAACCTTGTACATTAAACCAATAAGCTGTAACGTATAGTGTGTGTCATCTGTTATAACTGCACTTGAGTTGCTTAAAGTTATTACAGTATGGCAAAGTGCCATGATAATTAATTTTTCAAAGAACACTGAATAATGAGTCCAGACAATATACGTGGTGCCTTCTAAATATCATGAAACATGACCTATCAAGCTCACTGAAATCAGTATTTAAATATAGCTGCCAAACGTACAGGACAGCAACAGTCATCTCTTTGCACAAAGATGGGCAATCTACAGACCCTGGAAATTATAGACCCATAAGTCTCACTAGACTCATATGCAAAGCCAAGTTACAAATGAACATGGAAATGATCAATAATGATATAGGAAACCTCCAGAAACCATAGACAACCTAATTTGGCTTTGTCAAGGGTAGGTCATGCCTACTGAAACTGGTGTAATTCTTTCAGAAGGTCAGCAAAGTAATGGATGAGGACAAAATGCTTCACATTGCCTACCATGACCTGGCCAAGGTATTTGACATAATACTCCACTTGGGCATTTTTTATAAACTCAAAAGGTTAGGTATAAACCATTACATCACCTTGTGTATAGCCAGAGGGCTCAAAGACAGGACCCAGGAAGTTAAAATTGGGGTGTCCACCTCTACAAAGAAGCCAGTCACAAGTGGAATCCATCAGGGATTGGTCCTGGGACTGCTCCTTTTTGCCATTTATTTGTCTGAAGGCAAGGCCAATGTCAAAGACAATTGCAAATTAGGAGGAGATACAGAATCTGCCGACAACACTAATGTTCTCCAAGAAGTGCTGACACAGACAAATAACTAATGTCAGACCCATGGAATAAATCTAAATGCCAAGAAATGCATAATAGTATCCTACAGGAAGCCATCCACTCTTAGTAGCAGTTATATTGACAACATAACCCTAAGATATGACCCAGTAGTCAGAGATTTAGGGACATACATAGACAATAATGTAACCTTTGACCATCACGTGTCTACAATATTGAGGATATTCTTATCTGTTCTGCAACTTATAAACAAAGCTATGGCATCTAGGTCCAAGAAGGTCATTCTTCCACTATATTCAGTATTCATCAGACATATCATTGAGTAGAATGCCTCCTTTGGTAGGCACAGCCAACAATTTGAACTTCCATGGAGTTTCCTCACTAAAAGAATACAGGACATAAGTAACTTGCCCTATGCATAATGTCTCAAAGCCCTATCCATGTATTCTGCCTCCTACAGATTTTCGAGGGGAGATCTATCAGACCCCCCCCCACCCCGATGTGCCTGTTGCATATCTGCAAAACATACAGCACCCGAATTACCCATTCTAAAGACTTAAACTTTGTCTGTGATATAAATAGGACCTGCTAGAGAGACAAGTAAGTATCCCAGATCTTTTTCTGGACCAGGCTCCCCATCCATGTGAAGCAGAGTTCCTCCCTAACCCAATTCAAATGTAACTTGCACATTTAGATGGGAATTGATACAGGCAGGCTGTAAATGGTTCATCTCATAGGCCCCTGCTTGTAAATGTTTCATCCCTCGAGGCCCTGCTTACAATTATCAAGGATACCAGAACTTGTGAGAGAATT
Source organism: Protopterus annectens (assembly GCF_019279795.1). Classification (NCBI taxonomy): domain Eukaryota; kingdom Metazoa; phylum Chordata; order Ceratodontiformes; family Protopteridae; genus Protopterus; species Protopterus annectens. Next base: position 1,699,188,732 of record NC_056726.1, on the reverse strand, counting down.
GGGATGCATGGCTAGGCTTAAAATGGTCCTAGTGGTCATTAGCAAAGTACACATCTGTGAGCGTATGAACCTATAAAACAAACTACCTACTCCTAAGTGACACATTGGCAAGCTTCAAATCCCTACCCAACCAAGTTAATTTCACTGAATATGAGGAAATATACACCACCATACCATAGTAGTCCATAACTATCTATCTATCTATCTATCTATCTATCTATCTATCTATCTATCTATCTATCTATCTATCTATCTATATGTGTCCGTTATTGTAAGTGAGTCTTTCTGTACTGCACAGCTAAACAAAAGGGATTGCATCTAGGTCAAGGGATGTCATTGTTCCCCCTCCACTCAACCCTCATTAGGCCAGTCATTGGATAGAATTCTATCTTTGGCATGTATCTGTCCAGACACATGCAATAACTGGAACGTACACAAAGATACCTTACTGAGTGGATACAAGGCCTAAATAACATGTCCTACAGACTCAAATCCCTGTCACTATACTTGATTTCCTACAGACTGCTAAGAGACGACCTGTGTCTGGCATACATGGCATCCTCTGACCCAATACTGAGGGAATTACTGCACATCAGTAAGAGAAACAGCATCAGAAATACTTTGTCTAGGGATCTAAACCTCTTCGGCAAAATCAGCAGAACAGTTTTGAGGAATAGGTATACCTTGCTAAGGATACAGTTGCTCTAGAACAGACTTCCTGTCCATATAAAGCAAAGTTCATCTGTGTTAGTACTCAAGCACAACATAGATCTATGGACATGAAACAGAACATTTAAACCAGGATTGCCCCCCCCCCCCGTTCTGCTAATGGACAGAGGCCGCTCTTAAATGCTTTATCCCATGCTTGGGCCCCTCAAATTATGGATGGTATGATCCCAGTTATTCTCATTAGGGTTAGTATACAATTATCAACCTCAGAATAGATAATACCAAGCTCTAATGAAATGAGATAGGTTAATTCAATCACAAAAATGATAAATGGCTAAGTCTAAAATGGCACACAAGTGCAACTATAAGTACAGCTATCAATCTATAAATATGTAATTTGGCCTTGTGATAAAAATCATTTAGTTAATAATACAATAAAAGAAAATGTAACCAATGTGGTAAATGGGGTCATATTACAAAAAATGTAAACTACTGACCAACCGGTCTGGTAAATAAGGTAATTGGTGGATGGACTGCACGTAGGGGCTAAACAATGACAGACCAGAAGACTGCAATAATGATTTGAGAGAGAATGTAAAGCATAATGATAATACAGATCTGAAAACACGTGAGGAAGAACAAGAGTGAAAAAGGGGGACTAAGGAAAAATAATAGAAGGTGAATTGAGCAACTTACTGAATAGCATGCAGAAAAAATATAAAGGCAGCTGTAGAGGAAAGCATGTTTAAGTCACTGTAAAATAAAAGTGAAGAATGAAAACATATTAAAGAAAATTCAGTGGAAAGCTATGTCAATCACAAGGAAGGCAAAATGGAGATTACAGGTAAATGGGAATACAAAATGGAAGGGGATTTTTTTTTCAGCAACACCTTTGCATGTTAATAGTATAGTGAATGTTGTTGTTGTTGTTGTTGGTGGTGGTGGTGGTGGTAGTGGGGTAGTGTTGTCACCTCACAGTAAGACATTGTCCTGTTCGATTCTCAGCTAGAGCGTCTTCTGTGTGGAGACATGCGTGAATGGGTGTACCTTCATTGAAGGTTGTGCATCAGGGCTGGCAACTCGGTACGTAAAAATCTACTACCAATCATTATCGGACCGGAGTTTCGCTGTGGCGACCCCTAACCAGGAAAAGCCGAAAGACACAACAACAACAAGTATAGTGAATAAAGGGAGAAAATGTATTGTGCTAGAATAGTATAAACATTTAAAGATTTACTGGGTTGGAATAATGGAAAAAGTTACCTACAGATATATGTTTGTTAGACATCAAAAATATTAAGAACAAGCAAAAGGATTTTTTTCAGCAGATATGGGGGAAGAGAAGTTGTATGGACAATGGGTAATGACACATGTCCAGTGTCCATAGTCTTAATAAATAATAAAGAAATCAAGATTTTAAATTATAGTGGGACAGCCGTGGAGTTTGCTGACAGTGGGCTGTAGAATAAGAATTGGAATAAGGACCATGATTGCATTTACTTATACATGTGGCGAGGGAAGGGAAAACCTCTTTGAAATGATGAAGCATTTTGGAGGAATTATTAAAAATAGAGCCATTTTAGGTGGTTTTAGCTGTGATTTAAAGGTGAGAAAAAGAAAACTAGGGGAAAATATGAAACTTTTTAGGTAAATAATGAAAAGTTTCTTTTTCACATAAAGTAGAGAAGAGAGTTTACTTACAGATAAGCATGGATAAATAAAAACATTGATTTTGTGTTGTTTTCAAGGACTTCAGGTAAGGGTACTTGTTAAGAATTTAATAGTATTTTTTTTCTAACTGATCTGCAGTGATGGCACCATTTAGAAAATAGAGTAATATAACTCAAACAGGAAAAAGTTTGAAAAGATTAACAGGTATATGTGCATAATTGGAAGTGATGAGAAACAAAATAGCAAAATTGTTAAAAGACCATAAAGAAATGATAGCATTTTATAGTTCATGGATATAGTGGTAGAAAATTATAAACACAGCTATAAGGAACTTTATAAATAAACTGAGTTGCATTTGTGTGATTGTAGAAAACAGATGCATAGCCAAAAATGCATGGTGAGGAGCAAAGTAGTTCATAAAATGATGAGAAATAAATGAACTTAATATTTTAAGAGTAAAAAATGTGCTAAACAGACAAAAATCCTTAAAGTAATAAAAGAGGAAATCAGTCCTTTTTTAGGCACCGGTTAAAATATAATGAAAATATTATGACTGGAAAGAATGATGGGAGTAGAAAGCTTGTAAGAAAAAAGAAAGGGGGAATATATGATATATAATATATAATATATAATATATAATAGGTTCATAGGTTCATAGGTTCATACTAGGCGATCTGCCCTACTGCATCTATAAGCCTAGCCAGAATGTGTTTGGCTTTTGCCACCCATTTTAAATGAATTTTGCTATGCCCTTTTTCGAGGTTAGTATACTGTGCCTCTATCTAACAGTGACACAGAAGTGATACCCGGGTTAAAAGTATGATCTCCCATCCACTCATCAAGATTCCTCTTGAAGAGAGTCAATGAGGGACTCTGCCTAACCTGGACTGGGATTTTATTCCAGAGTGAAGGGAGCCTCTGGGTTATGAATCTGTCCCTCCAGTATGTCCTATTTATTTCAATGCTGAGGTTCAAGTCTCTTGAGCACGTAGCTCGATGGGATTTGGATTTTCTGAGGTGCAGCATGTCCATTAATTCTGGGTTGGATATGGCTTTATACATCAGGCACAGATCGCCCCTGAACAGGCGGTATGCCACTGAGTAGAGCTGGAGTTTCTTTAACCGGGCAGCATATGGCATCTGTTTGAGCCCTTTGATCCTCTTGGTGAGGTACTTTTGGGGTCTTTCCAGTTGCTGCTGGTGTCTGGTAAGGTACATCCCAAAAGGAGCATTGTACTCAATTATGGGCCTGATGAGGGATGAGTAAAGAGGCACGATGACCTCCCCTGATCGAGATGTGAATCCCTTCATGATTAGGTGGGCTATATAAAATGTTTTTCTAACCACTTTGGCCACGTGGTTGTCAAATGAGAGACTGCTATCAACTTGGGTCCCCAAGTCCCTAATTACTTCTTCTGTACTTAATGGATTACCACCTATGTGGTAATTTGTGGGCACTTTGTTTTTGCCAAAGGGGATGACTATATACTTTTTGGCGTTTAGCTTGAGGCCATGGCTCTGGCACCAGTTGTTTGTTTCTATGAGGCCCTTTTGGAGGATGCTTGTGTTGGCTGGAGAGTCTATTATGGCACCCAGTTTGCAGTCATCTGCGAACTTAGTCAGCCACAGTCCTTCTGTGCTGGCCTGTACCTCCGAGAAATATATACCGAACAAGAGAGGTCCCAGGACTGAGGCTTGTGGGATGCCACTTGTAACTGGTTTGGAGTCTGACATGGCTCCAGCAATTCTAACCATGTGGGTTCTGTCCTTGAGCCAGTTTGCAACCCATCTAGTGACATAGGGGTTTATATTTAAGCTGGTGAGCTTATCCATAATGCCCGAGTGGGGTATTGTATCGAAGGCTTTTGCGAGGTCCAGGTAGGCTGTGTGGACCACCTTCCCCTCATCAATGGCCTTGGTGACTGTTTCAAAGAAATCAACCAGGTTTAAGAGGCAGGATCTGCCCTTAACAAAGCCGAACTGGGTAGGATCCAGTGTCTGTAGGTCCCCAATATCTTTATTTATGAAGTCCATGATGATCCTTTCCATAGCTTTGCAGACCAAGCTAGTCAGGCTTATGGGGCGATAGTTTCCAGGATCCGTTGAGGCACCACCTTTGTGGAGAGGGACCACTGTCGCTGTACGCCACTCTTTGGGTACATATCCTGTAGTAAGGCTGAGACTGAACAGTAGTTTTATGTTTGGGTTTAGCTCTTCTTGGAGTTCATGTAGGATGCAGCCTGGGACACCATCTGGTCCCATTGATGCTGTGTTTTTTGCTTTGGAGAGGGTGGCTCTTACTTGAGCATCTGAGATGTCAGGGGGGCAGCACTCTGCTGGGATAGATATTTGCCCTTTTGGTGGGGATGGGGGGGGGTTTGCGCTGAACCTGTCAGCTAGGATGTTGGCAATGTATGTGGGTCTGGTGTATTTTTTGTCATTTTGGACTAATTCTGAGCATATCAGGGAATTCCCACCCAGGTTCCTAACATAACTAAAGAAAGCCTTGTGATTATCCTTAGTGTCCTGTGCAATTTTTCTCTTGAAGCTGGCCTTAGACGATTTTATGAGTGCCCGTAGTTTTTTTCTAATACTGATCAGAGATGCCTTCCCTTTTTGAGATTTTGCTCTATCATTTAGTAGCTTCTTCCTTCTATTGTATAGTTTGTTTATGGCTGGGGTCCACCAGACAGGATGTCTGCCTTTGGAGGATTGGGTTTTGGTTTTATTTGGGATTGCATGATATATAATATATAATATATGATATATAATATATAAGGAGAATGTCACAGTTAGTTGTTTGACAGGTGCCAGAATCCGCCATATCATACACACATGGTCTCTCAACAACAGGTACCATTATGACTCTGTCATAGTCCATGCTGCTGTGAACAACTTGAGACATACCTCCCTGGACTATATGAAGAGAGACATGATTGAGCTGCTCACTGAATATGTGTCCCAGGGAGGTATGCCCCTAGCCTTAAGCAGTATTCTACCATCACCCAGAATGATGTCTCAATACAAACAGAAAATGATTGACTTTAACAATTGGCTTAGTTTCTGGTGTCATTCCAGGGGGATTCAGTACCTGACAGCCTGGAAAGATATGATCAACAGACCAAGTTGCTTTGCTAGAGATGGCCTGCTTCTGTCTCACTTGGGCTTCAAGCTACTGGCAAATGCCCTTGCCTCTCCCATAGTGCCTTTTTTAGGAAAATTCATGAGGTCGATACTACCAACATAAAAATTTCAACAAAACACAAATTAAAGGTCATGCTACTAAATCCTTGGAGTCTAAACATGAGACTGCACTCATTGCAAGCATTCTTAACCCTGGAAGATGCTGACACTTGTGCAGTCACAGAAACCTGGTTCAAAGCTGTGGAAAGCACCCCAGCCATACTGGGTTACTCATCCTATCATACATTCAGACCTCAAACTGTGGGCAGCAAAGCCAAAGGAGGTGGAGTTTCAATATATATTAAACACGCACACACCACCAAACAGTATGACGCACAGGAGACACTCCAGGTAGAGTTAACCGCTGACAAGACCCCTATTCAAATTATAGCTAGCTATAGGTCCACAAATTTGACTTAAGATGCCCACTCTACCTATCTGGACCTCTTCAATTCTATCAAGATTCAATCCTTTACCCTGATCCTGGGTCACTGTAATTACCCAAACATAGATTGGAAAAACTACTCATGTCACAACACAAATGCCCAGAGATTGCTTGATTTTATCAATGCAAATGCCTTAGAACAGCTAGTCAATACCCCAACAAGAGGTGATAGTATCTTGGACTTGGTATTAATCAACATGAGTAACCACTGCAGGACCCCGGCAGTATCATCCTCCCTGGTACTATTTGACCATAAAGAGGTCATTTTCAAAGTCACCATCTCCCTGATCCCCCTCTAGCTTGGTTCAAACAAAAAGACTTCTCCAAAGCTGATTACACCCTCCTGAGGGATGATATAAACAGCTTCATAGCCCTCTTCTCCCCTGTAGGAAATGGCACCAATGTCCAAATCTATACCAAAGTACTATACGAGCATCTATATAGATGCATGGAATCAGGAATACCTGACAGGGCAAAATCATCCTCCGCAAGGAAGAGCAAACCTGTCTGGTGGACATCTGCAATAAATAAACTATATAACAAAAGGAAAAAAAATGCTGTCCAGAACCAAGAAGGAGCAGGTGCCCAATCGGAAGCAATCTCTGCTTAGCCTGAACAAGCAAATAAGAGCACTAGTGAAATCTTCTAAAGCCAACTTCAAGTCCAAATTGGCCACATCTGCTAGAGACAATCATAAGGCCTTCTTCACATATGTATGTAATCGCAAAGGAAGCACCCAGATCTGTTTAGAACTGGTGATCAAGGCCACCACATATACAAATGCTGTAGATATAGCCAATCTACTGCCTGACAGACTCACTGAAAACTTCTCCCCCTGTCCCCCCATCAGTAAATAAAGACATCCCCAGTACCTGCCCCCCACCCCTTATCTCTAGGAAACAAGTCATCACTGCCCTCTCAAAGGCAAAAAATACAGCATCCATGGGAACCAATAACATCCCAGGCTGCATCCTACATGAATTCAGGCATGAACATGCAGCATCATTAGGTTCCCTATTCAGCCTTAGCCTGAGTACCATTTTTGTCCTAGCCGAGTGGAGGACAGCCACTGTCATCACTTTGCACAAAGGTGGAGCATCCCCCGATCTGAGAAATTATACACCCGTCAGCCTAACTAGCCAGATCTGCAAGGCCATAGAATGGATTATCATGGACTTCATTAACAGGAACATTGGCAACATCCAAACACTCGACCCCACACAGTTTGGCTTTGTCAAGTGGAGGTCATGTCTTTTAAATCTGGTCAACTTCTTTGAGACAGTTACAAAAGTCATGAACTAGGGGAAGATGGTGCACACCTCCTACCTTGACCTGGCCAAAGCCTTCAACACTATTCCCCACTCGGGCATAATAGATAAACTCTCTCATCTAGGCATCAATCATAGGGTTGGGAGGGTAGCCTAATGGTTAAGATGTTTGCCTTACAAACACAAGGTGCAGGGTTTGAGTCTCACAAGGGATAATTGGCTAGGTTTAAAATGGCTTGCAAGGGCAGTTAGCTTAGTACTAATCTATGAACCTATGAACCTGAGATGCAGGCCAAAACCAGTGAGCTATGGCTGACTAAGTTTGCAGATAACTATAAGATGGGCACAGTCATCAATTCCCCAAGTGATGTGGATGTCCTCTAAGAGGGTATCACCCAAACAAATGACTGGTGCCAGAAACATGGCCTTAAGCTGAATGCCAAAAAATGCATCATCATCCCCTTTGGGAAGTGTGACATCCCCATATATTATCACATTAATAAGAACTTCCTAAGTACATAATCACTAGTGAGGGATTTGGGCACCCAGGTTGATAGCAACCTGACTTTTGATCACCGTGTTGCTCCCACTGTACGGAAAGCTTTCTACATGGCCCACCTCATAAGTAAGGGTATCTCATCCAGGGACAAAGAGGTCATAACATTCCTGTATTCTTCCCTTATAATGCCAATTATTGAGTACAATGCCCTCTGCGGCATGTACATTGCAAAGCACATGCAGCAGCTGGAGAGACTACAGAGGTCCTCACCAGGAAAATCCAGGGCCTCAAACATCTACCCTACACAGATAGGCTAAAAGCCCTGTCCCTTTACACAGTTTCATACAGACTCCTCAGTGGTGACCTCTGTCAGGTATGCAAAGCAATCTCAGACCCCGCCTTGATGGGACTGCTGCATATCCGCAAGTCAAGCTCCACTTGAGCAACCCATACGCACAACCTCAACCTGATCTGTGATATCAATGGGACTTGTGGTGGGACAGATTTGTGTCCCAGAGACTGCCCCATCTGTGAAATAGACTCCCTCTCCATGTCAAGCTGAGTACCTTATTATCCCTTTTTAAATGAAACCTGGATAACTGGATGGGAAACAGAAAATACACCCCTGGGATTCCACCTGTGTCCCTGTTGGACAGGGGCTTTGGGTGCTGACTTGTCTAAACATGGGCTAAACTCTTGGCTAGGTTTATAAGGGCCTCAGGGACAATAGCCTAGTAACCTCCTATGATCCTATGATATATAATATACAGAACATAAATATATAAGAAAATGTGTACTCAACTGTATAAAGAAAGTAAAATATGAGAAGAGTGAACTGCATAAACAATAAAATAAGGGATATTTTAGAAAAGGGTATTAATATTAAAGAACTGTATATAGTCATAGGTAAAGGTAGAAAAGACACAGTACCTGGAAGAGATGTAAAGAGATATGAGATTTATAAAAATGACAAAGGAATGATTCCTAAAAACTATAAATGAATGGTTGAAAAGGGGACTAAAGAATGAGGAGATGGTGTATAGGTATCATAAACATATTATGGACAAGGGGCAAGAAGGAAAACATTGGAGACTTGTTACTTAATGTAATGTTCATAGGTAGTTAGTAGGCATGCAGCCATGGAGACATTAATGACCACACAGTAGGAAAATAAAGGCTGAGGGAAATGAACCTTGTACCGCAGGAAGTAGCTTGTTAACAGCTCACTAACTGAATTCTCTGTAGTAACTGATAGACTTGTTTATAAAATAAACATGACAATACATCAGAAGAGGCCTGAGGTAGTTATTAATGAAACAGTGAAATATATGGAGTGAAAGAAACATTAAGGGAATATTGATCTCAATAAAAGAAGTAGTGGATGACATAAAACGGGAACCATAGAAGGAAGAATAACAGTACATGATATTAAGAAGGCAAATGATAGCATTAGGCATTGCTAGTTATGTGATATATTAGAATGTGTGTGTATCACAAAATTATTAATTAAAAAAATTTAGCCTAAAGTGGTTGAGCGCAAAACTCAAAATACAAACAAACAAACAAACAAACATAACAAAAAATGACATTAAATACCCCTCAATATATATATATATATATATATATATATATATATATATATATATATAGATATATCAGTTCTGAGATTCTACTACAGTAGGGAAATGGGAAGTTCCCCATTCTCAATGTTCATTGATCTCTCAAATAAAAATATAAACTGATAATGTGTGTGATCACCTGGTTTTGGATCAGCTGTACCCACATTTTTTCTACTTGACCACCTGACTCTTGACCAAATATGCGACAACCATTAGAACAATATGGAATCGCAAGGAAAGTTAATCAGGTATTTACAGATTTATGTGAGATACCTTGGTCAAAAGTATCGGTTAATGAACTGATAGGGAGTTAAATTAAAGCTGGGAATAAAGTAAAACAGGGCTGATCAATGTGGGCAGTTTTACTTTGTTTCGTTATTAATGCTGCAATAGGACAAGCAATAAGAGTGGGAAAAGATACAGGAATACTGTATATGACTTTTGTATATCAATGTTTCTCAGCTATGTAGATGATTTAGTGATCCTGCCATGGAAACAGGTGTGGACAAAAATAACAGCAAAGGAATACTAAAGCTATTAGAGGTCAGGGGTTAGTTCTGAGTAAAAAGAAAAACAGAAAATTTAGTGACATGCAGATAGGTGGTGCATATTTAATGGAACGGAAAGCTAAACATGCTAGACATAACAATGATGTTGTTTAAAAGATTGGAGAACATGTTTAGGTGAAATAAAGGAAATAATACTGGTATGGAGGTTATATAGTTTGTTGTTGAATTTAAAAAATAAACCTTACCATTTTGTGATATTAGGGGAAATTATGGGAAATGGGAGTGTTTTTCTTGTCCATCATTCTTAGAAAATGTATTGTTAGAAATAGTCTTTGGAATAAGAAGGTGAGTTCTGTATAATGAATATAAAGAACGCGGTTTAGAATAAATAAACCATATAGCCTTCCTACCCTCATTTCCCTTATATAACATATTGAAGATGATGGGACATGAAAAAGAAAATGTGATTATAAATGTATTGAATGTAAGATATGAAAGGGGAGGCAGTACACTATTATAGGTAAATGAACACAATGAAGCACCAGAAATCAGAAAAGAATGAAATAATTAAAAAAATAAACCAATTTTATTATATATACCCATTGGCTAATATTTTTGATGTAAAAATATCACAGGGGAAAGAAAGAGAAGGTTAAACGGATTGTGGGAATGTCAACATTTTTACTGAGACTAATTTTAAATCAATTACCAGCGAAAGTGTTAATGAAATACAAATACAGTTTGTGTGCAGACATGTTTGCGTGAAGATACCTTTGGGTTGTGAGGTGGGGAGGGAGTGCAGTGGGGGGGTTAAATGATAACAGGAGAGCAGGCATGTAGATAGGATAAGATAGGTATGAAAGGGTTATGTTGGGAAAAGGATTGATGAGAAGGAAGTGAGGTAGTCAGGGGAGGGGATTGAGGGTCTTTTAGGCTTGGCAGCACTGGGTTCACTCTTTTTGGTGTGAGCTCCCAATGCGTATGTGGGGGGTAACAGGGTTTCAGAATGAGGCCCTCTTCTGTACCCCCTTTGTGCTTACTCTGGTTTGGATAGATCATTAGTAAGGTGAACAATGGTATGCTGCCTCATACGTCTGGTAAGATTAAAAGTATGGAGAGAGGTGTAACACTTCTTGTATTCAATTTGAGGGTGAGCAGTCAGTGCTGTTTCCAATGTTAAATGGTTATTGTTGTTTTTTTTACTGATGCAATCTGTTTGATTATTTACTGTTTTTGTTATATATGGTGCAAGCAAGGTTTTGCTAGTAAACTGGTCATAACTGCATATTTTGGTGTGATTTTTGTCTCAAGGTAGGTTTGGACAAACAATATTATAAAACAAAATGCATTTTTAATTAAGCATTGTTGTAACAGTGGCAACAAGCACAGCATCAGTTCCAAACAATACACACAGTTGTCACAGTACACACAAAGCAAGGTAAGCTCCACAGATTCCCTTTATAAATTTTTCATTCACATCATAAAATCACAGCAAAATAAAAATCTAGATTAAAATTTGTTTGTGCATCATCAAACATCTGATAGTTTTGTTTGCATGCTATTCTAATCTATGTAGGTATTTTAGTTCCTAAAATTTATATCCAAAATAAATATAGCAACACCTTTCGTCTGAGAGACTCCAACCTCTTTGACTTTTTCCTAAAAGTCAGAATGCACACTTTGCCTGGTTACCAATGGATAGTTGAGTAGCCTGTGCGATAAAAGGATAGCTTTGACCCAGGGCTGACAAATCACAGATTATTCACAGATCATGTGTAAATAATGGTGCTTTGCTGAATATAGTTCCAATAACTAGAAGATTTTTTTCTGTCCAATACAATATAACCCATTCAGTGGATGATGCCAGACGTGCAATGTTTTAAGTAATGCAATTCTACCACAGATGAGTGTGAGGCACTATGTCAACTATGAACTAATTCCTGACAATCTAAATCATTCATTTTAGAGTAAGTCCATTATTCCCACTGTCACATTAGAGATGGAGTAGACCTTAGGTTGCTTAATACCCTCAACTCTTGGGAGGAGGTGGACTTGGAACCTGTATAGCCCAGTTCATGGAATGAGATGCATTTATAATTATCCTAAACACTGAAATGGGTTGGAGGAACTGCCACCAGACTAAAAACCAAAAGTATTTAATTGAGTGCAGAATTGTGCCAAAGCATCCATACCATAAATAATATTTTCATGTATTCAGTTCACCCTACTCAGTTGTCATTGTATTAAATACAATCCAACAATCCTATCACAGGCTTCTCACTTACCTTTCTGTTCCTTGGTTGTCTATCAGTTCTGGACCTTATGGGTCCTACACCTTTTTAGGGTCCCTTCTCTTGTCCCCCACCATGTGGGTACACACAGTCTGAAACTCTGGCCAAAACCCGATAGTTCTTGGATTCATTCTAGCAAATATTACCTGTCATTCTGCCAAGCCTTCTCTATATATATATCTGTAACTTGAAGAATCCCCCCCCCCCATTAGCTGCCATCAACATTTTCTTCTGCAGTCTGTGGGAATTATTATTCCAGAAGGAAAGTGCGGAGAAACTTATGTATTTTGTTTATTGATGATTTTATCCTTAGCCCCTTGTTTGAGATGCAAGAAATCCAAGCAGGCAAAGAACATGCATGGCATAAAACCAAATGATTTATTTATTAAGAAACATGTAAGCGCATTTGCGTAGTACTCCTACGCTTCATCAGACATGTGTTAGGTTACTTTAAATCACTTGATTTCCACTAATTATTTAATTGGAGAGAAAAAGGTTGCTAGCAGTGATTGGTTTAACAATGTTTAAAATTTTTAGGCTTGTGATAGAATTTTATGTCTGATGAAACATAGAAATACTACGTGAACATGTGTACATGTTTCTTACTAAATACATCATTTGGTCTTATGCCATGCATGTCCTTTACCTGCTTGGATTTCTTGCATTATATTTTTGGAGCCTGGTCTGGACTTTATCTGGTGCAGTGGTTTTGTTTTTGTCCTTGTTTGGCATGTCTGAATAAAAATAATATTTTGGATAGTTTGAATATTTCTATTGACTGAACTTTCTGAAGAAAACACAATTTCAGATTTGACCAGCTATTAGCTTGCTCTTCATTCAGACAATTAATCTAAATAATTTTTTGTCAACCAATCTTTTCAAGGGAAAGTCATAATTATAACAAGACAGTCCATCTCCTTAACCATCTTTTGCTAAAGTCTGAGTTTAGCTCTTCCAGACCTTTATGATTTAAGAGAAACAGCAGTGTTTTCTGGTCATTATAGACAGATCTGATAATTCATAGTTCTTCATTTCTGTATTTAAAATTCTAGGTGAGGACACCATGGGATGTCTCAATCAAATTAATTCATCATTTACAAACTATAACAATGCAATAGTCCTATTAAGCTTAGCAGGAATTACAACCTGAGTGTGCTCCTTTTCAGTTACCACTGCCATTGTGCATATTACTAGAATAAAAAGGGATGGAGAAAGCAGGCCTCCTTGTCTAGTTTTCAAGACGGATTCATCTGCTTTCAGATACGCCTATTAGTAAACCCCATTACTGAACAGAAAGCATACAGTAAACTAACTTTCTGTATGCAATTTCTTAAGCATTACCAGATAATGTACTGTTTCAATGACTTCTATAGCATTACTTATTTCTTAATAGTGTTTTCCAGACATTGAATATAGTTTTCATATAGTTGACTGGAGCTTGACTTCCAATTTCATGCTATAATCTTTCTTTCCATAGCCAGAATAGTCAAAAAATAGTCCAAAAATGTACTGTTGGTTGATTCTGATACTACTCATTAAATGCACAATAAATATGATCAGATTTCCTTAAAGTAAAAAATGATCAGACTACAAAGCTTATAAAACTGTTCAATTTTAACCCAATAACTGATCATACTTTCTTACGTAATATGTGCCTCTAATTAGCTTTCAACTCCATTCCCATTGGACCAAGTTGACTGCTTTTTTTTTTAATTTTATCATTTTTTTCTGGTATAAAAAGCTCTGTCTAAGCATTTTCACATATAAATTTTCCAAGCTTGACTTGACAAAGTTTCCTCAATAGATTTTAACAATAAAATCTTATTACCTACAATGTTATTATTCTTTTTCTGAAGTATATATTTCCAAAGATTGTAATTTAAAGTCCTTCACTGGCTATTAATATGGTACAGGTTTCAGATAAGACTGATGAAGCTAATTCCTTATTATAAACTACCTGATATACATATTCTGTTAATGGTGGTGTTTTTTCTTGCAGCCATGAGATGCCATTGAAAATCAATCCATAGCATGTGATTTAATATCATAAACATATAGCAAGATACATTTAACTTATATTCTAAACTAAAAACCTCTAATGATTTAATTTCTAGGTTTTGAAAATTATATAATTTCAATAAATATATATTTTTCCAATAAATTATTTTGAAAATTTTGCACTTTTTAATATAATTTTTTATTCAAAATGGAAGTAATAGATTAAAACAAAATGTTTCTGTAGTTCCCATAATCAGTTCTTAAAGTCGTTAATTAGGTTATTAACATAAGTAGAACTTACTGGAGATGAAAATTTCTATTGAAAAATGTTACAAATTATTGACCATATATTATTATTATTATTATTGCTATGAACAATGTCTGCTGAATTTTGCATTTTTTTTAAATTGAATAATAATTCATTACAGTTTGTCTTATAATTCCCAGTCATACTCTGAATCATTACTTTAGTAATAGATGTTTTTGAAGAGATCTCAAAATCAAGAAACTTAGTACTCCCTAGAAATGTATTGGTTGTCAAGAGGAGGAGATATTTTGACCATTTGTTGAGAATGTCATAGAACCAAGGAGTTTGAAAAAAGGTTAAGAAAATATGGTGTGATTAACATATTTGAATAGTAATAATGGAAATGATTTTGTAAGTAATCCATTAAAAGGAATGAGAAAAAACTAATGATTTGTAATAGGGAATATGCTGTAAAGGAATATAAACTGATATGAAAACTGAACAGGATATCACTTGTGGAAAGTTTTTGTAAAAAGTAAGATGCAGTGAATTGTTATACTACAGGAAATAGATTTTAATGATATAATCACATACAATAAGTTTTGTCTGCTAGGAAAAAAGGGGTAAGAAATTAATAACAGCTTATTAGAAGTCAAGACGGACTTTGAATTTTGCAACATTCCATTGGATATACAATGGGACGCTTATAAAACAAAACTGAGAGGATTCTTAATCCAGAAGGCTTTGTATTATAAAAAGCTAAATAAACTAAAAGAAACCAATTTAACCTCAAAATTATCTGATCTAGAAAACAAACTCAAATTGTGTTCTGACCCAGTTTTAGCAAAAAAGATTAGCGATATTCAAAGAGAGCTGCTAGAACTACACTGCTATAATTATTCTCTCCAAGAACAGACACACCTAGCATACTACTCCGAATGGGCTCAAATTCTCTCTAAAACCTTAGCTAGAATTATTAAAAATAAACAAGGCCCCTCAAAAATCCCTCTCTTAGATTATCAAAATAAAATTTACAATACTGATTCAGATATTATAGATCTATTTCATATTCTATTCTCTACCATATACAGCCAAAAAAATGATACTGTAGAATCATACCAAATAGAAAATGATTTAAACAATCTCACATTCCCAAAACTTAATAAGGAGCAAAGAAACTCTCTTTCTGCACCCCTCGGGTTACAAGAAATTGTTGAAACCATCAACAACCTCAAAACTGGCAAATCACCCAGACTAGATGGTTTTGCATCCGATTTCTATAAAACATTCAACACAAAAATATCATCTATCCTTTTAAAAGTCTTTAACTTTATCATTTGAATGGTATTTCTGATCATCACTGGAATAATTCCAAAATGATACTCATTCCAAAAAACAATCAAGACATTACTAACCCCAACAATTACAGACCTATCTCTTTGATAAATGTGGATATTAAAATACTCTCCTCCATTTTGGCTAAGAGACTTAAAAAAGTACTACCATCCTTGATTTCCCCTGACCAGTCAGGCTTTATACCTAATAGACATACTTGGGATAACACTTTAACTCTTGACTCATTAATAAACTTAACAAAAAAAGATAAAAACCCAATATATGCACTAACCCTAGATGCCTGCAAAGCTTTTGACAGGGTCAACTGGAAATTCCTTTTTTCAACCTTACCCCACCTTAACATACCTAAAGAATTCTCTGACATAATACAAATCTTATTTAAAGACTCTTTTACCTACCTTTATATTAATAAAAGATATTCGAACCCAATCAAGATAACCAGTTGAACTCGACAAGGTTGACAGCTTTCACCTTACCTTTTTAATATCTTTATTGAACCTTTCTTATTACATATATCACAGAAGTCTTTTCAGACTCCCCCACTAGTTCTTAGTAACAAGACCATACAATCAGCCTACGCAGGTGATCTGAACCTTTATTTCCAATATCCAAACACCGATCTGAATAAATTATTATTAGCTATTGATAAATTTTCTACAGTATCTGACTATAAAATCAATTATAAGAAATACCACATTTTCCCTATCAACCCAACAAATCATAAAACAAATTGCTTTCCAGATTCCCCCTTTTGAATAACCTACTCTCTTAACTATCTTGGGATCTCATTTGAATAAAATCAGACTTCCTTCTTTCAGAATAATCTTCTTAAACCTTGGGCTAAAATTACTCAAGACATACACAGATGGCAACAACTGAAACTCTTTCAATTGTCCAAAGCTTCAATTCTTAAAATGCATATTTTCCCAAAATTGTTGTATCGATTAAATCTATCCAATTTGACTATTCCAAATAATTTCTTTACCAAAATCTCCAAAGAACTGGCCAAATTTATCTGGATTCCAAAAGCAGTCAGGTTATCATATTCCAAATTGACTTATCCAAAAGAGAAAGGTGGTCTCAGGCTACCTGATTTCCAATTGTATTACACAATTATATGTGCTAATAGAATTCTGACAGTTTCAAACCTGAACTCAGACAAATTTAAGTCATCTCCAACCTGAGTAAAAAAATTGCATAATCACATAATAAAGTGCGAAAGTAATCCAAAAGCCCTTCCTTTATTGTTACCATCAAATCTTAAGACCCTAAAAATACATAACACCCTGAAACATAAAGTGAGAACTTTTCAGGACTTGCTTAAAATGATCAAACTAGACAAGATTTTACCGCTTTTTTAACCATTACACCAAAACCCTAATATTACAATTAACAATAAAGGAATAAACCTTACATATTTTCCTCTTATGAAAGATTGCATGCTCTGCAACATATATAAACATAATGACAAAAATATACCTGAATTAAGAACAATCCTTGGACTTAGCTTCAAATACACAGCGATACTTTGACAGATCAGAGAAGCCACCCTCTCCATAACTAATGATACATACTTTGTTAATGAGGACATAAACAAACTTCAGGATATCATGAACTCACTTCTGAGTAGCGAGAAAATGCTTTCCAAAACATACAAGCTTATTATCTTTCTGATACATAATGCTGGATGTCTATTCTCTAAATACTGGAATGAGCAGGGTAAAATGCTAATGGATGAACAAAAACTTCAGTCAATCAAAAACACTTTAGAATTTATTCCTTTTAAAAATCTTGTTTATAATCAGTTAATGATCAATAACAATGTATATTATACACCAGTTATTCTTAATAAATTCAATCCTAAAATCTCGCCAGCTTGCTCGTGTTGCTCATGCCCACAAGCTGAACTTATGCATGTGCTGTGGTTCTGTAATAACACCCATAAACTTTGGTGCTCTTTAAAAGCTCGCCTAGAAAAGACGGGTTATCAAAGCTCCACTCTTTGTTGGGAACTGGCTATTCTCCATATCTCAAACCCACTACTATCTAAAATCAAACAACATATCTTAAT